>NW_017729016.1:7038422-7046701 GCF_001723915.1 Gavialis gangeticus
CGCCGCCGCCGCCGCCGCCGCCTCCCCCCGACAACGGGCTGCCGCCCGCCGAGGTCACGGAGCAGCTGGCGCAGCTGGTGCGCGCGCTCTGGACGCTGGAGTACACCCCGCAGCACAGCCGCGACTTCAAGGTGAGCCCGCCCGGCCTTCACGCCTGGTCCTGGCCTCTGCCCCCGCTGAGAGGGGCTGTCAGAGGATGCAGCGGGTGCTTCGTCCTCTTCTGCTCTTCCACCACACCCGACACGAGCCGGTGGTTGTGGCATCACCCGCCTGGTAAGGGGGGGCACGCGCCCCCAGCGCCCAGTCAGTGACTGGGGGGGTCCCCTCACAGCCGATTGCACCAGTGGGGACGTGAGGGTGGTGTTTCGTCCAGCACTCCCGCTCCCCAGCTGGTGCACGCAGGGGGGCACTGGTGCCTAAGTAGGGAGAACGGCCTCTCAGGGGGTGCACATGCACCCCCCGTGCTCCCTACACGTTGCCACTAGCACCTTGCTTTACGACCAGCACCTGATGTGGACCAGACGGGGATCCGCTTCCGAGCATGTTGTGCGTTTTGGCCGATGTTTTATTGCCCCCGCTTCTGAGCGGCAGGCGGTTGTGGGGGGAGAGCAGCAAGCACCAGGTGGGCATTGTCAGGTTTTCAGGTGAACAAAAACTGGAGGTAAACCTGACTGTGCATGCAGGAACCCCTGGTTTCTTGCCCAGAGAGCTGTTTGTTAACCCGGCTGTACCCCTAACTCGTATTGTTGCGCTGGTTTGCTTTCCAGGATTAGACTAATTTCCTTCAATTTGGAGGCCAGTCTCCTGTCCTGGTTTTTTTTCACATAAATCTCTGAAACACTTAGCGCCTAGCGATGCGTGTGTCAGACCAGGGACTAAGTTTGGTGAATGTCCCACTTACCCAATTCTCATCTTAAACTTTATTCTGAAGTTTCATGGCGGGGGATTCCAGAGCTCTTGCCACATCTTGAACATATTAAACACCGGCCCCCCAAACATTGCTGAGTGCCAGCAGTGCTGCCTCACAGCTGGGAGCTGAAGAGGACACATCAGCCCTGTCTCGTTGGCAAGGCTGAGCAACAAGTCGTGTTCGGTGTGCTGTGTAAACAGTGCTCTCCTCTAGTAGCCTTCTGTAATCAGCTTTGCTTTTGCCTGAGGCAATGCTTTTTCTCTGGCTCCTTGGTTTCAAAACGTGCAAACAGTCCTGACTGTTCTTCGCCTCGTGGCTGGATTACCAGCTTTAATGCTAGCTGGATGCTTCCGAGGACCACCAAGTGGTCTCCCTGCCATCCATACGCAGCACAGCTACCACCGATGCTGTAACATAGCCAGAGCACCGCACAAGGGCAGGCCAGGTTTCCTGGCTGCCCTGTCCCATGTGACACAAGTCCCTGTTTTTGTGGTGTAATCCCTTGTAGTTGCTGTGGGACCTGATGCTGGTTATTCAGTAGGCACAGCTGACTGGCATAGATAGTCCTGTCCTTCTGGAGATGCAGGTTTTATGCCAGGCCTCTTGGAGTTCAGTCTTTGTGGTGCCAACCACCTCAAAATGTTCTCGTGCTTTTCCAAAAGTCAATCTTAAACTCTGTATCTTTGCCACCTCTGTGTGCACTTTGCTGCCTTATGCCTACCTTGGTGTTTCCTGCCCTTTTCGAGTGTACTTGTCAATCCTTTCTGTAAACTGTTGCATATATCCTTACCAATACTCAGTGCATTTACCCCAGAAGTGGCACAAGTCTGTGGTGGGCAGAATAAAACTCTGAACTCCTTGGGGTGAGAGGCATTAGATGAAACTTTGTAAGAGTATCCTTGGCTTGACTTGGCTTGTCTTCCAGCATAGCAAGTTTGTTTAAGGTACTACTTTATTATAATGCCTCTCTGGAGTACCCAAATTCTTGGCTAGCGTGGAGGATTCAAGAGGTACAGTGGAACTTGCAGTCTGCTAACCTCCAGGACTTTGCTGTCGAGCAGGCTACAGAGAGGATTCACAAGGTCATTGCAAGACTGGTCTGCAGTGTGGGGTGGGGGCTCAATGTGGTTCCTGGTATTTTTGTTGCCTTTATCACAGGTATGGCAGTGCAGTCAGTGGAGGCCACTGGCTGTCCTGCTGCGTTCTTGTTCTGAAGAGTTAAGCCGTGTCAGATGGCAGGGATGGGTATTCTTCTCTGCTGTATTTCTATACTGAAAGTAGCAGCAACCTGTTCCACACTGCCTGCTCAGAGATATCCTTGAGGCAATGCAGAGTTTGGACTTCCCAGTCTTCTAGGCTGAGCCTGTGGTCCACCCTTGTCCCTGTGCCGCTCCTGTGTTTCCATACAGTAAGCCCACTGATGCCAGTCCATTGTAGCCATCTGCTCTTCCTGTGTTCTGGTTTGGAGAGGCCTTAGTTATTTCTGTTTAGAGCTGGCCCCTATCAAGTTCTGTTGCCTCTTTTTGAACCATGGATGCATGGCAGGGCCGATCGCTTGTCTGTTGCAATGTGCTTAGCTGCTGTGTAGGTGTGCACAAGTGAATAGACACTAGCTTTCAGCACTAAGTTCCCTTTTAGCCAGAGCACTGAAAGAACAACCCCGTTGACCAGCAGCGGTACTGAAAGCAGGTGTGGAAGCACTGGGGAGATGACCACCTTCCTACGAATGCCTGTGCTATGCCACGTGCTTCCCAAAGAGAGAAGGAGGGATGGCAGGCCATCCCTGTGGTGCCTGTGGTGTAGAAGACAGTCTCTGAAGTCCCTGTTGCATTTGTTGCTATCAGATTGTAAGAAGAATGTATCTGGAAGTTCAGAAATGACTTTAGAGCAGCTTATGCAGCAGAGAAGTAAGCAGAGGTGCTCAGATACAGCAGTGAAAGAAGAGAAGGGGACACAAACGCCTACACAGAAAAGTCTTCTGCTCTTGAAAGATTTTAGAACATTTTATTCTCTGCTCCCTGTCACTTCTCACACCCTAGAATTCCTTTCTAGACCTTTGCTTAGACGTGAGAGCTGCATCTATCATGAGTTTTTTCTGGCCTGCTGGAGAGCCTCAGAAGCAGCTTGCAGCAAGGCATCCTGCCAAAGTAGATCCCTTTCACATCTGCAAAGGGTGGGTGGGCTTGAGACAAAGTTACTGCATGCCAAGTACTCAGCTGCTCCTTTGCAAGGGACCAACCCCTATTCGAGTGGGTTAAATACCTTCAGAAGTGTTGAGCATTGCAGACCTGCTTTTAAATCCAGTGTTAAGTAGCATTGTGTCTACTAGCTGACAGGTTTTCACATGCCTTTAAAGGTGTAAGCAGACTCACTTAGGTATGATTGCAGGTGCTGTCAAGTACAGGAAAAGGAAGGATTGGGTTTTCAATTTAAGAAAACAAAATAAAAATAAACCCAGAGCTGGTGATGGCTGTGTCTGGTAACAGGGCAGAATCTTCCCTAGCTTTTGCCTTTAGTCTCTATAAACAGTTTGAATGAAGGCCAAAAGCTTCTGGAGAAAAGCAGCATATCCCCCAACCTGACAGGAGCTCCTGTGCAGATTTCTTGGATGCTCTGAAAGCTCTTTAGCCTGTAGCCAGTGTGGTATAGAGATTCATGGCACCTCTTTGTGGCTTGGGATGGATTGCTGCTGATCCCGTGTTTCAGCAGAGGCAAGATGTTGACGTGTCCCTCCGTCTGAGCCGTGACTGACAGGGGCCTTGAGTGGGGCAGGTCCCCAGACTCTTTATCCTTCTCTGTCTCTGTCACAGTTGAGGGATTACTTCTTTCTCTGTGGTAGCCTGGGAGTAACTATTCCACCTATGGTCCATGAATCTTAACATTTGTTTTTTCCTCCCCCTCCCCCAAAACAGGAAGAAAACAATTAAAACAAAGGGGTTGTGTGGCATGCCTCTTAGCAGCTGCAGGGATCATGTGGGCCTGTACTAGGTAACCTGCAGTGAGAACGCGAAGGAATATTTACATAGAGAGCAATCGGTGGCCACTCCTTGGTGGAAACTGCCAGGAACATCCTGACCCTGGCATCTCCCAGGATCTCTCCTCATTCTCTTGGGAGTGGTGATCCAAGACCCTGGGTCCAGGTCCTGTCTGCAGAGTGCAAGGTTTCCTGTATACCCAGCCGTCTATGGGAAGTGCTTATCCTTGTAGCAGAGGTATCTTGTCCCTGCAGACCATTGTGAGTAGCTTTGCAGGTGGAGTCTGCAGCCACTCCTGGCCTGGTGAGGGATGGATCTGTTGCAGGGAGAGGAGGTCTTTGGAGGGAGTACTGTCTGATGGAAGAGAACCGCCTTGTAACTTTTATATATAGCTTGTCAGCACTGACCTGGTTGTTGGGATGCTGACTGTGCGAATGCATTGGTTTGATGTGATGGGGGGCAGGAAAGGAAAAGGCTCCCAGGGGTGCAGGGTCAAGCAGCTGCATGCATCTAAAATGCTGCCTGACAGTTAGGCCAATGCAGGTTACCATCTGGAGACGGTAAGCTGTGACGTAAGCTAGACTTTGTTTTAACATCATTTTTCTGAGTGGGTGGCTCCTTCAGTTGAATGATGCTCCACAGAGCACTCTCTAGTCTCTGTACATGGCTGGTAACAGGCCCCTGGAAGGAAGAGACATGGGTGCCCAAGCCAAGCCTGCCTTTGGAGTAATTGCAGTCGGTATGTGGGGTCTGTAGCCAGGGCTGATCTTGGGCTGGTCTGTGTGGGAGAAGGAAAGCTGTGAGACCTGACCCTTAGGGTTGAACTTGAAAAGAGCAGATGGGATAGAGGTGCAGCTATAGTCCTGTAGCCAAGACCGTCTCCTTTCAGATGACGCTCTCTCCAAGCAGATAGATGCTAGCCCACTAGGTGATTCAAAGTCTTGGTCTGCATTTAGGACTGTAGCTTAGCCATGCCTAACTTAGTTTCACCATAATTGGATGCTGTATTGAATATCTTATTGACAGAACCCAACCTCTTTGTCGCTGCTCCTTTGCTCCTGAGGTTGTTATAAAAATCACCCTGATGGCAGCTCTTGCTTGCATCAGAAGTATTGATGTTTGCATTTGTCTGTACAGCAATCTTTTGCCATTGGTTTTGGGAGCACAGCGATATGCAAGGTTGAGGAGGCTCCGAGGGGGGCCTGGAAAAAGTGGGGTGGACAAGGTGACGCATGTCCTTTCTCCACTTCTAGTGGCTCCTGTGCTCATGTCGAATGTAACAGCCGGCTGCGTGTGACTGCTCAGCACTTTTTCTGCCCAGGCAGAGCTGCTGCTTGCATAACAGTGCCAGTCTTGCAGCCTAAGAGTCCTTTTTCCTCTCTGTGATGATATGGTTGTGCCAACAAGCATCTATTGAACAAGCAGGAGCTGGGCCTGAGACTTGTTTTTCACAGGAGACTCCCCGTTTCTCTCGCTCGGCATGGCTTTTGGGCTCTGTGGCGGTTTACCTAGAATAATCTCTGCCATAAAGATGCAGCCTGAGATCTTCAAAGCTGCTTAAGGGATTTGGGTCCCTGACTTTCATTAATATTAATGAGAAAAGCACTTTGGAAATCCCATCTGCGCTTTCTCCTAACTCCTTTAACTGGCCTTCCTTGGGGTTTTGTTCTTCTGTCTGATTGGGTTTCTCCTGGGAGCAATCTTAATTTGTCCCTGTTTTCTTTTCTTAATCACTAATGCTATCTGCCCATCAGTGTCAGGTTATAGTAGGCAGGCTGTAAAATGTCATTCATGGGCTCGCTCTGTCGCTGTGATGCTCTGTGTACTATGTGCTGCACACTGCCTTACTTTTATAAACTCTCACAAAAGATGGAAAGTCCCATGTTTGTTTTTGTAAGTTCAGTCACTTGCTGTTGATGGTAGGGTTGGATCTGAACCCAGAATGGACTGGTGCCAGGACCGCTGTAAATCTGATCGCTGTGTTGGAATGACAGCGGTGTTTCTGTCTTGCAATAATCCTTAGCTGGTGGATAGAAAGGTTAGGGTTTCCAGAGGTGCAGCTTTGGGGACACTTATTTGAGAAGCAGGTTGGTAAGTTTTTGTGGGGGAGCTGAACAGCATGCATGGGGCATGGCTTCTTGCTCTGCAGAGCCATGGGCGTGGGAAGACTGATTCCAAGAAGTCTTGTCTGCCTGCGGGATTTCTGGTGTGTGCATCACTGAGGAACCAGATGACAAGTTGGGCTTGGACTTACTAAAGGCCTAAGCAAGTATTTAAGATTTGGTTTAAATTCCTGAGCACTTGTTTGGTCTGAGTTTTGCCGCCTCTGCTCCTTGGAGATGCAGAACACTTCCCACAGGCCAATGTTGACTCTCAGTGGTTTTTCATGAGTATCCCCATTTCTAGAAAGGTAGAGCATCTAAAACCCCTGTGCAAGGCAGGGATGTCTTGTCCAGCATCCTCAGAGGGCTGTTTATTTTCCAGGAGGGACAGAAGTAGGAATTATAGTATATGAGGAACTCACGATGGTAAAACAGAGCCCACAGTACCAGTGTTCAATCCAAAATATTCCACAACAGGTTCAAATCCTGTATTGTATAAAAGTGACATCCTGATAGGGGACGGGACAATGAGCGAGTAACATTGGGCAGGCACCTGGCTAGGATCACATGATCTGCTAGATGGCTCCCTGAGGTCCCTTCTGCCCCTAGAGTCTACAAACACTTTATATAACACTTTTTAAATCTTGCTTCTTACACAAGTACAACGAAGCAGAGTCTCCTGAGCCAGTTTTGGACAAGCCCATTCAAATGGAGAAATCGCACTGAACAAGGGCAGGGATAACAAAACGACTCGATCCAGCGTAAACAGGTGGATGTAGTCCATCTTCCGTATTGGGCAGTGCTAGGGAAATGGTCCTGAGATGAAAGGCCTTCCTGTAGTTCTTGTCTTCCCTTTCTGACTGTTTCTATTCCACATTCTACAGGACTTCTGATTTTGCCAAAGGGCTTGGTATTTCTCTCTAGGTGTTTTTCTTCAGCTGAATGTAGTTATAAGTTGGGTGGACAGTGGACTGTGGCCATTCCCTTGTCAGTCTTGCCTGTGATTAACAAGTACCATGCTGATCAATGCTGAAGCAGTCAGCCATCTTTAAAGTACCTTTTTCCTGGTAGATGGAGAGATGTTAGATGTCTCAGCTGGCCTGACCTGATGTCATTTGGTCCATACTGGCATTATTAGAAGACTTGGAAAGTCCTTTTTCCTTGCACCTGCAGTTGCTTGGGGCACCTGTAGACAAGCAGCGAGGGTGCTCTGACGTGCTGTGATTGCAGTGTGCCAGAGCAGACTCAATTAATCGAGTTGTCTGCAGTGTGGCAATTACTGTGTTCCAGCAGACTCCAGCGTTTTGTGTATTGGCATCCCCACACTTAAAAATGGTGGTGGGGGCACCTTAACTAAAGCTCATTTGCTGCCATTCTTAAGCACCAGGGCACTGATATATGAGACACTTTGGATGCTTTTAATTAGAGTGGCTCTCGGAGCCACTTTAACTAAAATGCATGCCCCCCTTTTGGAGCATGTGTATAAATGTCCTTGGGCTCTGAGTCCAAAAAGCCCAGATGCTTTGCTAGCCTGTCAGTTCTAGGGGCAATGGGCTTCCTGCCAGGTCGTAGTTTCCTATGCTGTAGTCCTCACGTCCAGTACGGCCATCAGTCCCTTTCTCTCCGCAGAGTGCCAGTTGCTGTTTCTGAACTATCCGTCTAGTGCAGAATGAGGTTCTCGTCACACCGGTCTGCTCTGACTGTTTGTCTCTATGCAAGAAGGAATTTGGCACTCTTTTGTTCCTTAGCCGCTGGAGACTATTCCTTAATGCTGGATGCAGTTTCCACTGAGGCAGCAAAGCCATTCATGTGCTACTTCATGAGTAGATCACAAGTTCTAGCATGTCCCACTTCAGTACTAGGATGCAGGCCTGAATCCAGTCGCCTCATCGAGATGAGTCTTTTTCAGCCAGTTTCCCATGTTGAATAGCGGTGGTGTGGGCTCGCTGCTGGCATCTTGGCTGCTTTGTTTTTCTGGCTTGACTCTGAGCAAGCAGGGGAACGAATACCTCCACTTGTCTCTGCCCGTTCATTCAAGAGCTAGTGCTAGTAAAGGAGGAGACTGTGAAGCACAGTGGTATTGCAGCTACCCGGTGCAATGGCACTGTTGTCTGATGCTTTCCTCTATAAAAATGGACAGCCTATTTGAAATCCGGCAGTGTGATAGTTGTGGAACTTGGGTTTTGTCAAGAGGAAATGGGACTTGCTGTTCACAGGATGCTATAGTCCAGCAAAGTGAGTTACCTTATTTAATGGTCAGGAGGGTCTGAGCCCATTTCATTTGCTTTTACT
>NW_017729016.1:7051701-7113268 GCF_001723915.1 Gavialis gangeticus
TTTTGGTTTGGAGAGATCTGGGTTTTGTCAAGAGGAAATGGGACTTGCTGTTCACAGGATGCTATAGTCCAGCAAAGTGAGTTACCTTATTTAATGGTCAGGAGGGTCTGAGCCCATTTCATTTGCTTTTACTGCTTATCTGTTGCTACTAGGAGACTCCAGGCATCTTTCAAAATGCTAGCCATAATTTGCTGTCTTTCTTTTAAAATGCTTTCTGGAACAAGTTTATGGCTGCCTGGGATAGGTTGTTGCTTTGATCTGTCAAGTCCAGTGACTTACTGGGGATTTGAGGGGTTAGACTTTGGTGGTTAGGTGGAGAAAGACAGAACCTGAAAGTGAGATGCAGGAGATGCTGACTCAGGTTTGTAGTGTGGGTTTTGCACCAAAGAGGAGTAGCAATGCAGCCTGACATCTCCAGAAGGCAAGGAACTAAATGCAGTGGATGCCAAGGAGGAGGAAGGAAAGAGAAATCAATGTGGAGCAGCATTGTGGCTGTGCATTGCTTTGCCAGCTAGCCCTAAAAGCTTTTGTTAATTAGATATGTGATCTCGGAGGAGGCTGGAAGCTGGAATTCACGTCACATTCTCTGGGTATGACCTCCGATATCCTCAACTGTCGCGGAAGTTCATGGGGAATTAAGCACCGAACCAGCCTTTTCTTAGTCTCTGACACCTGTTGTAAGGGGTGAGAGACTGCCTTGTTCTTGTGAATTTAAACTCGGCCCACGTTCTGTCTGAAGTCCTGGTTGCATTAATAAATGGTTTGCCAAAGGCTGTCCTGTTTGAAAACCTGACCTTCTTTTTTAAAAAGTGGAAGTAGGTTATTTTTACTTCTGAGCGTGATTGATCTCACTGTTGACCACATCTAAAGTGGATGGGGCCATAGAGGAGAGGGAAAGATAAGGTGGTGCCTTAGTGGGCTTAGTCTTTCTGGAGACGGGATGCTGTGAACAAGGCAGAAGGCTGAGAAGGGGAAATGGAGGCATGGGGATGAGAAGTGCCTGGCCCATGATGACACGGCAGGTCATAGCGGAGGACTCTGGTCCTGAGTTCTGTTCACTAAAGCATGCTGCTTTCTGTGCATCTTTACTTTGTGTCCTCCTGTGAGAAGAGCAACCTTTTCTCTGTCCTCAACAGCATTCTGCCCACTGGTGTAGAGATCTGGGTTTGGCCAGCGGGTGCCTCGCTGACTGCGCTCAGCAGCATCCCAAGTCACTTGGCCCAGGCAGAAAGTTAACTTGATAGACAAGTTGGAGTCAGTGCGGTACTGACGAGTTGCTTTTTATTCTTTAACAAACTCGGAGCAAACTAGAAATGGAAGCCAGTCAGTGCAATAGCAGCCAGGTTTGCCAGACTCCTGGCAGGGGGCTGACGGGAGGTGCCCCGGGGATTTGTAGCCTATGCGGGCTGAGAATCCACTGTTCCTCTGATGTCAGAACCTATTGAACCCATGATGTTTCTTGAGGGGAATGAGCAGGCTACAGTGCTTGCCTTTCTTTGAACAGTACCTAATGTGAGTCCCTGGCGGTGGCACGCTGCCACTGAAGTGCCCACCATTCCCTTTGCAATGCCATGCTTTGTGCTGCCTGGTAACGAGTCTTGTTGACAAGTTTAGATGTGGATAAAGGTTTGGAAAGCGGCTCCTGGCACTTTTGCTTCCAGTGAGGAGATAAAGCCTGGTTCATCTCTGTGCTGGCTGATTGACAGAGATTTCCTTTCCAAAAGACAGAGTTTTATAACCCAGTAATAGAATTCAGTAACCGGGGGAAAGGGTTTTGTTAATCCCCAGTAGATGCACCCTGTTTTTCACTCCTTGGGCAGCGTGGATGGTCGCCAAGTGCACTAGGAGAACCCGGGGGGAGCCAGCCTGATAGAGCGAGCCATGCATCACTTGGAGGCAAATCCCAGAGCTTTTATGCAGCGCAGGGGCGTTACGTGCATGTGGCTTACTTTTCTGAACTGAATCCTTAATTCCACGCACTAATACTGGATAGCTTGGTGCTTGCTTGGCCAAGTGGTACGGCCTCTGCATGTGAAGGCTAGAATTGGTGTGCAGGGGTTGAGTGATGCAGTGCAAACTTTATTGGCAGCAAGGGAACCCAGCAAAATGTGGAGCAAAAGTCATTAAGGGGACTGTAAAACCAGCTATTTCTCAATGAAACAAGTACACAGAAACTGCCTTGTAATGTAAAAAGCACGGTGAAGTTGCTGTCTTTGACCTAGGAGCTGCTTTGGGATTCATTAGGATATAGTAGTCATGGGCAAATAGCCATTTCAAACACAACATCAGCACTTGAAAGCCGTTTGCTTTCTGGCTCATGCTAAATGAGATTAGAAATTGTGATGAAGTGAGTCACGGTTTTGTGGCTGTCTGGTCCCTGTTGGCCCCTGCTTTTCAGTGTTCATTCAACAGAGCCAAGCCCCTTGCAGACAGATCTTTTTCCAGTGACATTAGGTGCTGTGTGAATGCAAGTAAACCCAGGCCTTTGTAGGGCAGGATTAGGAGTTTTAGGAAGGTTGCAGAGGAGACCACTTCAATTATTGTCATGTTGTTCTTTAAATATTCCCCATATAGATCTGCCTTGCATTGAAAAAGGAGAGCAATCACAATCAGCCCCCTCCTCTGCAGGAGAAGGGGGGTTTATGTTGGGGTCTAAGCCATGACCAACATCTGGATACCCATCCCAGGAATGACTCTCTCTGAATCAGCTGGAGGGCAAGGGGGTGCCAGGCTTCTGTCTGCTGGTGCAGGCTGGGCCTGCTGGGATGAATTCATGGTTTCTGGAGGCCTTTGCAGAATCCAGCCCAGCCCAGCAGTGTGACCGACCTAGAGTTCATCCCATCTCCCAAGCTTAAGGCCACAATCCCTGCCAGAAAAGCGCATCAAATCCAAGGGCATCAGCAACCCGCAGTTTAACCTGCAACCTGTGGTGGCTTGGATGCTCTTCCGTCTGTCTGCTGCTATGGCTTGATCATTTTCCCCATGGTTTCCTCTGCTTGTCCCTTCATGCTGGGAAGCAGGAGCCTCTCCTTTCCCCTCACCCTTCCATATCCATGCCCTGCTCTGTCCCCTCTTGCCCCGAACTGCATTTCTCTGTTGCTCGCTGCCTGCTCGTGGAAGCTGAGTGGTTGGAAGGGAGACTGGTCCATCTGTTTCTGCCTCCCTTGTGCTGGCTGCCAGCAGCTGAGCCAGCTCCTCCTCTGTAACCAGAAGTGGTGCCAGTCCCTTGGTGGCAGGGTCAGCTCCAGGGTTGGTCAGTGGCCAGGAAAGAGCAAAGCAGTCGCTGCCTTCCTCTGGGTTCAGCATCACGGTTCCTCCAGGAACCTCATCTCCTTGGCAGACAAGTGGAAGTGCGAAGCTTCCCCTCTTGGTTGTGTAATGTGTGTGTTACTGTTTTCCAAGTATTCCTCTGCAGAAGCAGCGGTCTCTTCTCCCTTCATGGAGCTGGGAGGGTGGTGCAGGGCTGGGGCTGCTGTGCTGATGCCAGGCCCAGGTCGGCGCCCTCTCCTACATGCAGCACGAGGTGTGGGTGAGTAAAGATTCCTGTCTCCCCAGAACTTTGCAACACGCAGAGAAAGGGAAAGAATAAAACCCCTTTCCCGATAACATCTGTGCCATTGTGTTCTCCAGAACTCTCATCCGTTCATGCATCGAATCCTTTCCACACCTGTTTCCTATCAGGCATGCACTGGAAAACAGGAGGCTGACATTTCTTTTCCGTTAAAATCTCTGTGCTCAGTGGAACAGAAATGGCGAGTGGGAAGCCAGTAATTCTCCTACCATTGGAATGACTTGTTGGTTTGTGACCAGAGCAAGAGGTGAACACTTCTTGGGCTTTCTCTACACTTGGGTAGCTGCAGACTCAGCATAGATGGTTTGGGGAGGGGGGTGAACAGTGACTTGCTTTGTACAGTGAACTTGCACTGCGGGCTTGTGTTGCTGTGGCTGTCCCTCTGTCAGCAAAATCCCCAATGTGCTGATCCCTAAGAGTTGCATTATCCTTGCCCTTTCCTTTCACTTGTCTGTGGCTGCCGCTCATTGCTGACAGCGGCGTGATTGCTCGCCTGTTGCGACTTGCAGAGCTCCCTGCTGCCGTGTCACTGAATGAGCACAGGTTTGTGACCCAGTGACATGGAACAAGAGGGACTGTATCCCATTACTGAGCCATTGCATTATCCAGAGTCTGATCTAGCAAGGTGAGAAGAACATAAGACATGCTTGTAAATGATGCTTGCTTTCTTGCTGGGATTGGTACCTGCTCCTCGGCCGGTGCAGGGTTCTCTTTGCTGTATGACAGTTGCTGCTGCAGCCTCTCAGTGTACTGGAAGAGAAGCAAATACAAAGGTTTAAGTAAGAACAAACCCACTTCAGAGTAGTGGCAGGAAGCGTGAGCAATCCTGGGAACATGCTGCTGCTGTTAAAGTCTCCCTTGAAAAGTAGCTCTTAGGAGGGAATTGCATCTGACACTCAGCATCGCTTCCTGAATCACTTCTAGCAATCTTGCAGTCTGTCTTCATAGGCAGCTCTTTATTTTCTGCCCACTCAGCCCTTCTCAGCACTATGGAGACAGCCACAAGGATGATCATGGGGACTCCAGAGAGAGGAAGGGAAGGTGATAAGACCCAGCATGTGTGGTTGCTGCTAATCCCCTGGCTATTATCTCTGTGTGTGGAGAGTGCAGTGCTGTGTAACTTTGCCACAGAGTTAAACCCTGGCAAAGTGTGTTGGTCAGATCCCGTCGGGCTTTTGCTTGGAGTGAGGCACAGGCAATGTTTAGGAGGAGCAGTGAGAAATGCCAGCCTGGATCTGTGTTCTGTGGTGACTAGCTCTTTGTGGGCACAGAGTGTCTGTACCTGAAATGTCCCAGGGCATTTCTCTTACTTGGTGCCCTTGTGCACAGCTCAGCTGCATGATGTCTTCCTGGTGAGCTAGGGTGGGAAGCTGAGCAGCAGGGCTGCTGCGGGCTCCCAGCCAGGGCTGGGGTGGAGGCAGGCTTGGGGGGAGGCTGGAATCGGTAGGGTGTGGGGGAGCTGGGAAAAGTCCTGTGCATCTTCGAGGCTTTGCACTTCAGGCCTGCCTGGTCTGCCCTGCTAATCTCTAGTGGTACTGCATCACCTCAGCTGCTCGGTGTGGGTCGGCTCAAAAGTTTTTTGTGCAAGTAAGATGCTGCTGCTTCGCAGACAGTTGACCTGATGCACAGCACCCTACCCAGGAAGTTAACATAATATGATAATTGTTGCCCTTGTAAAGTGCGTTTGATTAACCAGTAGCAAAAAGTGATTGCCAGGAGATCCTTCCCTTGGGAGATGTGTTTTCTAGTGTAGTCTGTCAGGGATCTGCCCTTGGACCACTGTCACTTTGTCCTTATCAGTGATCTGTAAAACAATTATGAAATTGCTGCTGGCAAAACTTGGTGCGAACTGGGGGAGCGGCCAGTAAAGGATGGGGATGGGTGGGTTGTGCAGCCCCACCTGCATCCTCTGGTAAGGTGAGCTCCTTTGAGCAGGCCTGAATGACCTTGCCTGAGGCTGCACGGACCTGGGAACAAAGAGTGGAGGCTGCAGCTCGGGATGGGGCGCTGTGGTTGAGTGTCATACGGTGAAAAGGCAAGGTTTTTGGGTAGATGTGATATCTCCTATTAGACCAGCTGAGTAGTTGGAAAAAAGTTCATAGTGAGCTTTTGGGCGCAGTCGCCCTTCGTCAGGCATAGGGAGTCTCTGTATGGTGAAAAGGACTCGGCAGGTAACTGAACGTGTGCTCGCAGTGCCGTGTGGTAGGTAGGGTGGGTGAATGCGATGCTGGAGCAAAATGTCAGTCTGACCTGTGTCAGCATTCAGTGGGGGAATAGTTCATGGTGTTTTAAAGCTGTTGAGGGCATCTGGCTCTGCGAGCATTGAGAGCTAAACTACCGTAGAAACAACGGGCTTGTGTCCTGCAGGCTACCTCTGCCTGCGTGTGCTGGGTTTCTATTATAACTTCTCTTGCAGGCTGCTTGGCTTCTTTAATGCGAGAGTCATCACTGTCTTGTCCCACACATCCTTTGATAGATGCATGTGTGTATGTGGGATTTGGTGGGGGAGATATCAGACAGGGAGCTGTTTGTCCGTGTAATCATTGCCTGTATTTTCTTATTCTCACATGGGAATATTGTGTGTAAAAGGACAGCTGTTAACTAGGAGTCCCTGCGGGCAGGAGAAAGACGGAGCCCACAGCTTTTCTCTCTTTCTGGCAAGTCGGTTCACACAGCTGAAGTCTCTGAGGGTCAGGTACTCCGGGGTGTCAGAGAGTTCCTGACATGCCAACGGTCTCCAAGTCTTTTGCCTGCCAAACGCATGGTCCTGCTCTACCCAGGTGAAACTGCTGTGGGCACTGGGGTGACGGCTTGGTCTTCCTTCATCCATGGTGGCTCTGGACTTCCAGCAAGCAGGGCAGCGGCACTTCTGCTCTGCGGTTTCCTCCGTTCCAAAGCAGCCGAGATGCCTGATCCGTGGGACACCAGCGCGCGCTGGCTTTGGGCTGCATCCCATCGCTGGCCCAGAGGCTGACCTCCCTGTCTCTGTTTGTGGGCTCTCCCCAGAACTCTTATAGTTCAGATGCTACCTGGAGGTGGCTGTCCCCATTCTCTTCAACTCTTCTTTCCACAGCAAAGGAGCAGCAACGTGCATTGATCTAGGTGCAGGGGAAATCTGGTCCCGAGTGGCTGTTAGCAGAAGCTGGGCTATCACGTGGTGACCTGCAGGCTGACCACAGCAGAAGCTGCCCCATGGTAAGAGGCTCCCAGGAGAGGGGAGCGCTGTTGTAGGAATCTTGGGTGAAACGGGGCTGTTTGCTGTGGATTAGTGTCTGCTTGTTTCCTGGCGTTGCTGTTCTTGGCTGGAAGCAAGAGAGCTGGCTATTAATGCTGGCTGCTAGCCAAGGCCTGCCCACCAATGCCATGTTGCAAGGATTTGGTCCTTTAAAGGTAGCCGGGAGCTAGGACTTCTTGCAGTGAAGTGCAGCGTTGGGGCCGGTCCTGCTGCAAGCAAGCCTGTCCCTGCAGGAGCTGGGAGGGCGAGTGCTAGCGCGTCCCTGAAGCTGCTGCTGAGCTGGGCACATCGCAGGTGCTGACGGTCTGCCAGGAGGTGCAGTGTTTTTCCCCGGGCGTGCTGCGAAGGGCACAGGCTCCCCCACCCCACAGCAGCCTACTTTGCTACGTCTGACTCAGGCAGTCCCACTGTCTGCCATGTGTTGTGTTTGCCTGCGAGAACAGCTGCATGTGGGCGCGTGCACCTCTTTCCATCCCCGGTGTAGTGTCCTAGGGGTAGGAGTGCTTTGTGTGATCTTCCAGTTCAAGCCTGTTTTGTCTTCCCTAATTCCCCTCCCCCTCAAGAAACAGGCAACTGAAAGGAACCAGTTGGTATTTTCCTCCCCATTGTCACTTCTCGGTGCTGTTTCACCCAACAAGGAGCCAAAGGTGGAATTGTAAAACCAGAAGAATGTGAATGTCTTGCCTGTGTGCATTGACAGCCTTCAGTGCTCGGAGATGGACAACAAAAGCCAGTATGGTTGCTTCAATATGTGTTGTTTTTCGTCGAGCATGGTTCATGTGTGCTGGCTTGTGGACCCTTCCCGCTGTCCTTAAAGGGTCCTGCTTGACTTGGGGAGTGGAAGAGAAGTGTTGTCTTCAAGGCTTTTCGGACAACCTCTTCAAACCTGGAAACTAGTGGCACATGGCTTGTGTGGAAGAAAACGGGGGTGCTGAGAAAAGAGCTTGCAGGCTCCTGCTTTGGCTTGGTCCAGGACTGCTTTGCTCTTGGCAGAGCCTGGCATGTCCTCTCGTGGGAGGTGGCCCGCCACTGTGGTGTGCCCGGCTTTCCTCAACTGTGAAGAGCTCTGCAATGCGTTTGGACATGCCGTAGAGACCTCGACACCTGCTGCAGGAGCTTTCTTCTGTATTGGGAGGGAGTGAAGAGGCGGCCACTGGCCCACTTCAAAAGTATGGAAGATGGATGTAGGCAGGGGAGCGATTCCTCCACTGCCCTGGAGCTTCTGAATCTAGCTCTTGCTCAGAGCCCAAATGTTGCTTCTCGATGTCGCTGAGCCAGAGCCGCCACCTTACAAGAAGCTGGGCAAAGTGGTTTAAACTTGCAACGTTTGCTGCAAATACCTAATGCCCAAGGCTATGTTGCCCGCTCTCAAGTGTTTTTTTTGCATGGCCTCTTCTTGTGTGGTGATGCCTCTGTGTCTGCCAGTTGTTTTCTGACACCTTACCTCTAAGTCCTGGGAGGTTCTGTCAACCCCATGAGCCCTCCTACCTTTCCTGGCCGTGGAGCCCTGCCCTTTTGGGGTGCAGGTGCTCTTTGTGGCGTTTCTTTGGTGTGTTTGAGACAGATGCCTGTGCAGATGCAGAGGTTTAAGGCTTTTGCAGATGGACAAACCCCATGGGACAGTATTGGGAGTGGATCGATCCCTTAGCCTTGCCTGCTGTTTCGGGGCATCTAGAGAAACAGCAGCCAGAGAAGAAATGTTAACAGCCCTTTCCCCACCCCCTCCTCTCTGGCCTCATTTCCTAAAGGGATGAAACAAGAAGCCCAACTTCCTTTTCTCACACCTGGTTTAGCAGCTGTTTAGGGAAGAGCGGAAGTGTGGGTTGTAGGAGTGCCCAGCCCTCCCTGCCAGTCCTGCAACATGCTGCCCAGCCAGCTCTATTGCCCTGGTCCTGCAGGGATCGCCTGCCCTGGGGCAGGGGACTTGAGGCAGTTGCTTTGGAGCGCCTTGCGCTGTCATGTCTAGTATGAAAAGTAACTGCTTCATCACAACTATTTGTCTTGTTACCTGGCAGCTGATAAGAGGTCACCATCTCCAGTGGGTCTGGCTCGTGGCATGGAGTGTGGTCTGAATGTGCATAATAACACTGGCCAAAGAGCTTGCCTGTTAATAGCATGGCAAGGCACTGGTTGTAGATCTTGGGTGATGACTTGGTGGCGAGCTCTCCAGGGCAGGGTGCAGTGGAGACTTGTCTTGGCTGGGCCCCCCAGGTGCTCTGACAGCGTGAACAGTAACAAGGGAGGGTTGGGCACTGGGAGCCAGAGCAAACAGGATCTGCTGCCGCACGTCAGCTGTGAAGGGGATACACTGGGTGGACGCAGATAGCAAACAATGTGCTTGGGGTGACTCCATGGCCAAGCTGAGCTCAGTGAACGTTTCTCAGAGGTGCATGTTGTATGGCCAGAGGGCTAAGCAGCCTATGGCCTCGTGAACAGCAGCCTGGGTTACTGGTCCCTGACATTAGAGGGCGGAGGTAAAGCTGACAAATTGCAGATTTTATTGCTCAAACTCCATCCGGCAGCTCCTGATTGTTTTTCCTCAGGAAACAAGCCTGAGCCTTTACCTGGGTGTGTGCATGGACTTCTGAGAAGAGAAGCTGCTTGGAAGTCAGAGCGACATGGGTGCATTGCTTCAGTTCCTGGCCTGCAGTTCTCTGGGTGCGTGCGTGTTTCTCTGGAGCCCTCACCCAGTCTGGAGCATTTGTGCTGGCCTAATGGTCCGTGTTTGTTGCTGATATGCTCTTCACTGTGGACTTGCCCCTGCCCTGTGCCCATCTTGCCTGCGTGTGCAGAGTTTGTCTGCTGCTCTGTGCCTGCAGTGCCCAGCAAAGCAGGTCCCTTCCTGTTGGCTCCTTGGGTGCTACTGTAATACACATGGCATGCAGTGAGCGTGCCTGTCTGCACGGCCTAGGGCAGGGTAGAATAATGTGAATATACTGGGACTAGGAAAATGGAGTCCAGGCTAGCTGGCATTTGCCCGTAGGGCTGTATGCTATGTTGCTGGGGAGAGCAGGCTTGGGGGGGCGGGGGGAGGGTAGTGCCTGTAAGATCAGGACTCTCCTCAGACTGTGAAGCTTCAAGCAGGGAGTAAAAGGGATCCAAAAGCCATGATTCTGCTTCATGTGCATACCTGTGAAAGATGAGAGATTTCCTACACACTTGGCTTTGAGCAGCATCGAATGCCCAGCGTGTGACATGTGCTCTGCTTTACAAAGGCAATGGAAGAGCTAATTCAGGCAACACCATCTAGTGTCGGTTGGAGCAGCTGATACTGTTCCTTAGGGAAATTTAGTTTTGATGGCATCCGCCTGGGACAATCGTATCCTCAATGGCAATGCTTCCAATCAAGAAAATAAGCATACGGTTCTGTGGCAAACTCCGTGGTCCCTTGCCTCAAGAAGCTGTTGTCAGGACTGGCTGCTGTGGGTATGGTGAAGGCTGCATCTGATGCTAGCGCAACACCCCCCAGTTCTGCACACTGGGTCCTTGAGGAGTGTTTAGCAAAGGAAAGCAACGTCCCCTGATGGTGAGGCCTGACTGATCCTAGGTAATGTGTTCAGTGCATGTGGCCCCTTGGGGGACAGGGTAGTCGTACCTGGAGTTTACTTACTAATCCTGATTTGCGTGGGGATTTGCGTAGTGATCTTCAAGGGTTGGGTATTCTAGATGGAGGATTATGTGTCTCTGCTCACTCCTGGCTATGTGACATAAAAACCTGAGCTTGTTGAAAGCAAATGCGGGAAGCTACAGATTTCCTACTTTGACTATAACATTAATACAGATTTTATAGTGACCTTTTATCCAAGAAGATTCAAAACACATTATAAACTGATTTATACCAGCCTCCCTACATATGACTTCACCTACCTCTGCAGTGCAGTCACCACTAGGTTAATCACGTCTGTTGGTTAAGTCGATGGCAGCCTGGAAGAGGTTTTGACACAGTAGAGTCCTGGTATTCTTTGGGAGTGCAGGGCCCAGCTGTCCAGTGAATCTACCTGCACATCTGTACAGGATCAGAGGCTTGATCCTGCAGACAGGTGAAATAGTGGTAGGCTGCAAGATGATTTCCCAGCTGGGCTCTGTGACTGCCAGTGCTACAAGCCAGATGCTGTGCTGGAAAGCAGATGCCCTGTTCTGTGCCAGCTGAACTTTGCTGGCCTGGCTACCCTGGAAGTGCAGATGGTTCCCAGAGATAGAACATTAATGCAGTAGTGGGGTTTTTGCTACTCTGACAGAAATACCAGGGCATCTTTTAAGAGTCATTCCTGGTCAGGACTCATCTGAATGGTCTCTGTGCCATTCCCCTCGCTGATTTAAGGTGCATCTGCCTGATTTCTGGCTCATGCCAGCATTTGCACATTGATCTTTTCTGCAATTATCTCGGGTTGTCAGTGCATCACTCATGCTGGGGTTACAGTAGTTACCCAGCTTCAGCCTCCCTGGTCAGCTTTCAGAGAAGGGAGCAGTGTTTTCCCCACTAATACTTTCCACGCCCTTGTAGCTTGTCCTCAAGTACCCCGAGAACACGTCATTCCTCTTCCTGGCGCACATGCTTCCATTAGAAAAGAAGAGCTGCGGGCTTCTGGAGGATGAAGTCTCTGCTTTTGAATGCTGTTCTCGGCCTAGGGGTTCAGTGGCTGGGGGCTCTGCAGTGAGGTTAAGGGGGGTTGCTGTGTTCTGAGACTCTCTGCTTTTCTGCCACAGAACATTGTGTCAAAGAACGCCATGCAGTATCGTGGGAACTCGCAGCACGATGCCCAGGAGTTTCTGCTTTGGCTCTTAGACAGAGTTCATGAAGATCTGAACAATGTAGTGAAGTGCAGTGACAGACCTATACTGAAGGTAAGGAGTTCTACTGCAAAGCGGTGGGGGAAGTGAAGCCATGCTCTTCCATGGACCTTGTCTCCTTGGCCTTCCAGCCATGATACCTTGGCTGGAGCAAAAGCACAGGCTGCTTGGTCCCACCTGACTGCAAAGAGCCTTCCCAGCCTGTGCATGGTGGCTCTGCCCCAGTAGCCATACAGGGCTGATATGAGACTCCTTGTGTGTACCCAGTGTGACTTCTGGACTTGCTTTTCCTTTTCAGCCACCCCTGGAAGATGATGTGCTGCTTGAGGGGCCGGCCTTTCCTGTCAGTAGTACTTTTGTGCAGGAGCTCTTTCAGGCACAGTACAGGTATGGTGGACGCTGCCTTGCGGGGGCCTCCTTGCCTAGCTGTGCATGCTCAGAGGTTCTTTGATCCCTGGGGTGAAGGGAGGGCATATTGGTGGGGTGCAGTGTTGTCGGGTGAAGGGTAAGGGGGGTAATGTGCAACTTCTGCAGTTCTCCAGCTTGTTTACAAGGTTGGGGGATCTTTCCTCCACCAGCCGGGCTCTGAATCTCCCCTGGGAAATCTCAGCCAAGTTCTTGCACCATCGTTAAGCTTAGTCACTTGGAGGAACGGTTCTACTCCCACCCGACCCATGGGTCACTTGCTCAGTGCGGCAGAGGTGAAGGCAGTCCAGCATCCTGGCGGGGGGGAAGTGGGGTTTGACCTCCCTGAGGTTTACCTGGGCTGTGTAGTCAGGAACTCAGTTCCTTGGAATTGGCTTTCTCCCTGACTGGTGGAGATTCAGGCATGTGCAGCACTTCTGCATAACAGTTGGGGTAGTGCAGAGACCCTCTGTGTCCTTTGTATTAGATTCAAGTGGCGCTGAATTATTAATTTCACAGTGGCTTCTACTGGAGTGAAGCCTGTTTTCCTGGTATGCCCTGCAACGAGTCCTGAGACTAATTGCTTGGTGAAGATCTGGGAATTAGTGGCCTTTCGCTTACAGCAACCGTCTGCCTGCAAAGACCCTGGGCTAAATCCAGCTGCTGTCTGTGGGGGAAGAGGTCTGCTTGGCAGAGCAGCTTTGTGGCCACGTGAGGGCTCTTCCTTGTTTGTGTGCATCATCGTTGGCCTGTCCTTGCTGTTGGAGATGTGACTTTACCCTGTTAATATTTCTAATAGGTCCTCCCTGACGTGCCCTCATTGCCAGAAGCAGAGTAACACCTTTGACCCTTTTCTCTGCATCTCTCTGCCGATCCCCCTGCCTCATACACGGTATGTGCCTATATATGCCATCGAGTTAAATTCTCTTCCCTAACCGGTGGTTGCGTCAAATCTTAATGCAGAAGAGAGAGAGATGCCAGTGGCATTGATAGCAGTACAGAAGGGACCCCTCCCCTTCCCAAACAGCAAAGAGGAGTGCTGGGTGGGACTGATTTTTTTTGCATGTGTGGATGCACGCGTGCAGGTTGCAGGAGATATTGAAATTTGTCATTTTTTTCCTATTTTAAAATGCAGTGAAAACAGGAAATGGGAAATTTTCTAGGGAAAGGACCCTCTGTTACATACCAGTGGAGGTGCTGGTTCTTTAGAGTCCTTGAATTTCATATTCTAAAAGAAAATGAAAAAATTAAAATGTTGTATTCCCAAAGGTTACACCAGAACTTTCCAGTCTCATTGATGCTTTTTATAACTTCCTTCTGATGCTAACTTGTTGAAATGCTGTTTCTGCAAAATGTTTTGGGTTCAGCAAATTGTCTTTTCCCAGCAGAAGATACTTTTGTTGGAAGGTTTTGCTCAGCTCTGGAAAAGGGTCTGCAAAAATCCTGCTGCTGCTCCTCCCACTCTCCCCAGGGATTTTTGCCACTGGCAGCCCTCTGAGAGCAGCTGTAGGCCATGCTACAAAGATCAGTGTCCTAGTGCTAGGACTGCCTTTTATAGAGGCAACTGAATTTTGTATGTCCCTGCTGTAGGTAAGAACACCCATTTGGCATGCACAGGAGAGGCAGATGCCCCAGAGGAGCAAGAGATGCATCTACCCCTTCCATTATCATACACATCTGAGGTGGAGAACAGATGTGGGATTTATCCGAAGTCCAATTGTCCCAGGCTTTGACTTGCAGCAATACAGGCATGGGACAGTTGTTTACATATGCAACTTGAATAGCAGTTAACTCTTAGCACCAGTTGTCCCACGGAAAAAGTGTTATCTCGGCACTCTACAAGCACTTAACATGGGACAATGAGTTTTCTGGGATCCTACAGGCATAATAAAAAGCTTTGTTCTGGAAGAAATCTGACGTCTGTATTTAGACATTTGGGACTTGGGGAGATGGGCTAATTCTGGTGTTCAGTGCCCACAGTCACCCCCTTACTTGACCCCATGGACATGGTGTGAGAGTCTTTACCATTCTAGTCATGGGCTTCTCACTATGGGAGCAGCTTTGGAGAACTGGGGCTGTGGTCACAGGAGCCAGTTCCTTATACCTTTTTACCCATTGCCAAGTGTGTGAGAGAACAGAAGGCACAGCCACCAAGTCATGGACACCTGGGTAATGTGTACATTGTAAATCTCCTTCTGTGGCTCCTGCAGCCCATCAGCACCAAGCTTTGCTGGGGCAGACCTGGGTTGTCTGCAGCCCAGCCCAAAGCAGTGCCCCCCTGTGCTCCCTGCAGGCCTCTGTACGTCACCGTGGTGTATCGAGGGAAGTGCTCTCACTGCATGCGGATTGGGGTAGCAGTACCTCTGTCGGGAACAGTGGCCAGGCTGCGTGAAGCAGTATCCATGGAAACCAAGATCCCCACTGACCAGGTAATGAGGGCTGGGCTCTGGTCCCCACAGCACCTGCAGGGTCCTGCAGGAGTCTTGAACCATTTTTCTATGTAAAGGCAGGGTAACACTGAGCGTGCAGGGATCAGACCAGTGCATCTGGAGATGTGGGGAAATTAGCTGGCTGCAGCAACAGGAATGCTTCGTGTTGGCCAGTGGGCTGCCTTTTACATGCAGCCCAGGCAGGGAGTGATACCGGCTGACTGTATGAGCTCTGTGAGGCATCAGCAGGCTGAGCTGCTTCTGATGCTCCTTTCTGAGTGAGGAAGGGAGGGTATGGTGCTTTTGCCCAGTAGCACTGCTGACTATGGAGAGAAACCAGCAGGGGCCCATGGGAAATGACTGGAGTTTTGAGTCTCTTGCGGGAGAACTATTAAGATGCCTTTGTATCTGTGGGATCCCCTAAACGCTAGCCTTCATGTACTTTTTGCCCCAGCTGTTCCTTCATAGGTAGGCCATTCCCCCACTTCTTACGAGCCAGCATTGGAAGGCTGAATTCCCATCCCTTGTCAGAATGCTTTGTTGAAGGTCTCTCAGCTTCCCTTTCTCAGAGGCTGAGCAGCTCAGCCCGGGGGGTGTGGGAGGTCTGACAAGTGCTGTTTCATTTCTGCTTCCTCCAGATCGTGCTGACGGAGATGTACTACGATGGGTTCCACCGTTCCTTCTGCGACACTGATGACCTGGACACAATTCATGAAAGCGACTGCATCTTTGCCTTT
Source organism: Gavialis gangeticus (assembly GCF_001723915.1). NCBI lineage: Eukaryota > Metazoa > Chordata > Crocodylia > Gavialidae > Gavialis > Gavialis gangeticus. The sequence continues at coordinate 7,066,870 of NW_017729016.1, forward strand.
GAGACACCGGAGATATTTAGGCCCGAGGGGATCCTCACTCAGAGAGGTGAGTGGGTAACACTGCTTTATGCCCACATTGGAGTATTTTGAGGTAAGGAGGCTTGATGGCACATCTCCAAGACCTGGAGAGGAGTATGGAGATGGTTCTACAGACCCTGTGCTCCAACTTGGGTTGGCTGCTGTTTCCAGCAGACCTTGTGACTCTTCAGCTGACAGTGATGCTGGGAGTGACACAACATGGTTTCTTTCCCTCTCCTGAGCTGGGACTTAGCTTGGAGCTTGGCTGTGCCAGACCCTTGATCAGACCTGGAGGCTAACACTTGCTTATAATAGTTGGCTAGTTAGTGATATCTTTTTGGGGGCAGGGGAGGGGGACACAAATTGCTGCCCATCCTTTCTGATGACCTTGGGGCCTCAAATCTTGGCACTGACCTCTGCACTGCTGGGACACAGCCAGAGAAGGAAACTGAGGGAGCCAGCCAGGTTTGCTGGAGTTCTGTTAGTAGCACAGCTCTCACCAACCAGAGGAGGAAGCACCTGGGATGGGATGTAGATGGGAAATAGAAGCCGAATGTACATTTGAAACAATGAGCAAGGGGCTCTTCATTTAGACTTCAGACTGTTCTCCTGCATACAAACATCACGCCAGCCCTCTGCAAAGCTCTGATATAAACCACTTAGCTGGGTATTCAGTGTGAGGTACTAACTTTGTGGGGGTTCTAACTACATTATGTTGCACTGTATAGAAGTAATTGCATGTAAAATTAACTTGTATGCAAGTCAAATCCTCTCTGTGAATATGATTTAAAAAAACCAAACAAACCCAGTCTGGCGGCCTAATTTCACACTAATCCTCCGCTCTGAAGTGGAAGGCAGGCTCCTTGGGGGGACACGGCAGCTGAAGTAATGAAGAAAGCCTCCTTTTCCCTCTTGTTTCAGGAATTCATGTGAACAATAACCTGAATAACTTGAAATATGACACTGACCACTCCAGAATGACCTCTTATGCCCAAGGGGCGGTGAAGTCAGGGAAACTGGAAATCTCTTCCAGCAGGCCAGCAGCCAGTGACAAGATTGTATTGCTGGTTTGTAACAGAGCATGTACAGGACAGCAGAGCAAAAGGTAATGGTAAATGGGGGGGAATTGGGCAAGCTAATAGTCCCTCCTGGATCTGTCTGACCATCCCATTCAGGGTGTTGTCCCCAACTCCGAGCTTCGAGGCTCAAGCAGGGTTAGCACTCTCTTCAACATCATGCTGTAGATGTGGCATGAGGAGAGAATGACACTAGCTGAATTGGGGAAATGTCCCTCCAGAACCTCTTGTCTTCTAATCCCTTTTTAAAATGTGGCTCCCTTTGCCAGGTTTGGCTTGCCCTTTGTGTTGCACCTGGAGAAGACCATTGCTTGGGACCTGCTGCAGAAGGAGATCCTGGAGAAGATGCAGTACTTCCTGCGGCCCTCAGCTTGCATTCAGGTGAGGCGGACCCCTCTGCTCCCTGCCCAGACCTAGACCTTGGTTTCAGGTTGTCAAGCATATCTTTTTCGCCCCTGCCCAAGGAACCCTGACTGTTCAGAGCTCAGACAGCAGGCTTGAGCCTGGGAACATACAGGAACTTTTGAGTAAATTGGTCTGTTTTATTCAGCGAGTTAACTTTGTTTCTGTTGCACCTAGGTTTGTCCATTCAGCTTGCGGGTGGTGAGTGTTGTGGGCATCACGTACCTGTTACCTCAGGAGGAGCGACCTTTGTGCTACCCCACAGTAGAACGGTAAGCATGGCCCTCTTCCCCGGCAGGGCAAAGATGTTTCCCAGCTTGTGACTGACTGACTGGTTCTCCGTGGTGCAATTGAGCGTTTGCAGCTTAGACTGCTGCATTGTATAGGAGGGTGGCATAGACCCAGGCAGCAAGGGACTTGCTTTATTTTTATGATAATATTCTATTGGAATTGCACCTGATGACGTCCTCCTTGGTACCATTGGCAGCCCAACATGGAAGGGGACAGAAAGCAGAAGTGCTTGGGGAGGAGAGATGGGAGAAAGGAGGGCACAAGACCAGAGCAGCAAAGTGGTCATAAGCCACCCAGAACCTCCTGGACACCTGAGTGCAGCTCCCAGGTCTTGGAAGTGGCTGCATTGGTGTCTGTGGAACAGGAAGGGACATGTACTTCCAAAGGTCCCCTCAGTACTGGTGTGTCCCCTTGGTGGAACTGAAGATATCCTGTCATTCTCCTCTGGCCTGTTTCTAGCACCTCTCATCCCTCAGCATCTCAGGACCCTTGCCTGGGAGTTGCTTGGTGAGATGCGTGTAGCTGTAGTTTTCAGGGTGGTGGCCAAAGCTGTCTGACAGTGAGCTGAGGGGTGGGATGTCTTGCGCTGCTTAAGCAGTACGCTGCCAGTAGGGCAAGGGCTGAAGTTTAAACTGCACTTAAGGGATTTTGTGGCGGCTCTTGAACACCACAGTGTTGGATGTTGTGGAAATGCAGATCCCAGGCTAGGATGTCTGTGGGGCCCTGGGCAGTTTGCTGGGCACTGTCCTTCTGGAATTGTGTCCTTTACACTGAGCAGATGGGGATTCCAGTTTTGCAGGCAAAATAAAACTATCTGAATTCTCCCAGGTCTTGCTCACTGGACAGCCCTTGTAATGGGTAGAATTAGCCGCCATCCAATGGAGAAAATACCACAATGCAATGGGTTCACTGCCTTTGCATTCAGACAGTGTTTATGAGGTTGTGTGTGTGTTGCTTTCTCTCAGAACTCCTTGTTCACTTTACTCCATTTTGCACTGTGAAGCCTCTGTCCAGCACAGGACTTGATTAAACATTTTTTCCGGTGCAGCCTCTAGTCTCTGCTGAGGACAGAGGAAAACTGAGGAACATTGGCTGCACTTGTCGGACTATGTTAGTGGCCTGACTGGGTGGTGGCAGCAGGAGCGAGGCTAAAAAGATTCAGTTCTCTGGCCTAGCTGAGCTTTGCTGTATGAGGTGGTACTTTGCTTGCTGTGGGGTGGCTGGAGGCTGCGCATACAGAAAAGGGCAGCTCGGGCTTGGCAGTAAGGATTTTAACTACAACATCTGCTTCTCTCTCCAGGGCACTGAAGTCTTGTGGTCAGGGTGGAACTGCTCATGTGAAGTTAGTGGTAGAATGGGACAAAGAGACTAAAGACTAGTAAGTATGATGCCAGAGAGCCCTGTGCAGTTAGCTGCAGAGGAATGTTTGCAAACAGCCTGGCAAAATAGGAGTCTGTTGCAAAACCACAGATCATTTCCTGCTCTGGCTGTATTCTGGTCTAGACTGTACTAGACCATGTGGCTGCATGAACCTCAGGAGTGGAATCTTTGCCTCCATCTGGCCTGGCCTCTGCCAGATCGGAGGTCGTTGTTTCTATTGTAAATCCCCAGCTCCCGGCCCCTGACTCATTCATGTCAAGGAGCTTTAGATTGCATAGGTGTCAGCTGTCTGATCCACCCCCAAAGGAAGGCTCGGTGTCTACTACACACTGCTTCTTTCCTACCTTTTAGCTGTGCTGTTTGGGGTGAACTCTTACTGAGCCATCCTTGGCTGCGTGGTGGGGGAGGGATAGGTCAAGGTAGCAGCTGGGAGTGCTTCCTTCCCCCTGAGATGTAGTGTTGATGGGACAGACAGTAAGCGCCTTGTCTCCCTGCTGCAGTCTGTTCATGAATACAGAGGAGGAGTACATCCCGGACTCTGAGAGTGTCCGTCAGCAGAGGGAGCTTCACCACCAACCTCAGACCTGCACTTTATCTCAGTGTTTCCAACTGTACACCAAAGAGGAACAGGTAGGAGCTCAAAAGCTTGGACTCTCCTGTGGAGCGGGGTTGGACTGGAGCAGAGTGGCTGATTTTGCTGGAGCAGCTGTTCCCTCCTGCCCAGTGCTGATCCAGTGGGATTGTACATTTCTCTCTCTCTTCTACATACAAATCCTTCTTTCCCCCTGCTTTGCAGTGTCCTCCTTGTGCAGGAGCCTGCTTTCTGTAAGGGTTCTTTACAGTAGATGGAGATAGTGCAGACTGCTTCTCCCTCTCCTGGGAATTGGTCGCTTTTTGGGGCTTGTCCCTGGCTTGCCTCAGAGCAGAGATGTACATTGCTCTGTCCCCTGCAGCACAGGCTGCTGTGGGCACCCTCGACAAGTGCACCTGGGGAAATGCACAGATGCGGCTGCTCAGCCTGCTGCCTCTGCTTGAAGACTTCTCCTGTGGGCTGCTTTTCTCCAGAAGAGTTACACTTTCTGCTGCCGGTGTAGTCCCACTTAGCAGGGAGCACTTGGCTTATGGGAGTCTCTGGGCTGCTTGTCTCATGTCTCACTGTCTTTTGTAGAAGACGTTTGTAAATGCTTCCTAGGCAGAGGCTGCCAGTTGGGGGCCCTTGGAGGGCAGCCTCTTGCCAGCTGCTGGAGGAGGATAAAGCTGGGCCTGTAGAGTGGCGCACAGCACCACGACCCAGGCTGCAAATTGGACTGATGTTGCCAACGACATGAGCGGGGCTCTGTGTTTCTTAGCACTGTTTTGTAATCCTGTAACAAGTCAGGGTGTAGCCTCAAATCTAGGGTCCAGCCATGTGGATGCAAAGCTTTTAATAAGGCTTGAGCCGCTACTGTTGGTGTCTCCAGTCAGAGCTGGGAGAACAGAAGGCTTGTAGTTAGCCAGTTGTGGCCTCTGAGCCTGTTAGCCAGGGGACTGGTACTGGTTGAGGGAGGGAGGAAGATAATTCACCCCACTCGAAGAAAACCTCTTTCTTTCCAGCCTCCTGGCCCTGTAGCACTGGTACTAGCGGGGCTGGGGAGCAGGGAGGTGGGTCCCTTGGCTAGAGGGCAGCAAAGCATTGACCCTGACAGCCCTAGCCTGGGTTCTTCCTGCTCTGCCTTGTGCAGTAATCCAATTCCCATCCTTGCTGCCAGAAAGTGGTGTTTTAGCTGTTGAAAAGGGTTGCTGTGTCAGCCCGTCCAACCTGCCTGCGTTTGCCTTTAGCTTGTTCTGTTCTCGCTTGTGGGTGAAGAAGGGGGCATTTGCAGGTGGCAGTGGCTGCTGTGCACAGTTGCACTGGCTGAGCTGTAACGGGCCATGCAAGTGCCTGCTGCATGCTGCCTGTGTTCTGGGTGCTGCCGCTCTGAAGAGCCTTGAGATGCTGCAGCCCTCTCCTGGGAGGGTCCCCCTGCACTGTGGGGAGCCATCTTTGACCACGGTGCCAGGTGAACACTGCAGGTAGATGGGGCATGAGAGCTGGTGAGTTCAAGTTTCTGGATGTGCTTGTTGCGAGGCAGAGGTGAGCAGGCCTGTGTAGACATGTCAGTATTTTGAGTGAGATGTTTGGCAGCTAATGGCCACTGATGCTCCTTGTTCGTAGCTTGCTCCAGATGATGCATGGCGCTGCCCCCACTGCAAGCAGCTGCAGCAGGGGAGCATTACTCTGAGCCTGTGGACTTTACCCGATGTTCTCATCATCCATTTAAAGAGGTTTAGACAGGTAAGAACCAAGTGAGTGGAGTGGGGGATGGCTTTCAAGGCAGCAGCCCTCTGAGGATGGGCAGTTGATTGGAGATTTTTGCCCCTCGGCTCCATTGCAATGAAACGGCTCCCTCCCATGGCCGGCTGTACTCTTTGTAAGTGCAGGATTCCCAGAGGTGGCTGTACTGGCACCTGGGGCTCATGTGCATCTCGAAACAGAAGCTAAGTGCTCTGCAGCCCAGGTGGCAAGGGGTGGCTGCTCGTTGGCCCTTGTTCACGCTGCCTTCCTGCCTGCACATTCCTTGCCTGTCTGCTGGAGCAGCTCCTCAGCTGGGAGCTCTGCTCTGATGCTGCATCACTGACGATGTCTCTGGCTGAGCAGCCTCTGGAAGGATGCGCTGCATCAGTAGGAACCAGCAGCACACTTATACAATGGGGAACTCCTTACTCGAGAGCACGGAGGCAGAAAGGGATCTTGGAGTCATTATTGACTCCAAGATGAACATGGGCCGACAATGCGAGGTCATGGTTGGCAGGGCTAACCGGACCTTGTCGTGCATCCACAGGTGCATCTCGAGTAGAGCCAAGGAGGTGATCCTCCCCCTCTATGCGACGCTGGTCAGGCCACAGCTGGAGTATTGTGTCCAGTTCTGTGCGCCCCATTTCAAGAGGGATGTGGACAACATGGAGAGGGTCCAGAGGAGGGCCACCCGCATGATCCAGGGACAACAGGGCAGACCCTACAGTGAGAGACTGCGGGACCTGAACCTATTCAGCCTCCACAAGAGAAGGCTGAGGGGGGACCTGGTGACCGTCTATAAACTCACTAGGGGGGACCAGAAGGGTTTGGGGGAGACGCTGTTTCCCCTAGCGCCCGCTGGCATAACAAGGAGTAATGGGCACAAGTTGATGGAGAGGAGGTATAGATTGGACATCCGCAAAAACTACTTCACAGTTAGGGCGGCTAGGAGCTGGAACCAACTTCCAAGGGAAGTGGTGCTGGCCCCTACCCTGGGGGTCTTTAAGAAGAGGCTGGATGCCTACCTGGCTGGACTCGTTTGAGTCCCATTTCTCTTTTTGGGGTTTTTTGTTGTTCTCCCGCCCTGGCGGGGGGTCGGGCTAGAAGATCTACTAGGTCCCTTCCGACCCTTAATCTATGAATCTATGAATCAGTCAGGCCCTCGTGGTACAGCTGTGCCTCTGTCCCAAGCGGCCACTGTAACTCGCTTCCTTTCTTCAAACAGGAAGGAGACCGAAGAATGAAACTCCAGAACATGGTCAAGTTCCCGCTGACCGGCTTGGACATGACACCTCACGTCGTTAAACGCAGCCAGAGCAGCTGGAGCCTGCCGTCCCACTGGTCGCCATGGAGACGACCCTACGGCCTTGGAAAGGATCCCGAGGACTATATTTATGACCTGTACGCCGTGTGCAATCACCACGGCACCATGCAAGGGGGGCACTACACAGGCAAGCGCTCTGCAGCTTTGCATGTGATGCGACTGGTCTTGATAACGCCAGCCTGCTCGCTGTCAGCGAGCCTGCATGGCTTTGCCTGGGACCTGCCTCCCTGAGCTCTAGGAGCCTGAGCTTGCTGCTTGTGGGAATTATGGGGTGTTTGGGGAGCTTGCTCCACTCCTCTGCAAGCATGGACCTGTGCACTCTGGGCCCAGATTCCCTTTGTGTATCCCAGAGTATGTCATGCCATGGGTAGGTGCAGATGAATGGTGAGATGGCTGATTGCTTGGGTGCGCTGCCAGGGAGGGCTGGAGAAGCACATAGGGGCATGTTCAGTACTGCTTACCCTCCCATGGGAGTTTGCCAGAGTGCAGGTTGCTGAGTGCCTTGGACAAAACCCTTCCCCTGAAGGGCAGAGTGGATCACAGACAGAATTCTTTGGTCTTACTGAATTGTATCCCGTGCTCCTCCCTGTCTGCTCCTCTTGAAAGAAGTTCTGGTTTCTTGCTGCTGTCTCTGGACAAATGAATCGTCCGTGTCTCTTTCCAGGCACTTTGTGCTCAGTACTCAAAGCAGCAAACTTTTACTTCCAGGCCACATTCTGCCTGGGCTAGGCTTATATGTCAGCTGCATTTGCAGATCCCAGGCTTATAATGGTCACTCTTACTTGCCCTTGTAGATCTCGGAGCAGCTGGAGGGAGTCGGGGAATTCCCTATCTGCGATGCCACACTTTGAGCTTGAAGTGTGCACACCCTGTTCCTCAGGTGTTTCTCTGAGTGCTGGTGCTGTCCTGTTCTGGATAGCTGAGGTGGGCGAAGATACAGGACTAGAGACCAACTCCATAAATCCACAGGCAACAGCAGGTGACCCACCCCAGAGTGAGCTCCTCCCCCTGCAGTGGCAGAGTCGGAAGCCCCAGGTGCTGGCGTGTGCAGCATATAGCACTTGGCTTTTTTTGGCAAGCTTCCTGCTCGTGTCAAGAGCGCTGCTTCCCCTCTCCAGGGTGTTGGAGCCTGTGGAAGGAGCCGAGGCCACCTGCAGACTCACGTACCTGACTTGGATGCTGGGTTAGCAGGAGTCAAGTGAGGGGTGCCTGGTGGAGTGAGGTCTCTGACTGGTGTTCTCTCTGTCTCCTTCTCTCTCAGCTTACTGCAAGAACTCAGTGGATGGCCAGTGGTACTGCTTTGATGACAGTGAAGTGCAGCCATTGTCGGAAAATGAAATTTGCAAGCAGACGGCATATATCCTCTTCTACCAGAGGCGTACAGCAATCCCATCGTGGTCAGCCAACAGCTCTGTGGCAGGTATGGCTGGGTTGGCTTTCTCAATGGATAGATAGGATTGAAGCAAAGGCACTAACCTGGGGCTCGGGGTGCTGCTGAGTGGACACCAGGGAGACAGGTCAGGCAGAGTTGCTGCCCAGGGGCTGAGGAAGGGCACAGTTAAGTTGATCAGGTGGATTTACGTGGTATCTGTGGCAGGGCCAGGCAGAAGCCAGGCCATCGGGTTGGAGTGCTGGTGCAGGATCTGTATCCTTGGGGAGCTGGGTTGTGTTCCTGGGCAGGTCCTATCCTTGCTGTAAGCACAGTGCTAGCTGCCTGTCATTCGTGGTTCAAGGGTTCAGCTGTAGGTGAATGCATTCCCTCCCCAGCAGTCATGTAGGCACAGCTCTGGCTTCTAGGTCTTAGTGTTACAGTTGAACCACTTGTGACCTGTCACTGGCCCGGCTTGGAGGCGTGTGATGTGCAACTGGCTGAATGCTCTGGGTCTGATTGAAGTGCCCTGACCCCTCTGCAGGTTCCACAAGCTCGTCGCTGTGTGAGCACTGGGTAAGCCGCCTTCCTGGCAGCAAACAGCCCAGCATCGCCTCGGCCGCTTCCTCCCGACGCACGTCCCTGGCCTCGCTCTCGGAGTCCGTGGAGCTGGCTGGTGAAAGGAGTGAGGACGATGGTGTGTATAAGCCCTGATGCCCTGGGGGGAGGCTACCATCAAAACCTGTTCACTAGGACTGTGGTCCCTGAACCCCCCATCTCCCTGCAGCACAACAGCAGAATGCCTGGTCACAGGGGGGAGGGCAGGACCCTTGCTGATCTGGGAGGACTGTGGGATGGTGTGTCCAGTCCCTGGAAGCTGGTGAGCAGCTCCTGATGCTCCATCCTGCCCAGGGTGATGCTGAAGGGTGCTCTCCTGTGTGGGGGGGGAAACGGGGACTGAAGGGCTTTGAGAGAGAGGAAGTAGGTGAAACCTGGAGTACCTCCCTTGGCGCTCCTGCTGCTTGCAGCCCCATGACCTGGTGCGTTGGCATGTCACAGGCTGGGTGTGTACTGCTGGGGGAATGAAGAGGGTGCCCAGATCTAACAGTGAATGTGTTAATTTCTTAAGTGACCCCAGAACTGCTGACTGCTCCCCTTTGTCCAGGGGCTTCCAGTGGCTTTGGCTTTGAAGGGAAGTGCAAAAGGTGGTGGTTGGATGGGGGTGGGGCCAGGGAGTCCCACTAAGTCTGCAGTAATAGTCCAGTGCCTCCAGAGTCAGGCACTGGGGAGGTTCCTCCCTCACGCAGTTACTGTACCAGCTGTCAGTAAATCCCACTCTGTAGCCACCCATTGGGAGGAAGCCCTTGGCACCTGCTCCAGAGGGGAGGTCATGGGGAAGCTTTTGGGTTCCTTAAAATAAAAATGAATTTGTGAAACTGGACTCAGATGTGAGGACTTTCAAATAGCACATGCGTTAGCCAGCCCCCTGCTCTACAGGGCCAAGAGGAGGCTCTGGCCTTTGCATAAAACTCTGGAGAGAGCTGCTTCCAGCTGGGCTGTGGGGTGGTCGGGCAGGCTTCTCTCCTTAGACTTTCTTTAGCTGCCTGTGCCCAGAGCTCTGTCCAAGAGGGGGACGGGTAAGGTGTGACATGGGCTGTGTGCAGCAGGGGCCCTTGACCCATCTCCTGTCTGGCTTTGTCAGTAAGCAGCGTGTTGCTTTCTTTCCTTGCAGGGGGGTTCTCAACTCGGCCCTTCGTAAGAAGTGTCCAGCGCCAGAGCTTGTCTTCTCGTTCCTCCGTCACTAGCCCTCTAGCAGTGAGTGAGAATGGCATGCGGCCTTCATGGTCGCTCTCGGCGAAGTTGCAGATGCGCTCCAACTCCCCCTCCCGCTTCTCGGGGGATTCACCCATTCACACTTCGGCCTCGACGCTGGAGAAGATCGGGGAGGCTGCTGATGACAAAGTGACTACCTCGTGCTTCGGCAGCCTGCGGAACCTCTCCAGTAGCTACCTGGAGCCCTGCGACGGCAGCCGGCGAGAGCACAAAGCCGCGCGCAGGGCCCCCCTGGCTGTCATGGAAGGCGTACTCAGAGAGGAGCCTGTTGCACGGACACCCAGCTCTAGCCTCCCAGTGGCTCCTGGGAAGAGTGCGGGGCAGGTGGACCAGAGTCATCCTGCCCTGGATGCCTTTGACAACAACAATCAGATCGCCTTTGTAGATCAGAGTGACTCTGTGGAGAGCTCCCCTGTCAAGGAAGGGAAAACTCTCAACGGGACAGTGGCATCTTTAGAGAAGGCAGAGAGCACCCCCAAGAAGGCTCCCCACTCCAAAGGAGCTGCTGAACCAGACAAGAGCTTGAGGAAAGGAAGGACAGCCTCGTCTAGCCAGGACTCCTCGACCTCCCACCCCTCGCCCCCACCTTTAAAGAGCTCTCAGAAGGTGTGCCGTTCCAGGAGCAAGATAGACTCTTCCCGGGCCAGTGGGCGACATGCATCCCCTGCCCCCAGCCAGGCTAGGAAAGAGCCTGGTCCCAGGACACAGGACACGGGGTCATCAGCTCATCAGAAACAGAAGTCGGTTTCTTCTCCTTCCTCCGCAGCTGCCAAGAAAACTACATCAGGTTCGACAGTGAGGGGTCCCTCTGGGAAGAGCAAGACATCGGATCGAAGCCTCAGCAGGGAGGGCTCCAAAATAAGCCTCGGTTCAGACAAGACAAGCATCACAACCAGCTCCAGAACCAGCTCCCCGCGGGTCAGCCACTCCCGGAGTGAGAGCAGGACGGCAGAGAACAAGCACGTGCGCAGCTCCTCCATGGCCAGCCTGCGGTCCCCCAACACGGGCACGCGTTCAGGCCTGAAGAGGGACAGCAAGTCAGACGACAAAGGCCTGTCGTTCTTCAAATCAGCCCTGAGGCAGAAGGAGACCCGCCGCTCAGCCGATCTGGGCAAAACCACGATGCTCTCGAAAAAGACGGCAGGGGGCTCCTCCAAGTCGTGTAGTAGGACTGCAGTTGAGGACAAGTCGGAGAAGAGCAGTCTGCCCCTGTCCTCTCAGCCAACCCCCAACCCTACTGCAAAAGAGAAGCTTTCCTCAAAAGATGTCGCACCCACCAAGCATTCTCTGCTTTCCAGCCGCAAATCCAAGTCTTCCCAGCCTGATCCCGGAGCCCAGTCACCTGCCAGTGGCAAGCAGTCTGCTGATAAGTCATCAAAAAAGTTACCTTCCAGCATGCAAGTGTCTGCACGGCCTTCTCTGAAACCTCAGTGAGATGCTGCGATCCAGGTGTTTTTCTTTCTTCTGTTGAGAAGCTAATTTATTCTGAGTTCTTGTTTTTTGTTCATGTGCCTAATGTGAGTCTGAGGAGAACTGAACTCCAAATTGTCAAAGCGCCTTTTGATTCTGCCATCAAACCAAATAGCCACAGGCGGCCAGTGTCAGTACAAGCAGTCTGGCTGGAGTCATTGTAGAACATGAATGCAACTGTCCCATAGCATTTATACAGAAGTCTCTTTGTAGAAAAATGCAACAATTATCTTCAGACACTAGGTTTAAAACCTGTAACCCAGTCGCACTGTAACGAGCGTGCTTTGTAGAACTGTGAACTAATATTCCTTTGGTTTACGCCGAGCAGGCTCTGTGCACGCTGACGCGTGGCCTTGTTCTGATCTGCGGAAGATGTGAAGGGAACTGTGGAAAGGAGAGACTGCTGCTTCTTTGTGCTCTCCCCCATTTTTTCAAGCTTTTTTAAGGGCAATATCTCAACACTAATGTTGTTTCTCAGGTATATACTCAGCCGGTATAGGAGGGATTAGCATTAGTGAACAGACTGGTCCAAAAGGTACTCACCGTGTGTGTGTGTGCGTGTGTGTGCGTGCGTGTGTGCGCGTGTGTGTGTGTGTATAAGAGGTTTTTTTCATTCCAACAGACTTCAGTTTTATAAAGCATAACCTGCATTTTTTTGTTATTGCCATCCATGGAGACCTCAGTTTTGTCCCCTCTACCTCCCTTCTCCCTTTGAAATGTTACACTAAACAACAGAGGACATCACTAGCCAACTTGCAAGCCAGTAGCTAAGAAAGGTCCAAGGTAGGAGGAATATTACAAATACAAAGGAAGACTGCTGTCTTCATAGATACTTGAATGGTGGTGATGCTGTTAGGACCCTCATTCAACTCCTGAGAAGAAGCATTTTCTAATAAGCTCATGTGTGTAATTGTAGTGGTATGAACTGCCTCCCTGATCTATAGGAGTAGTGTTTTGATGTCAGGCATTCGCGACTCCTTTGATTTCTCTCAGAATGCTTTGAAAACCCTCTTCACGTGGAAGAGGCCATGCCAAAAACCATGGAAAGGGTTTCGGCTTCTAGCGTAGTGCCACATTCTCTCCAACATCTATTTTCTGCTCACTGACGGGTCCAGCTGAAGCCTTGAGACACCAAAATGGCTCCAATTCCCTGGTAGACAAGGATGGCTGTCAGGGTTAAAAAAACACTACATCTAGCACCGTCTTTGCATGCGCTGAAAGGTGGAGTCCTCAAGTGCTCTCATACCCAAGGGGAATTCTCTTTTCTTTATTTCTTGAGTTGCCATTAATATGTCATATCCTTGTTAGAAAAATAACTGTCCTTCATGTGTGGCACCAACCTCTTAGCCTGTGATAAGCTGGCAGATGGTAGTGAAGCAGTGCTTCTGTGTGCTTATCTCCAGTTCGCATTGCGTCCAAGTTCAGTCTTTGCCTATCGGATGATCTCTCCTGGCTCCATGAGCCTCTGTCCAGACGGACACATTCGTTACCCTTTCCTGCTAAATACTGCAACAGCAAATGGCCCTGGAACAAATTGCTCTCATTAAACATCTTACTCCATCTCCTTTCTCATGAGCCTGTGCATGGGTGAAGCTGCTGGAGAAGTGGCTCGCTGGTCACTGGCTGTGGCACCCAGCTGCTCTGATCATTTTGCACCCAGTTCTCCAGCACAACCACAACAGGCTTTGAGAGGGCTTATCCTCGGGGTGACCATCACCCAGGTAGTCTTGCACATACAGCTGGCATGTGTGTTCTGCTGAGCCCTCTGCCATGTGAATGGGAACCCAGGGGCCAGGCAGCTCCAGGCTGCACAGATCTGACTGCATCTCTTGTGGTCCATGTCTTTGGGGCCTGTAAGCAGTGGCAACAGCCTGCAGTAACCCTCTAGTCTGCCCGGTGGGCTGTAATTTAAAATGCAAGTGGAGCTACTTTCTTAATCTGTTCCTGCTCCTGTGTGGTGTTTTCCTCCTCACTTTGCAGAGCAGGAAGGGGTAGAAAAGCATTGGTTCTTTTTGTATCCAGCAGAGCAGATAGGAGCTACTAAACGCACTTCTGCGGTGCTAACCAACTCCCTGGAACTTTGATATGGAAGCATTAATTGAAGGCCTTGTCTATATTAAGATCTTGCACCGCGGGTGCTGCTTCCTTCCAGCAGCTCTCCTAGCAGGAATGCAGTGTTAGTAGCTGGTGCTAACGTGGTTGGAGACTTTCCATAGATGATGCCTCATTTTATGTGCTCTCAAATGACGTGACATCACGCAGCGTGACCGTGGAATTGCTCCCTCCCCTTGCTTTCTTGCTGGGGTGGCCTGCGCGATGCAGATGGGCACCAGGTTATGGTTTCTGAGCAGTGCATTTAGCCCCTGCGTTCCCTTCCTTCTTGAAGCAAAATTGCAGGCATTTCTGAACACTTATTATAGACCCAGGCCCATCCAGTGTGCAGGTACTGTGGCGATAAGGATGCTATGTGGGCACTGGCTGTGATGCCAGAATGGGAATAAGAAGTTTCTTGATGCCAAATGTTCCAGCTGCACAGATTTAAAGCAACAGTTGCCTCCTGGTAAAGGGCAGTTTTGACACCACCTCTGCTAGCTCCCAAATCTTCTGTCTTTCTGGAAGTTGTACTCAATGTGGGTCACTACTGGCACTTCTGAAAACAAGGACTGGTGTGCACAGGCAGACGTGGGACTGACCGGCTGGCTTTGACAACATTGCTATCTTTCCTTTCCTCTCCCTTTGGGGAAGAGTGTACTGATGAGATCTCCCACTGCACGAGTGATGCCGCTGTCCTCCAAGTGCAGCCTGCCACAGGAATGAGCCCCAGCTCACAGGATGGCCCTGGTTGTTAAGACCTTTCCCAGCAACCTGCTTTTGCCTGGGCAGGCTCAGCTGTACAGTAAACCCATGCAGCTTTTCATGGGGGGGGGGGGCCTGGGTGCAGCCAGTGGCCTCTTACAATAAGGTGCACGTATGTGGGCAAATTCAAGCAGGTATGTAGTCACCAGAAAGCAGTCTGTCTTCACGGGCGTGTGAAATGCAAGCATAGAGCTACGGGGAAGGTGTTGTGACAATCTGCTGCTGCTGCTCTCTGTAGCCTCTGCCCTTTAGGTGTTCTGGATTTCCAGCACAACGTGAAATGTTTTGGTCTGTGATGCCTAAACTGTTGGCACTTCCGGACCAGAACCGTTGTGCCGAGGAATCCAAGCTGAACACCTGGACTGTAATCCCCGACTGAACAGGTGCTCGGAGGTAGACATTTCCAGAGCAGCCTGCAGGACACTGGAGGCTGCCCGTGACAAGCGACGTTGCCAGAGTCTCCTTTTCTCCTCTCCGGTGGATGGGAGGAGCAGGACCCGGCTGCGTGCGTGCTGCAGCCCAAACACATCATAGCGCAATGTTGACGTCCCCTGGGCTGCAACTCCTTGAAAGCCAACCTGGACTTGGCTTTGTATTCCAGTCCTGTCAATGTGTAGGCCTGGCCAGTCAGTCTGAAGCAGTGGCACCTACGTGGTTTGTAGCAGCTTCTTTCTTTTGGTCTGGAGCTGCTTGGTGCTAATGTGGAGATGTGACCTGCACAGGAAGCCGGGCCCAGCTCCACCTGGAGCCTGTGAGGCTGTGCACTGGCCTCAATTCAGTGAGCAGCTGCAGTCCTGCTCCATCTTGCTAGCGTGCTGCAGCCTGGCGCTCCTGCCCGTTTTTGCCTGGGACACAGTCTGGCCCCCGTGGAGGAGTTCAGCCCTGAAGGGAAATGCTGCAGGTCAGAAGCAGTCAGTTGGAAGAGGAAGCTGTGCTGTAACCTCCTAGGTGCAAAATGTCTTTCAGCGAGGGAAGTGCCATACTAGCCTTGTCCTCAGATGCAGCCTCCCGAGGGACCAGAGGGGAGGGGTGAGAGCCCCTGGGAGGCCTGATCCATGCTGTAGCCGTCTGCAGATTAATCCAGTGGGAACAAGCCCGGTTAGGAAATTGTGTTGATTAAAAAGGCTCTCTAGTTTCTAGTTGCTCCTAATCCAAGCATTAGGAGAGTGGGACCTTCATCCCACAGCTAGCTGCTTGCTCAAGCCATCTCCAGAGAGATTATTTTCACCATTTGGGGGCTGAATTTTTTGGATCTTATTTCATAGTAAGCAGATTATAAGCACATTTTCAATGAAATGTATTATAGAGGCACCTTGTACTTTGTATTATTCACATTTGATAGACAAACTGGTGCCTATGACTCTTTGATAAGCATCTCACTTTGGATGTATGAACTTTTAACCCTTTCAATCTTACACAGTCCACATGGCTAATCAAAGACCACACACTTTCAGTAGCAAACTTAATGGCTTGGATACAGTACCTTTCCCTGCCCTCTTTCCATGCAGAGCTGTTTGCTTTCACAGCAGAAATCCGAGCATGAGCAACACCTTTTTCTGAAGCACCGGAGGCAGTTTTTTGCATGGCAACTCCTGCTATCCCGAATGCATGCACTTACTAACTATGCAAGCCACTAATGCAAACCATCGACCGTGCTGTTTCAGAAGCTGCCAGGTAGACTCTGGAGCTTTGTCTTGAGCCTGTAGTTTTGTTTCCCAGTGCAGCTGCGCGTCAGCACATAGGAGCATGTAGCTGGTTTCTTGCTTTATTTGCACACCTTTCATGCTTTCCTTTGCAGAACTCTGGATTACTGACAAAGACTGGAGCATAGAATCAAGTCAAAGGAACCTGAAGGGTTGAAAATGTGAACAAACTGGTTTTCTATTTTGTATTTTTTTTTTTTTAATCGGGACTAGCCTGATCTACGTTCTGTACATAGCCTGCCACTTCCTGCACAGTTTCAATGACACGTGCTAGTACATGAGAAGGGGAGGCTGCCCATAGCAGTGTGGACAGTGGAGAGACCACTGGGGAGTTTCAGGGTTGTGGAAGGGAGAGGGCTCCGGCTGCGGCGCTGTCTGTCTCGGCAGCTAGGCTTTGGTACCTAGGCTCCTCCTGCCCTCCCCAGACCCCGATGCACTGCCGGCCTGCGTGCCCTTCTGCTCTTGCTTTAAGCCCACCGTGCTGCTCGAGCTGCTCTGAGCCCTTCTCGTACGACCGCAGGTGTTGCTGCCAGTGGAGCGTGTGCAGGGCGGCACGGGGCTCACAGGTCTTGGCAAATGAGCTGCTGGTCTCAAGGCATCTTGCTTCAGAGCTGGGTTTCAGGTGGGCCCTTTTCCCTAAGGGGGAATGGAGGAGCCAGTAGTCTTGCTTGAAAGCTTGATTGTGAACATGGTAGGAGATGCTGCCTCTTACTCTAACTTCCTCTCCGACTCGGATGTGAGCTAGCAAGTGCCAGGCAGCAAGGACCCCCCCGTTCATGTGTGACATGCATCAGCCTCACTTCTTTTCTGGGCTTCTGTGCCAGGAATCCCCCTTCCTTTCCCACCCCCCTCGAGTTGAACAGCAATTGTAAAGAAGGTTTGCTTGGAGATACCATTCCAAATGATTTTCCTGTAATCCTCTTTGTATCTTTCCTGTCATTTGCCTACTAATCCGAAATAATTTGTCAGTATCTAATGTTATCCGTAGAGGCAACTGAAATTTAGTTTTAATCTGTGGTGAGATGAAATAGTACGTGGTTTTCCTGAATAAAAGCACCGCAAAGCATTTGTTACTCTTCGAAGCTTTAGTTTGCAGGATGAAGAGAAAAATGAATATTTCTGCAATACCTTTTTTTCCCCCTTACGTTTAGGCATTTTAAAGGCAATAGCACCCACCTTCCCTGCAAATCCAGTTTAAATTAAAAGACACAGATTAAAACTAAGTGCAAACCAACAGATCCTGTCCCACTTATGACTCTGCAGCACAAACACGTTGCAAGAAAGCTAGTGTTAGGGTCACGTAGCATTTGTGTAGTGCACTATACCAATGCCTCTAGGTGCTATATCGCCTCGGGTAGTATTACTCAAAGGGAACATGGGCTACAAATGGCCAGAGTGCTTCCTTGTGGCCTTTGTAGTATTAATTTGTACAGATTTGCTCACCAACTGTGCCTCACCATTGGTTAAAATTGAATTTTAAGTCCTGTTACAAACGCAGTTTCTCTTCTGGTTTCCAAGTCTGGTTTTACACTGGAATATTTACAGTTCTAAAAGCTGCATGTCGTATCACTGTCCACAGAGGCTGGGACGTGGGGCTCCCCACACCTTTGATATCCTCTCTGTATTTTAACGTTTTTGAACTGTACAGTAATCCGGAGCGCAGGCTGTCTTTTCTTGAGGTTGAACATTGTACCATAACTTTTAAATTATTTGAGGACAAGTGCATGAGACTGTGTCGATGCCTTTTTATTATTTATTTGTATGTTTTATTATTCGAGGTGTATGCACTTTTAATATGCAGAATTTATATTTTTATGTTAAAAATCCATTTTCTTTCTGAAAGCAGTGTTTGGATACAAGGAATCGGAATCAAGTGAAAAAGGGGAAAATGTAATAAAATACAATAAATTTATTACCAGGTGCCACAGCTGAGTGAGCCTTCTTCAGGGCCCTTTCCTGCCCCCTCCAGTGTCTCTGCCTTCTGGTTTTGCTCTTCCTTTCCCCCTTGGTGCCTGCCTCGCTGCTGTTCCTGGGCTGCTCTGCACGCCCCCGTGCCCGGAGCCCTTTCCCAGGCCTGCTGGACATGGCCGTTCTCTCTGGCCAAGTCCCTTCTTGGGTCCTCCCTAGCAGAGGCCCTGGTGACACCGCCCTGCTGCATTTGGCCTCGATCGTGTTACCTGTGAGCTGCCCATTGCGGTGCCACACGAGGCCCTTCCCCGTGCCGCTGAGCCCCATGGCTCCTCTGCCAGCACCAGCACGGCCTGTTTCCTGGCCGCTAGATGGCACAGCCGGCTGCGTTATCCCCGCCTGCGGGGGTGTTGGTCTGAGGATGTAGGCAGACGAGGTTTTTTGGGTAGATGTGATCTCTTTTTATTAGGCCAAGTAAATAGTTTGAAAAATTTGTTCTCTGCAAGCTTCCGGGCAAAACGCTCTTCAGGCATAGGCAGCAATCCCTCCACCGGTCCTCCTGGGCCAGCAGACCCAGCTCTCCCAGGCAGTGACAGCCGAGGCCCAGCTCCCTAGCGCAGGGCAGAGCCCGCAGAGCCTGCCCAAGCGGCCCTTGTGGGTGGGGGAATAGCCCCCTCCCTCTCACAGGGCCCTGCCTGCCCTGGGGCAAAGTGGCTGCAAGCTGGACCAGGTGTTGGGGTTGAGGGGAGGCAGCGGGGACTAGGAGCTGCAGCCCCCCTGCCTGCGAGGGCTTTGTCCCTCGGCAAGGGGCAGCACTGGCGGGGTCTCCGTTGCCTGAGTAGCCGCAGCCTGTCGCCCTTGGCAGGCAGAAGAGGCAGCCGCCGTTGTCTCCCAAACTGGGCCCTGCCCTTGCCGGCTGCGGCGCTCCATGCTCCCTTTGTTACATGCTGACCAAGCTCCAACGTTGGAAGCCAGGCGGCTTCTCCCCACTCCTCGTGGGAGCTGCTCCAGCACCTTGCAGCTCCTGCTCCAGGGTCTCCCTCCTCACTTCCAGCTGGGTTTGGTCACGGCCAGGTCAGGCCCATTTGTTCTGTGCCTCCAGCTGGAGCAGCCTCTGCCCGCGGGTTTGTACATGTGACCCATGTGTCTTTGATTCCCTGTCCTGGCAGGTGCAGCGGAGGTGGCAGAGATCCCACGCAGGTGGATGAAATGTTTCCCCTCCATGGAAAGCCGGGGATGCTCCTGTTCAGCTCCTCCAGCCTCCACCGGAGAGGCCGGGCACCCTGAGCTGGGGGAAGCTCTCCCCTGGCAGCAAACCCTCTTGCTCTGGTGCTGCGTGGAGGGCTCTGGCCTTCACATGAGGGTGGCTATTGCAGCCCTGGGCTTTTGCCTCTCCAGGAAGCACCCCTGGACAGGGAGGACCCTGCTGCATGGGGCTGCCACCGGGGCCTGGCGGGGCTCCGGCCTGCATCTCCCACCTGCCCCTCATTGCATCTGCCGGTGCAGGCGCCACTATTGAAATGCACCGTGCAACTTCCCTATTTACATTTTGGTATTCTATTAGCCTTTTTAAATGATTCCTTATTGAGCTGAGGCTTAAACTGTGTAAGAGTGATAGTAATAGAACATTTAATTGTGTGCTTGTCTAAGTCTCTCAGTCCTAATTAAATATTGTTTTTCATTTAGTGGGTTATGCTGTGGTGGTTTCTCCTCCGTTGCACATGAGTGTGGGGGCTCGCCCAGCATGCAGATGAGGCCTCGCCGCCAGCCCCGCGCCAGAGGGCCGTGCCTGTGGCTGTGCCCGAGGAAGGAGAGCTCCCCCCAGCTGCAGGGTGCACGGGAGAGGTTTGGAAGTCCCCCCCATCCTGATGGCAAATGCTGCTGCAGTGGCACTCAGCTGCCGACTAGCTGGACAATGCACCCTCCGTGACATGGCCCTGCTGAAGGTGCAGTCGGCAGGAGCTAGGACCCCTGCCCTGGGTGAGTACCTGCCCGCATCGGCCAGAGGGTGCAGGATGGGTGCCTGCCTCATGCCCTGGAGCTGAGGGGACCTCTGGGCAGATTGGGGGGGGTGGGAATCCGTCCTGTCTTGTATCGTCACAGCACCCCCAGCCTGGCAGGACTGGGGCCCTGAACGTGTGCGGAGCAGGTTCTGGACATGAGCAATGGGCGCAGTATTTTGGAGGGCAGGGGAAGACAGATGCTCATGTCTGTCCTGTGGGGCCTTGCTAGGAGGTGCCAGTGGTGGCTTTTGCTCTCTGCTGTCTCTGCTCTGTGTAGCCCATGTCCAACACCACGGGGTCCGACCCTGACTGGTCCCCTACTGAGCGCTAACTGAGCGTGGGCAGCACCGTCTTGCCTGGGGAGGGATTGGGAGCTCCGAGTCAGGCAGACCAACCTGCCTGCACACTAGGACTAGGACTTCCGGGGTCAGACTAGATGATCTGTTCAGGTCCCTTCTGACCCTAGAAACGATGAAGCTAGGAGATGGATTGTGATTCCTGGGGTCAGCTTGCAATTCAGGGCAGGCGACGCAGATGCGATGCCTCTATCTGGCTGGGTACCAGTTGCCAGCCCAGCTGGGCAGCTGTCAGCCAGACCATGAGGCTCTGGTGGGGGCAGCTTGGCTGTGTTGTGTGGCCCCTGCAGCGGCTGTTGCAGCATCATGGCTGCAGGCTAACATGCAGGCAGAGGGGCACGGGATGCTGGCAGTGGATGGGGGAGCAAATGGCTGGGGTCATGGTCCCTCTCCCTGCTGGAACCTGAGGCCATGGGGAACTTCGTAGCAAAATCAACTAGTCGTCTCAGCAGTCCTGTTACTCCCGCGCGAAGCCCTTGCTTGGACGCAAATCCCAAGGAGCAGAGGTGGGTGGCGGAGCAGATCCTAGGCGCCAGAGAGGCGCTGCTTCTCCTGTGCCGTGGGGACTCTCTCTAGCAGTGCTGGGATGGGGGACAGGCAGCTGCTGCAGGCGTCCCAGGGGGGCCCTGCGCTCCCCTGCACGGACCCTGTGCGGCTGCGATGCCTCTGTAGTGTGAAAGCCCCATCGCCCTCTTCCACTCTTGGTTTTGTCCTGCCTCATGGGCAAGCCGGGCCCAGGCCCCGGTTCCGGAGCGCGCAGGAGGCCTCAGTGATCCCTGCTGGGCAGCCTGATGCACAAGCCCTTTGTGGTGCCGGCAGGGCCGGGTTCGTGGGCTCCCTTGGGTGGCTGCGAGTTCAGATGGGGGCTGGCCACGGCCTGGGTGAGTTGGGCTCCATCCCTGGCCCATGCGAGCGTCTAAACCAGCACTCAGCACCGTGCTGGGTGCTCGCGCACTTGAGAGCTCCTGGCTGTGACCTTCCCTCCCCACTGCCCACACGCTTGCGTAGGCTGAGACCGAGGGTGCGAGGCTGCATGCAGAAGCATGCGCGGGATTTGGCCTGGCTGAACTGGGGCACTCCCTGGGGAGCTCTCGAGTGTCTATTAACACCCCTGGCAGCAGCAGGATGTTGGTGGCCTCAGCCCCCCTGCTTTTCCTGGGGCGGGGCAGGGATGATGCCCGGGGCTGTGTCAAGGGTGACTAGTTTTGCTCAGAGGTTGGACATTGGGCTGGTTTGGACAGGGCTGATCCTGCCTCGGGCAGTGCTTGGACTGGATGCGACCCTCACAGGTCCCCGCCAGCCCATGGCTCGAGGGGTCTGTGCTGCCCCAGGCCGTCTGGGAGGGTGGGAGCCTTGGCCAGGTACCCTGTCCAGCCTCATCCTCGCTCGCTGCCTGGTCCCGATGGAGGAGCAGGCAGGACCCAGGTGCAGAGTCGGGCATTTGTGCCCTCAAGTCACCTGCCCCCACAACCCCCCAGGCTCACTGGGGAGCAGCCCCCACCCCTCCTCCATGCCCTCGGAGCCTGGTCTGTGAGCCCCATCCCCCTGCTGCCTCCTGCCCCCCCTCCGCTCTCCTCCCATCTCAGCCCCTTTTACACTCCCAGCAGGGTCATTTCCACTTCCCTTCCCCCGCTGGGACGACTGTCGCCTCAGTCCCCATCAGTGGGATGAAGTGATGTGCCCGAGGTTGCATGGGGAGCCGGTGGCAGAGCCGTGTCCTCTTGCAGGGCCGGTCGCTGGCTGTGCTGGGGCAGGGACCGCTGCATCTCACGGGGCAGCCCCTGGGCTTGGCCACCTTCTGCAGAGTGTCGTGACTTCATGTCTTGTATGGAAATGGGGCTGACAGATGCCACGCGGAGCCCTGGGCCCATCATTTATTTATAGGTGATTCTATTAAGGAGATATTAATATCGCCCGAGGCGCTGGAATTGGAGTTGATACATTTTTATTGTTTATTAGACCGGCCAATCTCCCCGCCTCCTGCCAGGCTTTTATGGTCACTTATTAAATCGGGCGCCCGCTGCCTCTCCCTATGCGGCACCGGGGGATCGACCCGGCGATTAGAAAACACTGGAGGACTCTGCTCTCCGTGTGATTAAATTGCATCCTTCCTCGGCTTGACGAGGGGTCTCTTAGGGTCATGGGGTGCTCAGCGCTCGCTGCGGCTGCGGGGCCGGGCACCAGGACCCGCTGCGGGAGGCTGCGTCTTGGCCCAGGGCAGGTGCTGGCTCCTTGGCTGCAGCACGAAAGCAGGGGGGAGAAAGGAGGCCGAGGTCCAGGCTGCAGGCACTGCTGTGGGGAGGAGGTTGCTGTAGCAGGACCCCTGGGCCCAGGCTGGCCCTTCCTTGGCTGCCTGCCCCCAGAATCGGGGGCCAACCCTGAGCTCGTGCCCCGTGGGAAGCTTGTGTGCGTGGAAGCAGCGAGGTCCCCCCGGCGCTCCCACCCTGGACGTCTCGCAGGTGCTGGGGGTGGCAGGGGATGGTGAGCGGCTTCTTGCCTCTAGGCCACTGCTGGAGTTTCCTATCCTGCTTCACCCCCCTGGGCTGAGGCCTGATGCCATGATGTGGGCCGCAGGCACTGGGCTGGGCGACTGCTTGGCAGAGCTGCTGTTTGGTGCAGCCCCCCTCTTCCATGAGCCCCAGGGCTTCTGGCTCCACCGGGGGCTGAGCACCTGGATAAGCCTTTGGGCAGGAGCGAGAGCTCCCCGGGCCTGTTCAGCCTTCACTGCCCGGTTTCTTCTTTCTGCGTGGGCAGCCGGCGCTGGGGTCTCGCTGTCAGGGGGGAGCACGCAGGGCCTGCATGCGGCAGCATCTCTTCCAGGGGAGCTGCCCCTGCGCACCTGTCCCAGGACAGCCCCTCAACGGAGATGGCAGGAGACGAGGGCTTGATGCTGTCTCGCTGGCACCGGCTGTGTGCATGGTGCTCGGAGCCAGTGCGGGAGCCCTGCCATCAATCGCAGCACATTAGGCCCCGTCGCTGGCATCGGCCGGCTCTTAAATTTTGCTCTCGTTAGAGCCCAGCTTCGCCGCTCTCAGCACTTTTTCCCCTTGGCTGCGTATCGATTGCAGCTCCGCAGGGATCTGCCCAACTGGTGACAATTTATGGGCACATGAAATGAGCTCCTCTTCTCACCCAGTGCCACGCATAATTGCCAGTGCAGCGGTGATGAGTTTTCCAACCCTGCTCGCCTGCTCCCCGCAGGGTTATCGCCCCACTTCAGCAGCCTGGCACTTGCCAAAGGGTTTCATAAATGCTCGTGCCCCAAATGGGAAGCGACACCGGCCACCAGAAAGGGCTGGCAGAACATCCCTCACACGGGGGATGCTCGCGTCTCCTCCTGGCGCTTCACTGGGGCGTCTTGTACGATCCAGTTCCCGACAATCGCTCTTTCCACCTGGCGATGAGAAATTGATGTGCAGCGTTTTTATGACACGGAGAAGAGGTAGATTACGATGGGGAGGTGGGGTCCCTCCAATTAGCATGTGAATGCAGAGAGGAGCTGTGGGGCTGGCGGGGCTCTGGAGCACCCCGTGCAGGGGCCTGCTCTGCTATCACTCGCACCTTGGCGCTGAAGAAGCCTCTCATTTGGGTTTGAAAGGGCTCTCGTCTCGCTGGGCTCCTTATCGCCGCACTTTCCTGGGGAAGGAAGCCGCTGCAGAGGGCTGAGCTGCCAGGGCTTTCATTAAATAAGTGGGAGAGGACTGGGTTGGAGGAGCAGGTTCTTCGGGCTTCAGCCCAGGCCTGCTATGGCTGCAGGTGGGCAGGGGGAGCCCTTGGAGGGGGTCTGGCCCATGTGTCCCTGTCTTGTGCCTGCAAAAAGCTGTGGTCAGTCCCCCTCCAAGTGCCACACTGCACTGCTGCCTATTCCTTGCCCATGCACTGCGTCCACACCAGTGCTGCAAAGACCTCAGCTGGCACTGGGGTTTCTGGGGCATGACCGAGCTCACTAACTCGGCTGCTCCCGGGGCTGAGCATGGAGCATGGTGGGAGGACGTGCCCTACCTGTTTTAGCTGCCTGCACGGTCCCTGGTGCTCCTGGTCTCATTGACACGTGCTGTTTCCCACTGGGTCACAGATCCCAGTTGCCAGTGCCGGCTCCTGGTGCTTTCTCCTGCAAAGTACCAGGATCAGGCTGCTCAGTCTTGGTCTAGACCCCTGAGCAGACCTGAGCTCTCCGGGTGTCTCCGCGTCAGGCATTTTTCCAGGCCTGGGGTGGTTTTGCTGGTGGTTTCCAGCCTCCTCTTTACCCTGAGGACACTGGCTCAGCACATTATAGCATATTTTGGGCTGGGGGGGCACCAAGGTTGCATGTGGAGGCCAAATCCCTGCCCTGTCCCCCCCTGCAAAAGCACATTTGCTCCCCTTCCCATGGCCCAGCGCAGGGAGCTGTGCCGTGCTGCTTGGCTCGACCACCCGCAAGCCTGTCCCCAGTGCCCCTGCCTTGCTCCCAGCACCGTGACTGCTGCATTTCACTGTGAAAAAGTGCACGTGGCTCAAGCAGGCCCCATGTTCCGAGTGACCCACGGCACTGTCCTCCGTCTGATGCCATCCGTGGGCCGTATCCACTGTGACGCTCCATTCCCGAAATGCCCTGAATAGTGTTGACTTCTCTTTGGTTCCCAGGGCCCCCTTGGAGCAGCTGCTTCTGTGATGATGCTGCCTGACAAGCGCCCTTGCAAGGTGTCTGCTCCATCCCGAGTCTGTCTAACCCGTGCTGTCCCGGCTGTACTTGGCGCCAGATCTCTAGTCAAAGTCGCACCTGCTTCCCCCGCGGGGATCGCACCTGCCCAGCGCTCCTTATCCTCCAGACTTGTGAACACAAGGAGCGAGGTCTGCTTGCCGCACATCCATGCAGAGCTTCCTGGCCTTTACCGCGCTATCAGCTTTCCTCTTTCCCCAGGACAGATGTCTGGCTTTCCAGCTTGCCATTCACGGCTCACACCTTTTGCTCTTTGAATATTGGTATGCCGCCAGCCTTCTTTCAGGCCTGAAAACTGTCCTTGGTGTTTCCTAACTTTTGGGATGTCACTGCCAACAGCCTGTGGCATCCTCAGCCAGCTCTCTGCAAACTCTTGGTGGCGGGCTGGCCAGAGCTACCAGGAGAGTCTGCACATAGGATGAGCGAGGCATGGCGGGTGCAGATGGCCTGGCCTCGAGTGCCAGGATCCCTGGGAGGGTCTTGGGTCTTGTAACCTCCCAGTACCTCTGGGGGCGGAGGGGGGAATGTCGGTGGCAGTGGCCAGTAGCTGCATTTGGGACAACGGGGGGAGGGTTTCTGTGCACCACGTGGAGACCATTCCTGACCCCAGCCCAACCGTGAGCTACAGGCGCTTGGTATTTGGGTGCTACCCTGCACTCGGTCTCCAGACAGGGCTGCCTGGTCCTTGCCCCCACGCGCGGCCAAGTGGGGGAGGCCAACGCCCGCTGGCTGCAGGAGCCGTTCGGCATGTCGCTGCGTGGTCCTTTTGCCACGTTCGTCGCCTTCGTGGGAAAATCGGCAGCAGCCCCAGGTCCAGCCCCACCACGCGGGGGGCTCGGGGAGCATGGAGGGCTGCGTGCTCCTGCTCCATGATGAATTGATCCTTCCTAACCATCTCGAATCTTTCTCCAGCTATTCATCAGCCCCGCGACAAATGCAGCTGTCAGCCCCACTGACGTCCTGTTTTAAATACCTCTTCCAGCATGCCTGTGCCGACAGAGCGCGGCGGCAGCTTGGAAAGCAGGGAGCTCATCATTTTTTAATGTGCTGCAGTTCTTGGGCTTATGGAATATTTATAACAATGTCACTATTTACCAAGCAGGCTGCGCGCCTTGCAGGGATCCCTGGCTGGCTACTGCATGGTGGAGAGGGCTGGGCTGGGACGAGGGGCTCTGGGGGCTGATTGCACCCTTGGGAGCCAGGCCTGGCATTGGGCTGCAGGCTCCTACCCACCTTGGGGGCTGGCTCCATGCCCCAGCTTGCCTTGTGCGGCGCAGCCCTCGAGCCTGCTTGGCCGCCTGGAGCCCGAGGGCTTGGTCTTGCCCTGCTCCCCTCAGTGCTGTCCTTGGGCTTGGCTCAGTGCCTGCAGCACCCGCCCTGCCCGGCTCCCCCTGCACCTTGAGCTGCTCCATCAGAGCGGCCAGAGGAGACCGCGTGCTCCTGGGGCAGGGACCCCTGGTCCCATGCCCTCCTCTCTGGGGCGAGCCAGCTTGGCAAACCCCTGCCCCTGGCACCTTCCTCTCTGGGCTGGAAGCAGCCAGCAAAGGAGATCTGGATCCAGCTGCTGGCACCAAAGCGCCTTGCTTGACCGCGGTGCTGGGGCCTGGCTTGTCTAGCCCCGCTTGCTGCCCTGAGCTGGCTTGGTCCTAGGTAGCCGGTGATGGTGATGGCCTTTGCCCTTGGTCGCGGTGATGCCTGAGGCTTCTGCGTGCATCTCCTGGACAGCCGCAGAGCTCCTGCCAGGCCCAGCTGAGTGCCCCACGCCAGGCCGTGCCAGCATCTCTCCGAAGCCTGTTGCTCTCTCCTCTGCGGCTCTCGTTGGTCCTGCCGCTGCAAGGGAGTGATGCAGCATGTGTCCTGTGCTGTGCACTGGCCCGCCGTTGGCAGTAGGATGGCCAAATCCGTGGGCTGCCAACCCGGTGCCAGGTGGGCCGCTTGAAGCAGGGGTGTCACGGGCCCAGGCTGGCACCTGGGTCCTCGCAGCTCGCCCCGGGCCCTCCGCCTGCGCCTTGTGCTGGAGATGGAGCCGGATCCCTCTCCGCTTCCACTTTCATTAGGGTAAATTATTGGCTTCAGAAATGCCGAGTCAGGCAGCTGAGGTCATCGACAAATGTTTCCTGCTAAACGCATTGATCGGGGGCTGCGTGAAGCCTCCTGGGCTCCTCGCAGCACGGCCTCCCGTTTGCACTTTAGCTGGGGGGCAGGAGACAGCTGAGCCAGCCATGCTGGCTTGCCTTGGCTGGCCTGTTCACGCCACACCGAGTCCAGCAGGCCCCTCTTAGCATTTGAAGCAAGAAAGAAATCGTTGTCTTCCCCTATTTCTGCATGCACAGGGGCAGAAATTGCTCAAGTAGCATGTGCATGCATGTGTCCATGCATTTGTGCCCAGAGTAGGGGTGAAGTCCTTGGCAAGAAGACCCAGCTAGGAGGCAAGTTGTGCCTCCCTTTCTGGCCCCAAGATGGGCAGTGAGCTGGTCTTTTGGGCACGGCTACCTCCACTGCTGCGACAGGTTGGCTGTGCAGCACCTGAGCCCAGGCACGGTGACCATGCGGGAAGTGCAGGGCTGCGGACGGAGAAGCGATCTCTTCCTTATCTTGTCTGAGGCCGGCTCTGGCTCTGGCTCCGGCTCCGGCTCCGGCTCCGGCTCCGGCTGCCAGCTGCAGACCAAGACCTGGGTGCTGGGTCCACGGCTTTGTGGTGCCCTGTCACCCAGGGCAGCTTCCCAAGTCGCAGCAGCCCCGTCCGGGGGAGCGTGAGCCCGTGTCTGCATCTCTGGGCCCCGGGGATGCCCCTGCTGCAGCCACAGCCGAGCGCCCCGGGCATGCGGAGGGAAGGCCCCTGTCCATCGCTGCCCTGCAGCTCCAATGTGCAGCCCCTGGCAGACCAGGGGAAGCCGTGCATGCCCATCTTCACGCTGCCCGGCAGTCCTGCCCTCTCCACTCAGGGACCATCATCGGGCAAACTCTGCCCCCAGCCGAGCCTCGAAAGTGAAGCTGGGCAGAGCGGGGCTGGGCTGCTGGCCGGCCCGGCTACACCCGGGTCCAATGCTTCCACCGTCTGCTGCGTTGCGCTGGGCCTCGGGGGAGCTGGGGCTGTTCTCAGCTCTGCCACTGAGCTACCACCGGTCCTTGGGTGTGTGACTTCACCGCCCTCGGCCTGTTCCCCCCACCCTTTGCTGGATCAGGCACAGCCTCTCGGGGTGGGGTGGGGTGGGGTGTGCACAGCAGGACGGGGCCTCCGCAAGCGCTGTCTCTGGGTCTGTTTCCACCCATGAAATCTCCGCGGCGGAGACTGCAGAGTAGCAGGAGGGCAGAGCTGCTGGGAAGCGGCAGGGAGGGGGCCAGGCCTTGCTGCCGCGGGGGGCAGTGTCCCGGCACCCTCTCGCCAGGCCGGGCCCAACAGCCGGATCGTGGCCCCGGCTTCCCTCTCCCCTCGTGCTCGCTCCAGGCGGGAAAGACCCTCCTGGGGCCCGCGCTCCTGTCGGCTTGTTCTTCTGGGTGTCGCAAACACGGTAACATCTGCTCTCCGCGCCATTCGCCGGCATCTAATTCTTTTTTTATTGAAATGAGTTTAAATTGACTGAGAATATATTAGATTACCCGTTCCCTGAGGTTAGCGCACTCGGAGAGATGTGAATAAACTGCACAGTTAGCAGCGCGCTCACGCTCGCCCGCCCGCTCCCTCCCTTTTTTTAATCTAAGAGAAGCCAGCTCCCCCGGGGACCGGCGTGTTTCCTAATGACCTTAATGAGTTTCCATACCAGAGGTCAGGTTTATCTGGAAGGGCTGGTAATGGCCGGGCAGGAAGGTGGCTCTCTCCCCACCGCTGCCAGCCTCCGATAGCTTTGTGCTCCAGACGGTAAATAAAGCAGGACGCGATAGCTCTGCCTGGCCCGTGATGAATACATTTTCCCCTTTAATAGGCAGAAGCGTGCGTATTGCAAAGCAATTCACGAAGACCGTGTGACAGTCTTTAAGCATTTTAATATTTTGCCGATGATTTATCATTGGTAATGAGCAGATGATATACTCCGCTCCGAGGCTATGGATTATCTATTAAAGCCGGCCCCATAAAAGGCAGCTGCAAATGACACATCGCTAACAGGAAGCAGAAAGGACGACTTATCTTGTGTTTAACAGCAGAGGTCAACGGCGTGTGCCACAGGTCAGGAGATAAGGTGCCTGCCCGTGCCCCCATTAGTGGCTAAGGTAAATGCTCTGGGCTGGGGGATTCCCCCTGGGCCGGATCCCGGGCTCAGCGTGGGAGCCAGCCCTCCTTAATGCCTGGCGGGGGGGCGGCGGTGCTGATGCCCCGGGCCTGGCTCCGTGACACCTCTCCAGGTCGTCCGTGCCGCCAGGCGCCCGCGCGAGTCCTGCTCGCTGGCTTGCACCGGCTGCGTGGAGCAGCACCTCGCAGTCCGGCCCCGGCTGGCTTGTCCCGGGACAGCAGGGCGAGGCCTGGCTGGAAGCAGACCGGCGGCAGGCGGGGGCGTGGGTTGCTGTCGGCAGGCGTGGCGAGGTCCCGAGCTTGGTGCGTGGCGCGGTGATCCCAGCGCGCTCGGGCTCGTGGAGCCCAGTGCTCCTGCAATGGCAGCAGAGCAGGCGGGCAGGGGACCAGTGTCGCGTCCCGAGGCAGGCATCGGATGTTTCGGGCCCCTTCCCGTGAGCCCTGCTGCGGGAGCTGGCTGGCCCTGCCCGTGCCCTCTGGAAACAGGCTGCCCTGCTGCGGGGCAGGTAGGGGAGGAGCGAGCACCCTGTCCGGCCCCCAGAGCAGCGAGGGGTCGGTGCTGGCCCTGCGGCGGATGGCAGCTCGGCTCCAAGGCGAGCGGGGGGCTTTGCAAGGTCTCCTGTCAGGCACCCCGTGCAAGGGCCTGTTGCGTTGGGGGTGCCGGCTGGGCCCCCTCGGGCAGGCGCCTCGGCTGGCATGCGTCACCCTGCTGCGCTCCCCTTCTCGCCACCAAAACGCCCACGCAGCCGTGCTCCAGCCCTGCAGGGAGGAGGTGGGGCCGCGTGGGCTGTGCTGCAGGTGCAGGCACGTCCTGCCTGGCCACGGCTGTGGGTGCCCTAATGGGACATGTAGGAGACGAGCGAGCCGCAGCCTTTCCCTGCACCCCCAGGTCTGGCCCTTGCAGAGGGTCCCTTGCAGCCAGGAAGCCTTGCTGCGGGGCTGCGGGAAGGTTTCCTTCCTCTGGGCCGAGAGACCAGGGTGTGGGGAGGAGAGCAACCGGTCACCTCCGTCGCTAGTGCCCAGGCACAGAGTCGGTCCCAGGGTCCCCCCCTCAGTGCCAGGGGCTGCAGCGCAGGCCTGGGGGCAGCCAGGCCCCGGCAGCAGAAGCAGGAGCCCCAGCTCTCCTACGGGCACCCTGCACCGCCGGGCATCTGGCGGGTTCCCTGCAGCTGGGGCAGCTCGACTGGAGACGGAAGCTGGGCTGTGCCCGGGGGAGCCCCAGGTCCCTCGCAGGACAGGGCAGGCCTGGGTCCGTCCGGCTCTGCCGGCACGGGGGCGAGAGCAGGCGCTTGGCCCCTGTCACTGCAGCCCGGGCGCTGGGGGCAGGGGCCACGGGCTGGGCTGGGCTGGGCTGGGCTGGGCGAGCCGCATCACGTTCTCGCCAGCCCCGCGGGACCGGGAGCCGGTTGTACGCGCTGGGGCTGGAGCTGCCGTTTGATCGCTCTGTCCCGGGGGAGGCGAGGCTGCGCGCGTGCCGGGGGTGCCGGGCCGTTCCCGGGAGGGGGCACCAGGGTTTCCCGTGCTACTCCCGGACTCCCATCCACCCCGCCTGGTGCAGAGCAAATCCCTCTCCTCCCCCACATGCCCGCAGGACTCCCCCAGCGCCAGGAAAGGTGCAGGTTCAGTTGGCACCCCTCCTGCCTTCGAGCCTTGGCAGCCTCCCCCTGCTCCGGGGCCCTTGGGCTGCCCAAGAGCCCCCGTGCACCCTCGGCCCTGGCCCAGGGGGTCGGCTCTGCCTGTTCCCTGCAGACCGAGGGGTCAGGTGTGCGGGCACGCGTGCAGCCTGGCAGTGCCCACGCGAGGCCGGGCCACGTGGCCGCGTGCTCTCCGCCGAAGGCCCAGGCGCTCCAGCCAGGCTCCAGGCAATGGCCCCGGGCTGGTGGGGCCACATCCTGCTCTTGGCTGCAGATCTCTCTCGTGGTTTAGAGCACACGGGGTCAGGTCAGTGTCTCCTTCCCTGCACGGCCCACGGGCCTCCCCCAAGCACAGCGCCCGCCGCGGGTAGGCGAAGACCAGCCGCCCCTCGCGACGCCCCTGGAGCGGCGGCTGGCGCTGGTGGGGAGATTGTGCCGTGCTCGATTATTATGCAGCCTTCGTTACAGCGAGATTAATGCCGGTTATTGGACTGGGAGTTTTATCACGGGAATGTTTCCTCTCGGCTTCGGAAACAAACCTGGGTGTAGATTTATTACCCAGCAAATAAATACGAGTTCAGGTTTACTTCACCTCCTCGTTCACTGGGAAGGAACGGAAATGTAAGCAAAATATTAAAAATAAAAGAGACTCAGTTTTACTTTAATTGACCTTTGATTCTCAACTTAATGCCTTCCCCATGTTGCTGCTTCAACCTTTAATTTCTTTTGGTGAAGTGGCGCTGTTCAATGATTCATTCTGTCCTCAGGCAAAGCACACACTGTAATTGGTTTTTAACTTCCTGGAATGTCAAAGCCAGGATTGAAATTTTACGTATCACACCACCAATTCAATACTGGCTTTAATAATAATGTTGCAGAAAGGGAGGCAGATTTACAGCTGTAGAAAAATGTAATCAAATTCTGAGCCAGAACGCAATAAGTCCAAATGCTAGTTTTCATTTGGAAGCTTGTTAGATAAATGTGGTATCACCTGAACTGCTCCAAAATCATTTCTTCCTTTCCCTGTAAAAGCAGCTGTCGCTGGAGGAGGTGGGAGAGGGGAGCTAGACGCTGGTCTCCGTGCCGGGGCGAGCTGCGGCTCCAGGCGTGCCAGCGGGAGAGGAGGCGCTTGATGCGGACGGTCAGCCCGAGCCGCAGGGCCCGTGTCGGTCCCGGTTCGTCCCCAGCGAGCCAGCTGGGCTGTGGTGGCAGGCGGTCGAGAGGAGCGATGCCATCGCCGGGCACCGTGCTGCTTGCAGGGTGGTGCCGAGGCCCAGGCTCGGCACGGGGCTGGGGGTGACCCTGCCCCCTGGCTCCTGGCCCATGGCTCCCCATGCCCCGCGCCTGCATCCATGGTGGGTTTGGGATCCTGCTGGGCATGAAGGAGCCTGCTCCAGAGAGGAAGAAGCGCAGCTGGTCTGAGCCCGGGGTCGCAGCTCAGTGCCAACCTTGGTGGGGGCCGAGTGCATGGGAGCATCTCCCTGGGGCTGGGACGACCCTCCCGCCCGCGCGGCTGGAGACGCCGTCCGTGCCTGCCCACGCGCCTGCTGGCTCTGCCTGGAGAGGGGCCGGGCGCGTGGCTCGGCCCTGGCCCCGTGCCCAGCGAGGTGCGTGCCAGCCGGAAAAACCACCCCTAATACACTGCAAATGCCAAATAAGTAATCGATTCCAGCCAATTAATGTCTGATACAAATGAATCGCCCCTCTCTCCCTCTCTTATTACTGAATGGCCTCCAGCCATCCATTAGTTTAACAAATGATATGCGAGGGTTCGCCATGGCTAATGACTCTGGATTAAACCCAGTGACACCTAATTCATCAATGCTCCTCCGCCGCAGCCCTCCATTAGGCCTGCTGGTTGTCCATCACCGTGGTTTTCTTGCAGCCTGGCACTGGGGGAGTTGTTTGGCCTCCGGCGGGACTTGCAATCTCTGCAGCGGTCGTGGGGCCTAGAGCGGCTGGAACCGGGTGCCCGGGAGATGCCCGGTGCTTTATGAGGGCTGGGCTGGATGCCATGTGCACGCTGGAGCCCTGCACACACGGGCCCAGGCCGCGCCAGCCGAGACCTGCCCTCGAGATGGGAGCCGGTGCCACATTGCACCGTGCAGGAGGTGAGGCCAGGGAAGAGCCCACGTCTCCACCTCCAAGCTCGTGCTAGTGAGCTCCAGCCCTGCCACGGGCAGGGGGCAGCCAGCAGCCCCCAGCGCCGGGCTGGTGCAGTCCTACCGAGCAGAGCCGGGACGCTTCCTCCGCTTCACCCAAGCCTTTAAATAATACATGGCCTCGCGTTTGAACATCCGGGAGCCCTTCCCGTCTCGCTCGCTGCGTTGCACGCTCGCCGTCTGCGGTGAGTTGCTGTTGACAGGCGCAATTAAAAATTCTCCTTCAAGCGCGGAGCACCGAGGATCCGCTCGGCACAGTGCGCCTGCTCCCGGGGGCTCGCCAGGGCCACGGGCCGTGGGATGGCAGAGGAGCCGAGACTGGAGCTCAGCATCGTGGCTCATGGGTGCCGTGGTGTGCACCCCCCCTTCTTTACTCGCAGCTGCTGGGCAGAAATCTTGGCACGGCTCCGCTCTGGGGCTCAAGTACGCAGCGTGGCAGCCGTGGCACCACGTGATCCTGGTTCATATGTCCAGCCCCCAAGCTTGGGGGTGTTTGGAGCCCGGGTCTGGGTCTGGGGCTCTCGCTGGCCCAAATCCAGGGCCTGCTTGGCGTGGTGCAGACTGGAGAAACCCCTGCCGGGTGTGGGAGCCCTGATGCCTGCAGGCAGTGCCGGCTCGCTGGAGGCCAGCAAAGGACGTGGTCTGGGTGCGCGTGGCTGTGGAAAGCTCCTCGTCCTTATTAGTGACACAGATGTGCTGGGATGCCAGCGCCGTGGCTCCCAGATGTGTCCAAGGTGCAGCCGTGCCCCCTGCTCCCAGCCCCCTGAGCTGGCACTGCCGGAGACCCCGGGACCCCCGGCCTTGTTTTAACCCATCCCAGGAGGGTCGTGTCCCTGCAGCTCTGCTGCCGGCTCCCGGCTCACAAGCCTCGCATGCAGGGGTGGCCGGAGCACCGTCCTGGGGCTGCGGGGGGCCGAGTCCTTGGCAGCGACACCCCAGTGTCCGTGAGCCTGTTGTGCCGCTGGACAGCGGCCGGGAGCTGGTCTCGGGGGCTCTGGGGCAGGCAGGAGGCCTGGGGGCCGTGGCGCCTCCTCCCTCGCCCGTGGCCCTGGGGGAGCAGCCCCGGCCCCGTGCCGGAAGCAAGGCCAGCCACTCGGGCAGACGGCGGTCCTGCTTTTAAGGTGCTCTTGTCTCGCTCATCTGCATTTAATAGAGGTGCTTTGACCTGCAGCAAGATAGAAGTGCCCCGACCAAGTCTTGAGAGCTGCTCTGGATCCCAGCGGGGCGGAGAGGGCAGGGGAGGGGAGGCCAGACCGGGCCGGGCCGGCGTCCTGGCCCTGGGCTGCAGCAGGCCGGGCAGTCTGGGCTGGGGAGCAAACCGCGGCCCCTAAACACCTTTTCCAGAAGGTTTCCTGGCACCCGGCCGAAGGAAAGTCGACTCGGGGAAGGGCAGCATCAGCTGGCGGGGCCCGTCCTGCACCGTTAGCCACCTCCGCCACGCAGGAAGCGCCACGGCCCCGAGGAGCCTCCCGTGGTCTGCCCTGACGGGCCAAAGCGGTGCAGCCGGGAGCCCCTGCTCGGCGAAACGCAGTCGTTCAGTGGAGTGACTTTCCTGCTTGGCTGCACATCCAAACTCATTTGCAGCTTAAATTTCACAGGAAATTAAGCTCTCCCAACAGGGCGGGGGAGAAGACGGCACCGGGTAAATGTTAAACCTGTCACAAATGTGTCCCATAAAGTTTCCTGCAGATGGAGTTTCCCCCGTCCCTGAAGCGCTTGTATTTCTGAATCGTGGTTCTGCGAAGCGCCGGGCACTCCTGGGACTCGCCGTCCCGGCATGTGCAGTCTGCTGCATTAAAGAGTAGGGCTCCCGGGAGGCAGTAAATCGAGAGCTGAGGCTTGGCCTGATTTTTTATGGCGTTGTGCAAACAGCGGTAGGAGCTGGGCTGGGCTCTGACGATGCTGGGGGCCCTGGGGCCGTTCCCAGTTCCGCACCGGGCCTCCGACCTCTCCCGGAGCGGGCTGGGGCCTCGGCGAGGCGTGGGCCAGCTGGCTGCATCCTTCGGGCTCCGTGGCAGGAGTCCATGCGCTCCTTTCTCCACTTCAAAGGCGGCAATGAGACAGCACATAAATATTAAATCAAACCCTGCAAATGAGGCTCTGTGTCAGACGCCCGCCCCGGTGCTGGCTCCTTTGAATCGTGCCGGAAAGGTGTGCCAATGGCCATTACTCCGGGTCAGGAAGGGTTAATCAGCAGATCTGCCATCAAACGAGGGAGAACCAGGTCCTGCGTTCGCTGCCTGCTGTCGGCAAAGGGCAGCGATGTCCAGTCGCAGTGGACAAAGCGGTCCCCTTCGCCGGGGGCCGCAGGGCACGGCTGGATCGGTGGCAAGCACAAGCCTGTCCGTTGTACCCAGCCGGCAGCGCCCAAGCCCCGAGGCTCTCCATCGCCGCTGTCGAGAGGGGAAAGAGGGGACTGGGGGGGACCCTGGCAGCCCGGTCCCTGCCAGCCCGCTGGGCCAAACAGCTGACGGGGGCAGGGATGGTGCGACAAGGATCAGCCCCGCTTTGTCCCCCGGCGCGAGGCGTCTGCATGCGTGGCCCTGCCCTGCGCACCGCACGGCCCGAGACGGGACCGTTGGGGCAGGCCGCCGGACGGTGGAGACCATGGCAGCCCCGTGCGTGCCTCCAGGGCCCCATTCGCTGCTCCGGCCCCATGTCAGCGTGGGGCCTGCCTTGGCCAAGACGTGGGCTGGAGCAGGGGGTTGCCCAGCCCTCTTCTCTGTCTGTCCCGTGCGTGGGGGGACGATGCGAGAAGCACACGCAGATTCTGCTAACGCGGCGCTGCCCATCGCCGCAGCCGCAGCCGTCTGCGATTCTGGGCCCCAGCGTCGCCCCTCTCGCGGGCCAAGACCAGCTGGCACCAGCCGAGCTTCTGCCCGGCGAGACCCGCGGGAAAACGTCCTCGGGCGTCCGTGTGCCACAGCTCGTCTCCTGCCTCGGAAAGCAGGGCCGTCGATGCGAAATGTTGAATAGTTTAATGTATGGAAATGATGCGCCCAAGCTCATATTGTGTCTGTTCTGCTTGATGGGCTTCTATTAAACGACTGCTGCGGAAATGCTGCGGCAGGAGCGCGGTGGGTCTGCGCTTCCCGGAGGACGGGCGATGCGTCGCCCGCTGCCTCCCAGACATGCCTCCCGCGACGCGCTCCTGTCAGCTGTCCTTTTGTTCCCCCGTCGCGGCACGATATTTTCCGCGGTGATTCAGCTCCGGGCCCTCTCGCATGCTTCGAGCTATCATTTAATATTTAAGTACATGTCACTGGAGTTCCAGCTTCGCGCACACTCGGCGGGGGGCCTATTCATCCTGTCAACCCGCGTTTCGGGCGACGGGCGTTTCGTGCAGACCTCCCCGGGAGAACCGGCCCCGTGGGCCCCGAGCCCACAGCAGCGAGCGGAGCCGCTCCGCCGGTGCCAGGCCCGTTTCCAATTCTGTTTCTTCCCAGGCTTTGCCTTTTAATCCTAATTACGAATAATTTCAGGCGTTGGCTGAAGTCATGCGGGAGCTAATCCGACATGACGTCCTAATCGGCCCTCGGTCACTCCCGCGACGTTCGTGCTGCGCTCCGGTCCAGGCGCCGGCGAGCCCCGCCGCGGGGTTGCGAGGCCAAGATGCAGCTGCCTTCTGGGCAGCGCACTCCTCCGTCTCGGTGCTGGCTCTGGAGGAGATCTTGCCGTGGCTGGCAGGTGCTCGGCCTTCCCAGGCTCTCCCGTCTCCGCCTGGGCAGCCTCTCTGGGGCCAGCCGGCATGGGGCACCCATGCAGCAGGGCAGGGGTAATTCATGCATCGCGGCGGAGCGATGGCCCGGGGCAGTCCGGCAGGGTGCTCCCGTGGCACCCCATGGCCCCCTCGTGGGACTCCTGCCCTCTCCTGACACCCAGAAGGTGGTCTCTGTAGCAGGTGCTGTTCTGCTCGTGGCAAGGGACCGAGGTTGAGTGAGTGGTGCTAAGCCGGCCCAGAGCACGTGCCAGGTGCGGTTTGCCTCCTCCGGAGGAGAGCCGGGGCAGGCAGCGGGTGGGCTGAGGGTGCTCGCCAGCCAGGGAGGCAGGAGCGTGGGGCAGCTTCTCACGGGGGCTAGGGGCAAACCACCCCCACCCACCCCCTCCTGATAAAGCCTGGGGTGGCCCCGTCTCCTTGCCCGGCCGAGCCCCGGGTCTGGGCCGGCTTCAGGCAAGGAGAGAAGGCCTGGCCACTGAGACCAGGGCCCCGTAACTCGCCCCAGCCCCCTCACCCAGCCCACCGCACCCGGGCTTTGCTCCCGGCCGCGAGCAGATGCCGCCGTTTGCAGCAAGGGCTCGGAAAGCTCCTGGCTCGAGTATCTTGGGGTTTGAGCCCAGGGCGCCAGTGCGCACGGCTGGCGCAGGTGCCCCGAGACATGTAACCCTGGGGTTGCAGCGGCCATCTGTCACACTGATGCTCTCGGTTGCAAGTCGGTCCTGCTGGCCAGGGGAGAGTGTCCGGAAAGCCCGGGCTGCATCTGCTGGAGTCCGGCCGGCCCCCATCCGCGTCCCGGGCGCCGGCAGCAGTGCGCGGCGCCTCTCTGCTTCCCGAATCCTCTTTGCCAAAGTCACGTGTGAACCAGGCGCGTTGGCTGCCATCCCGCGTGCCGCCCGGCACCTCTCCGTGAACTTGTGCACTTCGCTCCACCTGCCCGGCCCGGGGAACTCGCCGGCTGATCAGTGAAGCCTTCGCTGCCTGTCAGCTCCAATCTGCTCGGCCTCTTCATCGCTGGGGTTTCTCGATACGAAATCGTTCGGCGCTGATGAGACCCCGCTGCGCCGCCTCGTGTCTCCCCGCCGCACGGCGCAGCGGCAGGCGGCGCCGGGGCTGGGAAAGACAACGACGCCTCTTACCCCGGGACAAGCTCTTCCCTGTGCGAGCTGATGAAACCGGGCCCCGGCCTAATTGGTGCTATTGCTGGCGCTGCGGCTAATTCTATTGTTTTACAGCCACGGGGCTGTTTTCTATTGATTTCACAGGTTGCTAATGGTCTTTTTTGTACAATAAGAGGCTTTTGTGGGAAGGACTTAATCCAGCCATGTAGCAGAGTGAAAATGCACAGCTCGCTGCCGAGATTTCCAGGACGTGATCTGCTTTAAGAGAAGTCGCTTTATCTCCTTCGCGTCACGCTCCCCGGTTCTCGTGGCTGGGGGGGCGGCTGCCGTGGGTGCCCGCCATCCCTTCCTGCGGGGGCCGGCCCGTCGCCGGCCGCCCCGGGGAGCTGTGGGAGGCGCTGGTGGGAAAAAGCAGCGTGCGTCTCCCAGCGTGGCGTGGGCGTGCGCCCGGGGGGCTGCAGGATGGCGGGGGCCTCTCTTCTGCCTTTTGTTTTGCTTCTCGGCTGCCTGCATTGAACGTCTGGAGCTGGGCTTGGGAGCGGAGGCAACCCCTGTGTGGGGGCTGCCCCTTTGGATGCTTGCAAGTGTCTGGCTGATGCCCCGGGAGGGGTGTCTGCGCAGCCTGGGGCCTGGACCGGCGGCAGAGGGAGGCCTCTTCCCGTGGCTGGTGTCGCACAGCTCGTGGCCATCCGCTGCTCTGCCCGGCTAAGCTGGGTTGGGCTCATGGTGGGGGCAAGTGGCTGCGAGCGCGTGGGTCTCCGTTTGCCCGACAGGACGGTGGGACCCAGCCTCGGGGTGGGGGAGCAGCATGCGTGTGATGCCTGCCGCCAGCTCCGTGGCTTGGAAGCCACGCCACCGCCCTCCGTGGGGAGGGGACGTCTCCCGGCCACGCGCTGGAGACCCAGCGCTGCAGCGTCCCGCATCTCTGCTGCGCCGCGAGGGGCAGGGGCCGGGCGCGCGTGGGCACTTGTTGACACGCGGCTCTTCCTGGCAGCGATTTGGGCTGCGAAGCAGCTGGAAGCGTCTTCCCTGGTGCAGGAGAGACGGGGAGCGCGGCCAGTGCCTTTGAATTAACTGTGTAGGAGATGCCTAAATGGATTGTGACTGGAAGGATTAAAGGTTAGGCAATCTCTCTGTGTATCATATGTAAATGAGGACTAATGAGGTTTTCATGATTACCTTTAATTAGCTTTTCTGCATGTAGTGGCTGATTTTTATACCCGTACACGCTTGGACAGATGACACGCAGAAGCACACGCGCACGCACACACGCAGCGTACTGCCTTCATTAAAACTGGGTCTTTTAAATGTGCCTGCAGTATGCAAATGACCTATTAAATGTTTAATAAAAAGCTTCTAGGGAAAACAGGTACAAACTTAACTGGCTCCGACAGTCTCATTCTCCCGCCCTGCCGCGCTATCCTTCCGGCCTGAGGCCCTGGAGGACTTGCAGCTCCGGCCCCGCTCTTGTTCCCACGTCTCCACCTCCCTTCTGCCCCATGAGCTGGGGGGAGACGCTGAGTGCGGCTGATGGCCCCCCCCCTCCATTTCACAGGGAGTTATGAGTTGGCGAAACCCTCATTTCTCCACTTTTTCCCCCAGAAGTCACAGCCATGTGGGTCAGGAGAGCCAGCAGGCCACGATGGAGAGACTTGACAAGTGCCTCCAAATGGGCAAGACGCTGCTGCAGGGGGGAGGCTGGGAGCTGCTGCCCAACTCCCCCGGGTGTGGGTCCAGAAGCAGGAGGATTTGGGCTCGACGGCTTGGGCAGAGGGGGGGAGGCGATGACCTCTCGAGGCCCCTTCCAGCCCTGCGGATCTGCCGGAGCAAAATGCACAAGAAGTTCAGCATCGGGCAGCTTCGCGTCCACGGAGCGAGGGCGCGTGTGGCAGAGGCCACGCGACACACTCCCTTCCTCCGGCCCCACGCGTGAGGCTTCCCGCCACCGCCCCTGGAAGGACGCCTCTGGTCCCCAGCCCCCGGCGCGGCCGCAGCTGGCGCCCGCCAGCCCGAGCAAGTCCCAGGTGCCGATGGCTGCAGCGGCCGGACCCCGCGCACCCGAGGGCACGCTCGCTGCCCCGGCCTGGCAGGTGAGCACATGGGAGGCATTGCGGAAGGGATCTGCCCCCAGCTCTCCCCCGGCAAGACCCCGCCACACTTGGCCTCCCCGAGGCAGCAAAGCAGGCTTGGGCTGGGAGCTGCTGCAAGCGAGGCCAGCTGGGCCCTCTCCCCGCCTGCGCGAGAAGCCTCCCCAGGCCCGTGTGAGGCCCCGGCTGGGGCTCTGCTTTCTCCGGGGTCCCCGTGGCGGAGGGGCTGCGGTGTGGGTGCCTCCGTCATGCTGCTCGGAGGCACCCACCGAGACGGCAGGTTTGCAAACCCAGCTCGCCACGGGCTTTGGTGCTTCTGGGCTGTGAGGGTGAAGGCATGCGTTGTTCCCTTGCTGCCAGCGTCCTGCTCCCCTGGCCAGGGCCGGCGTGGGCAGCAACGTCTTGGCCGCTGGGAGATCCCTTGACACCTGGAGGCAGGGCAGGAGCTGGGGGCGCGGGGGCTCGGTGGCGAGGACGTGCCGTGCTTCGAATCGGCAGGAGTCTGGCACGTGCTCCCCCCGGCTCTTGCTGCGTCTTTCCCAGCTGAGCTGAAGAGCCCTCGCCTGGCACCTCATGGGGGGGGGCACCAGGCATTCGCTGGGTCGCCTGTGCTGCTCGCTGCCCCCCCGTCTGCACAGCTAAAGAGTGATTGTATGCGTGCATGTGCATGTGCCTGTGCCTGTGCCCTCACTGGGAGCTCACACTCGCTTGCTGGTTCCCTGCAACCCTGAGTCCTCTCCAGGGTGGCTGGTGCGGGCGCAGGCTTCGGGAGCTGGCACGCGTCTCTGGCTCACGCGGTGCAATCTGGGCTCGGCACCAGGAGCGTGACGCGGAGGTGGGGGCTTCGTAACGGAGACCCGATTTCTGTTCCCTGCTGGCTCCGGGCCCGTGGGGTGCTGCGAGCCATGTCTGCCAGGGCCACCCTGCAGCGAGGAAGGGCAGGGTTTGTTCAGATGAGCTTCTCTTGGCCCCGCCGGGTACTGCGAGAACTGCAGTTTTGCTGCAGGCGGGCAGCTCGCCCGTCACCGCCACCCCGGCGTTTTCTTCCCTTCGGCTTGCAAGTCTCCGCTGCCGCTTGCTTGAACCCTCCCTGCTGGGAGAGCCCGTTGCGGGGCACAAGTCGGCATCGTCTGCCGAGCGGGGGAGCGGGGAAGAGCTTTCTGCAAATATTTGCTTTGCGGGGAAGCGTGTCTGCCGCGGGCGGCACACGGGGCCCTGCCTGCGCCCTGGGCAGACGCGGTCTCGGCTTTTGAGCCACGTGTGCCGGCCGCCAAGGAGGCAGCCTCGTGCTTCGTGGCAAGCTGGTGTGTCTTGGTTTCCCTGCTCGTGACTGGCATTGCCTGGGCTCCCCCCGAGCCCCAGCCCCCCAGCCGGTGGTTCCCGGGGGCAGGCGATAACCCACAAGCCCTTCAAGGGGGCTCTGGAGAAGGAGGAGTTGGCAGGTCAATTGGCCACCTGCTTGTGGGAGTTTGAACCAGAGGAAGGGGGCTGGTCGTCGCTGCGGCTGCCTGGCCTGGCCGCAGCCAACGCAGGGCCCTCGGCACGGCACGGCACGGCCTTCCCCGGGCTCCCCTTTGAACCGACTCCCCCCGTCCCTGCTGCGGCAGGACGCTGGCAGGGCCCTCGTCCCCTGCTGCCCCGGCTGGGTTCAAGGGTGTTTCCGATGTTTCGGGCGCCACGAGCACGGTTCCCAAAGATATTAAGAGCAGCTTGGACAAGTGCTCGCTCGGGCTGGACCAGATGCAACCTCCCCAGAGCCCTGCCTGCCCGGCTGCGCTGCGATGCAGGACAAAGGCGCGGGACGGAAAATGGGTCTGGGAAAAGGATGGAGGCAGCAAGGGGGAGGCCGGAGGATGGAGGAGCAGATGCAACGGGGAAGGAGCAGAGAACAGGAGGGGTTTGGGCAGGCGGCGAAGGAGCTGTGGAGCGGGGCTGCCGCGGAGCCGAGCTAGCTCCTGTGGCAGCGACGTGGGCGCCGTACCAAGCCGGCGGCGTCCTGCTAACCGGGCGCCGAGGCACCGCACGCACGATGCGGGTGACACGGTGACACTTCCCGCTGCAGCGAGGCAGAGCCGCTCCGCACGCGGTGGAGAAGAGAAATGACTCATTTTCCCGATGTTCCTGGAAAGTAGATTGCCAGGGCCTTATCAGGCAGCGCACACTGCCGGCCAGTACATTATGCAAGGGCTCTGGAGGGGGAACACGCTTCCAGAAAATGTCAAGTTTGCTTTATGTGCCAATGCCAGGCTACGTGGCGAGGCTGAGTGCCGCTGGAGCAGCAGGACGGTGCCCGCAGCAAAGCCCCAGCCCCTCCGCTTATGAATGGATTTAATTAGCTGGCCTAGTCCCTTC
This sequence comes from Gavialis gangeticus, assembly GCF_001723915.1. Classification (NCBI taxonomy): domain Eukaryota; kingdom Metazoa; phylum Chordata; order Crocodylia; family Gavialidae; genus Gavialis; species Gavialis gangeticus. Next base: position 7,109,171 of record NW_017729016.1, read on the forward strand.
TTCTGCGGGCTCTGGCACTGGGCAGATTTATGAAGCTCGTCTCATCCCTCCTCAGCACCTCACTGCATATTTCAAGGTGAGGGAGTTGGTCCCTTGTTCCTTCAGCCCTCGTTTCGAAGCAGCCTCTGTCTGCCAGGGTCGCTGTAGTCTCGGTGCGCGGCCCGTGCCCTGGGGCTGAGCGCAGGCCTCCAGCTAGAGGCAGGCTCTGCCGCCGACTTGCTGCAGGGCCTTGGGCACCTCACCCGGCTCTCTGGGTCAGGACTCGGGGCCTCGTGGGCTTCGGCTGCTTGTTGGCTTTTGCGGACGCTCTTCCTCGAGGAAGTGCCTGGGGGCTCGGGGCAGCTCACGCCGCCGGCCGAGCAGCTGTCTGCGAGCCCCGGGCTGGGCCAGGCCAGGACTCCCCCCTCCCGCTCCCTGCTCCGCTGTTTCTCTGGGAGCTTGAAAGCTTTTAGGGAGTTTTGAAATCTGCCAGCCCAGCAGTTCTGGCACGAGCGCAGAGCTCCTGACTGGTGCGGCAGCCTAATGTACTGCCCCCGCTTACGCCGCCGCGATGGAAACGCTCGCTGCGTTCAAAATCTGTAACCACTAAAAATTTAATAAGGAACCTGATACTCGCCTTGTAGCGAGAGCGAGAGCACACTGTGCTTTCGAAAGCACTTTGCTGCTGCCTTATAAATACCATTTTTCTTAAAATATAACAATTGCGCAGCAGTTCTGGCCGTAATTGCCGACGGGTACAAATTACATCCTGTGCTGGAACGGCTGGGGTGCGGGAAGGCAGCAGGGACAGGCACGTGCCTGGAGCATGGGGCTCTGCCCGGCTGCGGCCGTCACCCCAGCACGCGGCTCGCAGGTGCCGTGCGGCGCTCCCGGGGGGCCCGCGGTGCATCCGCTTGTGGTCGCAGTGCTGGGATGTGGCTGGGAGCCGGTGAGTTTGGGGGATTTCTTGCTTGTGGGAGCGGGGCGGGCTGAGGTCACCGAGAGTGCCACACGCGGCCCCTCTCCTGCTGCCGTTCTTGCACTGACGGGCCGCCGTCTCGTTCGGGGCATTGGCAAAGGGCACTTAACCTCCCCGTCATCCAGAGACGTGGGCTAACGTGGAGGGCCTGGGCCAGGCACAGCCCTGACCTCGTGCCCGTTGCAAACCTCCGGTCGCGCGTGCTCCTCGGTGCTGGAGGTGGCCTGAGCAGCGTGCGCCCCATCTTGGCGTAGCGGGCGCCGTGCTAGCCGGCTCCAGCCCTGCGCCCTCCTCCCTGGGCTTCCCCTCCGCTGGGGAGGGTGGGCGCGCCACACCTGGCGACCAGCGGGCCAGTGTCCTCAGCTGGCTGGCGAGTGCTGCTTTCAGAGCTGAGTGTCCCTTAAGATGGGGCCGTCCCAGGCGTGCGGCCATGAGCCTCCGCGGTGCCACGTGGCCGGACAAGGGAGCATCCCATGGATGCACTGGATGTGCTCGGCCTGCCCTAGCTGGTCTGCCTCTTTGCCAAGCCTGCACAGTGGCCCGCGGCCATGGAGGCGGATGGGTGAAAGGCAGCGTTGCCCTTGGAGGTTCCTCCTCTGCCTGCGGCCATGCACTGCTGTTCACAGCGCTGGTCTCCCGGTCGGGTCCGGGCAACCGCGTGGTCTCTCTGGGGCACTGCCGGGGTGGCTGTTTGGGAGCAGTGTCCCGTGCTCCCTGCGTGCAATCGCAGCACCGTGCACTGCCCTGCCCTGGGGCCCGGGGTGGAGTCCAGCCGTCATCGCTCTCCGTCCCCCGGCTCCTCTGCGGCTCAGCGGGGTCTGCCTGTTGCAATGGTTCATCTCATTGCAGGTGTCTGCCGAACGGAGAATGTGGCCCTCCCCATGGAGCGTCGCAGCTGGAGCTGCACGGACACCTGGGCCGCAGGTCGCCTGCCAGACGCCGCACGGATGATGCAGGCCCTCCATGGGCACCTTGCAGAAAGTCTGAGACAGCCGGGACCGTCCTTGGGTGCCTGCGTCAGACTCTGGGCCCTGCTCCACTGCTCTCCAGGGCACCATCTCTTGCCCTTGCCCTCCACTGGAGGAGGATGCCGTCGCAGAGCCTGCCGCCACGAGACCCTGCGGAGACCGGGGACTTCATCTCGGCGGAGTTAATCTGCTTACACACACAGAAGGTGATATATTGGCCCGTCACTTTTGCATAGCAATGTATTAAAATTCACATGGCGGGGATACCACCTGCTGAGCTTTCATTATCAGGAGCGTGATCTGCAGAGAGAGCCGAGATCCCCCGGCGCCGACCCGGGAGCAAAACTGTTCCACCCAGGCGCTGACCCTGGCAGCCTCGCTCTCTGGGGAGGCCAGGTTCGCTGGAGCTAGCCCTCGACTAATTGTATGCAAAGCAGGCTTCCTGCCGCGCTGTCACAAGCTGACACCCTCGTGTACATGCTCCACATGTGTTGTGGCTCATGTCGCGGCATGGAGGCTGCTCAGCCCCCAGCCGCTATCGCTGAGCCCTTGTGCGCGCTTCGCCTCGGCGTGCCATTAAAGCGCATTAATAAAACATGACTGATTACTTTTCTTCTCCAAAATAATACAGCTTTTCTTTCCTTTTCTTTTCCAAACACACAAGTCATGAAAATTTCATGGCAGTCAATTCGGTCTCCTGCCGTCCTTTTGTTTGGAGTCAGCTCATTATCAGTTTAAAGCCCACTCGCGGCCCACGCAGGATCCCGGCTGGAAGTGCTGACTCCGTGAGCAATCAGCAACCCGCTGGAAGCGGAGGGGGATCTTTCCTGTCAGCGCAGGTCCAGCCGCGTCCCTTTTCCAGGCCTGAGCCTCTCATCCCAGTGCCTCAGGGGTCAGGACGGGGAGGCTGCTCCAGCAAGGACAAGGGGACATTGATGCATCCGGACTTCCAGTGCGCCGTCTCTCGAACCCGGGTGCAAAGGCCACTTCTGTCCCAACAAGGCCGTGCGCCGCCGCAGGTCGGGGATGCAGGGAGCGCGGCAGTGTCTGCTTGCCCCCAGGGCCGGGAGGAGCAGGGCAGGCTGCGCTGGAGCTGCGCTGGGCTGGGCGCTGAGACAGGCAGGCTGTGCTTTGCTGTGGTGCAGCCTTCCCTGGGGCCTTGCAATGACATACGGGAGGAAGGGGCCTGGGGCAAAGGCTGCAGGGAGGGCAGGTGGTGCAGCATCAGCGCGGCGCGGGCAGGGTGGCAGAGGGCTATGGGAGGAGATGCTGAGGCTGCCTGCAGGGCTCGGCGGCCAGGCCCCATGTCAGGTTGATTGAAGGGAGAGAAGACAGGAGACTGCATCGGTGCAGTAATCGCTGACGCCGCGCCTGGCAGCTGCATGCGTCTCGTCCCTGGGGCTGGCAGAAGGCAGAGCTGCGGGAGGGGAAACGCACCCGGGGGTCACTCGCGGCTGAAGAGGAGCCTGCAGCCCGGCTCCTGCGTCGGGTCAGGGTGGCCGGACAAGGACCCTGCCCAGGACTGACCTGTCTGAGGTGGACGTGGGCATGGGGCAGTGCCAGGCCCAGGCAGCCACGGTGGGCAGTGGCAGGGGCATCCCCAGGCACCAGTCTTGGGGCGGGCATGCCCTTTGGGAGGCAGCCAGGGAGCTGGGCACCGGGCTCTCCGCCGCTCACGGAGCTTTTTAATTCCCCTGTGGCTGCACTTCTGCCCTTGTCCCCAGCACCCCACCCCTCCGCCTCCCCCGCTGTCTCCGCACTGGCCCGGGGTGATGGATTCCTCCCGTGATTGCTCGTGACGCCCTCGCCGCGACTGGAACGAGAATGACGGGTGGCGCCGGGGGAGCCGGGGCCCCATTTGCATTTTGCTGCCTGGCACTTTCTGGCGGGCCCGGCTGCCCGTGCAGAGCGGCGGGGTGGGACGTGGCGCTCTCCCAGCTCGCGCGGGCCCTGGCCCTGGTGCAGCACCCTGGGAGCGTGCGTGGGGCTGGGCGAGGGTGGGCCCAGGCCGTGGATGCATGGGGGGGTTCATGCAGGACGGCGCGTGGGGGCAGAGGAGGCTGGGGACGGGGAGGGCGGGGGAGCATCCCGGCAGCCCTCAGGCCGCAACGATGTGTGTTGGACGATGGCCCCATCGCCATCGCCCTGGACCAGCTTTGAATAACATGCAGC
>NW_017729016.1:7118268-7121174 GCF_001723915.1 Gavialis gangeticus
AGGCTGGGGACGGGGAGGGCAGGGGAGCATCCTGGCAGCCCTCAGGCCGCAACGATGTGTGTTGGACGATGGCCCCATCGCCATCGCCCTGGACCAGCTTTGAATAACATGCAGCCCAGCTGCGGGGACCGTGGCTTTTACGAGCTCTGCTCAGGCTTCGTCAAGGCGCGGCAGCAAGCCCGTCTCGTTCAGGTGATCCACGGGCCTGAGCGAGGGGCCGCGGGAGCAGCAGGGAGCCCAGCACCCGCCTGCGTCCCGGGGTTGACGGGCTCGGGCCCAGCCGTGCTCAGCACACGAGGGAGCCGGCGCGATTCCTCCGGTCGCTGAGAGTCCAGCCGTGGATTAAGTGCACGGGGCCAAGGGACGTCTGCTGATCTCTTGCTGCTGCCCGGTGCTGCGGACCACTGCTGCATGGGTCAGGCTGGCGCAGCACCTAGGGAGCTCCAGGGAACGGCTGGCAGCAGCTCAGGACCCCGGGGCCTAGAGGGGTTTTCTGAAGCTCCTGAGTGGGGCATAAACCCCACGGGGCTTCGCCCAGCCCGGCTGGCAGCCCCCCGCAGACTGGCCTTGAGCGCAGGCGGCAACAGGCTCTGCGCCTCCTCCGCCGCGCGGCGCTGGGGAGAGACTGGAGCCGCAGCACAGCCTGGTCCCCCGCGCCCGAGCCCCGGCTGCCGGAGCTGGGAGCGGCGCCCGGGAGGGCCCCAACCCGCTGCTGCAGGGGTGCTCCTGGGCTCTGGCCAGGGGTGTCTGCCTTGCTGCAGCGCCGCTTCGTTTGCTTTACCTTTTCAGGACGGCTCCTCAGCCCAGCAGCGCGCGTCGCCTCTGCCTCTGTTCCCTGCGTGGGCTGATGCCTGTCCTCGGGGCCAGTGCTTCCAGCTTCGTTGTTGGGCTGAAGATGGGAGACCCTGGGTGCTCAGGGAGGACGTGTCGCGCCCGCAGCCGGCCCCTTGCAGCGGGGAGCCGAGCGTGGCAGGGCGCGGGGGGGACGTGAGCTCCCGTGGCTCTGTGGCGCCGGCCCCGTTTCATGCGTGGCGGGGCTGAGCCGCGAGCTCCTGGGGCTCTGGTCGTGCCGCTTGGAAGAGCTGCTCAGGTCCCGGGGAGTCGGGCTCCAGGTGTCTTGCCCCGGGGGCCTCAGCCCAGCGGTGCCCAGACCTCGTGGCCCTTTGCAGCGGCCTGGCTGCGTCTGTGCACGCCTAGGGCTGCCCTCGTGCCAGGCTGGGCTTGAGGGCCTGGCTCCGCCTGGCAAGGGGTGGGTGTGCAGGCAGAGCCCGTCCTTTCCAGCCGGGGCTAACGTGGGTCCTGGCTTGTGGGAGGCTGCTGGGCCCCTGGATGTGCGTCCTCGGGGCTCGCCCCAGCTCTCCTCCCCGCTGCTGCAGCACGCGGGGCCCATGTGTGCCGACACGTAGCTCCGCGCGCTCCTTTCGTGCCGGCCAGCTTGCCCCTGCCACAAGCGCCCCTCGGCCCCGGCCTCGTGCTGCCCCTGGCGGGAGGCTGGGACCAGGTGATGGAGCCCGCTCCACCTGGCCGCTCGCCCCGGCAGGCGCCTCTGCCGGCTCCGCGCCCCCGTGCACGTTTCCAATTTCCCCCTGGAAATTGTTTCTGTCAATGTTTTAATTTTGCTCCGGCTGAGGCGGGGGCGGCGCGTGCTGAGCAGGTCGTTTGTCACCGGCTCCCGGGCTCGGCGGAGGCCGTGCGGGCGAGCCTGGCGCGGGAGGGCGACGGCTCCGGGGGCGGCCGAGGGGCCGGTTGTGCTCCGTGGGGACAGGAGACCTGCGTGTCCCGGGGCAGACCCAGGTCCCTCCGGCCCAGTCTGCGTCCCACGGGGCAGGGAGCGGAGGCTGAAGGGAGGGTGACGGGCTGAGCAGGGTTTTGTCCTGCTGCTCTCCCCCTTGCCGCCTCCAGCACCGAGGTCCAGGCCGTGCCCCTCGCCCCCTGCTCCAGAGTCACCGGTGCCCCTTTCCTCCCAGCACCGTCTCATCCCTTTGGTGGATCTGCTCAGCTCTCCGTGTCCCCTGCATGTGGGGGCCGCGAGCTGCCCCCTGAACGCCCCGCTGGGTGGAAAACACCTGCCTGGTGCCCATTTCACACTTGCAATCTCCTGATTTCAGGTAGTGACCCCTCATTCCTCACTCTGCTGGCAGTCGGTCCTAAATCCTTCCTGGCTTTCTCCACGTGTGGTGCAAACCCTTCTCCTGTGCAATTCAAGCGTCTCTTCTGCCCTCATTAGTCTCTCCTCGCAGGGAAGCCCCTAATCAGCCCCTTGGTTGGCAGAGACCTGCATGGGGGCCTGGCTGTGCCCGCGCGCCTAGCTCGGACACGCTGCCCCCCCGTGCACTCCTCGCCGCAAGCCTTAGCACCCTCTGCAGCCACCGCCCGGGGCACCCAAAGGCCGGAGGGGCTGGAGGGCCTGACCTTGAGAGGAGACGCATCAGCCTGTTGCATTCGACCCTTCCCGGCCCCCTGCGATGGCTGCTTAAATAATGAGCAGAATAAGGAGGATCGTCAGCCCAGGAGGCCAGCGCGTCCCCGAGCGGAGGCTGTTCCCTCCAGCCCCGCACGTCCGTGCAAGGACCAGCCGCACCCCGTCCAGATGTGCCGGTCGTCAGGGAACGGGCTGAAGTCAGAGAAACGGTCGGATCCTGGCAGGCTCCTGTGCAGCGTGGAGGGAGCAGGGGCGATGCAGCCCGGGCTGGGCTCCAGCTCCTGCCGGCCTGTGTTTTCCCTTGCCCAGTCCACAGCTGCTCCGGGCACCTCCCAGTGCCTGGCCAGTCCCTCCCAGCCCGGCCTGGGCTGGCAGCCCCCCGCGAGCTCCTGGGGGGTGCAAGGAGCCGCGCTGGGGCAGCTGCCCGTCCCTTTCCTTCCCGCTCTGCGGTGCCAGGACCACGCGGTCACCGCGGTCCCCCGGC
>NW_017729016.1:7126174-7131099 GCF_001723915.1 Gavialis gangeticus
CCCTGCCAGTGGCTCGCGGCACGCTCCCGCCTGCGCGGGCCCCGACGGCTCCCGGCGTGTGCAGTCTCCCCCGCAACGTGACTTAATGAGCAGGAGCGTCAGCTTGGGGCAGGCTAACGAGCTGGGGCTCGGATGCCAGCCCTGTTGCCGCGGTGAGTTCCTCGTTCCCGCGCCGTGTGCTGAGGTCTGTGGCCGTGTCCCGCCTGCCACCGTCCTGCTGCCTCCTCAGCCCAGGGACAATTATGTCCTGTTTTCCAGCAAGACCTTTTCAAGCTCGTCGCTAATGAGCACCGGCCTCGTCTTCCTCGCCTGGCGGGGGCCGGTCAGCCCGCGGCAGTGGCGGAGCAGGGAGCCGTGGGACAGACGCCAGCGCGGGGGCTGGAGGTGCTGCGCAGGGCTGCTCCACGTGCGGCGGTGCCCGTGCCATGCTGTGGGGCTGTCCCAGGCTTCAGGGCTGGGCTGGTTGCATCCCTCCCTGTTTCTGCTCCGTGCCAGGGGGTTTAAGCCTCCCCCAGAGGTGCTGGGTGCTGCTGTGGCCCAGGCTGGGCTGTGCCAATGCTCCTGCTGGGACCCTGCACTTGGAGTCAGACCCAAGCTGCACTGGGGGCAGGAAGGGATTACCCCATGGTCACGGTTGCCTTCCTCTGGAGCAGGGTCACGACTGCTACCAGGGATCTCTTGAGCGTATATTAACACCTCTTCTCGCAGCAGGACGTTGCACGGCCCGGGGGCCAGGACACGAGGGTTCAAATGAGCCAACCTCTGCGTCGTGCGCTTCCATCACCCCCCTGCAGTGATGGCGAGACGCGGCCGCGCGGTCCCCGTGCAACAAGGCCCCGGTGCCCCGTGCCCTCGTGCAGCCTGCCACTTGACTGCAGACGTGCAAAGGCGACCAGCAGCTCCTCAGCTCTCGAAAGCCCTTGAACAGAGCTGATTGTGAGCGCGGTGCCCAGCTGCCCTCCGAGCGCTCGCTCCCCGGGGAGGCCCGGAGCCCTGGCGCTGGCGCGGACGTCGGCGCTCGGTGCCAGCTGGCCGGGAGCTGTTGAACCTTGCTCCCGGGTTGTCGCTGCTCTGTTATAAATAATCATTATTGCTGCGCGAGATGCTCTGCTCCTGGTTTTACTAAGCAGCGGAGCTGTGATTGTGCCAGCTGGAAAGGCACTCGCCTCTCTGGATTTTAAGTCAGATACCTGAAATGAGCTTCCTTGGTTGACTCTGCTTCCCCCACGGCTCCGGGGCCATTCACCTGCGCGTGTGAACTCCCCGACGCCCTCGGGAATGCAGAATTGGCTTCCAGGCCGGCGCGTCTGCGAAACTGCACTGGGCCTTCACCTTTCGCCCCGGTGTGAGGCCGGCAATGTCGCTGCCACATCTGGTTAAAGGCTCCCGCGGGCATGCGGGGACAGCTTCGCTGGCGCGGGGGGAGCAGGAGGAGGGTGGCACCTCTGCGCAGCCCCGGCTGGGTGCCCACTCGCTCACCCCTGGAGACCTGGAGTTTCGGGGCCCCCTTCAAGGAGCCCACAAGTCTGTGGGTTCAAGCACCAGATGCATTTCCATAGACAAGGTTTGCTCTCCGAGGGCCGCAGAGACGGGGCCGTGCCTGGGCTGTCCTTGCAGATCTTCCCGGCATCCGCTGCGGTAGCTGAGGGCTGGGTGGACTCGGCCCCTGCACCGACAGCGTGGACGGGCCTCGTGCCCGATGCCACCTGGCACCTGGGCACGGTCTCCTCGGGCGTCCTGCTCCGGAGGGGTTAGACGCCACGAGCTGCAGGCTGTTGTCCGTGGGACTCAGGGAGCACTTGGCTTCACCCCGCTCGCCAGATCAGGCAGACGTGCGGCTCCTGGAGCCTCGAAGGCACGGACGGTTCGTGCTGATTGCCTCGAAGACGCGGAGTATCTCGGGAGTTTCCTGGGCCCCATTACTCCTCCTGCGATGTGCATCTGAACGCGCCGGTCGAGCGAGACGTCCTGTCTGGTTAGAAATGGATTTCTAGCCTCTTGCTCCCGCGGCAACATTTCCAGTGGCCCCCAGCCACGGCGGGAGCAGCGAGCGCGAACCTCCGGCCTCGCCAGCGCCGGCCCTTCGGGGAAATCGCGGGCCGCAGAAGCAAACAAAACACATGACGGCTTCCAAAGACATCCATTAAACGGCGCGGAGTGATTCATAGCCTCGGCAGTTAGAGTTTAATTAGATCTTAATCACGTAATTTTATCTTTGTTTTAGAAATCAGAGCTTAACGCCTGTACTGCCACGACTCAGTGCGCCGCTTGTCACGGGGCAGCGCTGCGGTGGGCAGAGCCGGGTCAGGTGTTATTAGCTGCTCCTCAAACCAGCCCGAGGCCCGGGGGTGGGTCCCAGCCCCCTCCTGCCCTCGCGCCCGGTCCTGCCCTTGCCCCTGTGGGAGCGGTGCCCTTCCCGGTGCCCGCTCCTGCTCGCTTGGGCGCATCACGGCTGCTGCTCCATGGGTCCCCGGGCGCCCAGGCGTCCTCCTGCCATTGCTAACAGATGCCTTAGTAGGAACGAGCTGCATCCATCGCCGCGCTGGGCAGCACCCGTGCCCACGCTGTCTCCGTGCACGACCTTGCCTTGCACACCCACCCCAGCGCCTCCGGGCACCCAGGGCTGGCGGGTACGTGCCGTGGTTGTGGCGGCTCAGAGGGGTCTGCCCTCAGGTAGCAGGAGGCTGGAGCCAGCGGTGCCTGGGCTGCTCTGCCCCAACGGCGGGGCTGTGCTGGGGAAGCTCTGACTGCTCCGCTCGCACCTCCGCGAGCCGCCGATGCCTTTTTGGCGGTGGCTGGAACTAGCTCCTCGCGGCGATTATCTCAGTCGGTGCCAACGTGTCTCTGCCAGTGTCGCCGCCACCATCCGTCGGCCGCGCCGTCACCGGCGTCCCTGCGCCGCGAGGGATGGGGCTGTGCCCTGTCAGCTGGACACTGGCCGGCCCAGTTAGGCCAGGCAGCAAACGAGCCGTATCCCTGCCGTCGGCCCCTCTGGCAAGGCCGCGTTTAGGCAGCGCCATGCCTCCGGTATGAAATGGCGCCTTCCTGCGATGCCAGGGGTTGGGCAGGGCGAGCAGGATGCGGCGCAGGCTTTAACACCAATTCAAGGTGCTGCGCAGCTGGCTAAGACCCTAAATCGTCCAAGAAAGTGGCAGGCGGGCTCTGGGCCAGCAAGAGCCGCGTGGGGAAGCCTGGCAGATGGGCATCGGCGCTCCCGGGACGCAGGCTCCACGCTCCTCACCCCTGGCCCCGGCGCGGGAGGGAGGAGGATCGGGTCTGAGCAGCGTGTTCCCCTGCTCCTGTCTCTGTGCAGCCCCGAGGGCCAGGCCGTGCCCCTCGCCCCCTGCTCCCTTTCCTCCCGGCGCGTGTCCAAGCCCCTGTGAGCCTGGCTGAGCCCTCGGCTCCCGCCGCATGTGGTGGCAGCAGGATTGCACCGCCTGGGTGGAAAAGCAAGTCCTGGCGTCTGCTTTAAACGTACTGCCTGCTCGTTTCATGTCGTGACGTGAAAGGCTCAGCAGGACGCGGAGGGGGAGCACCTGCCGTCTCAGCTGCTGACATTCAAAGCCAGCGTGTCCCCGAAACGCACGTCGGCAGGGCAGGGCGAGCAGGGAGCATGTGGCACCGTCACGGTTTGATTGACTGCTGCAGGCAAACCAGCCCGGGGCTTAGCCCCCACCCTGCTCCAGCTGCACCCTCGGGCCCTTGCTGCCGCCCCTCCCCGGGAAAGCCGCCACGCGACGTGCCTGTGGTTTGCCGAGGCCTGCTGTAACGTACGGCCGGAGCAGGGCTGCTTTGTCCAAGTGCCAGCCCAGCGGTTACCGATACGCGCGCGGACGCCGGGGCCCGGGCCCTGCGGGGAAGTCGCGGCCGAGTCTCCGTTGCCGCTACGAGGGCAGCGCTGTGTCACCACGTCCTGGACCTTAGTTCTGACACCGTTACTGCGATCGAGCCCCTCGAGGCGCAGGCTGGATTCAGCACTTGGGGCTTGGCGCACGCGTTCATCAAGTCACGGAAAGGTCTGCCTCGTCATCCTGTCGCCCCGCGTTTTCATCAAGTCCTTAGCAGAGAGGCGCTGAGCTCGCTGCCCCCCTTAGCCGGTGAGCAGCCGGCTTCAGTTACCCGCAGCCCTGGCCAGTGGCAGCGAGACCGTAGCGCTGAGACGTCCGTGCCGGCCGGTCAAAGCCTCCCTGCAGAGACGGCAGCGTGGAGGCCGCGCGGCCCTGCACGTCCGCTTGCACATTATCGCCTTCCAAGCCGCAGTGGAAAGCAAGCCCGGCTCCTGCAGAGCGGCATCGGGGGCTCACTGGTGATGGAGGGGGCCGGCGTGCCCGTCCCCTGGAGCTGGCACTGGATCAGGCCTGCTTGCACACTTGCTGGCGGTCACCCAGCATTACTGGCTGACCTTAGTGCCAGCAATGCCATGGCCCACACCTGTGTGTTACCCTGCGATGCCTCTCTGTTTACCCGGCAGGCCTGCTTGAGCGTCCCCCTCCGCCCCGCTGTGTATTAACACCCTTTGCAGCGGCAGGGCCAGCTGTGATGTCTGTGCTGCATCAGGGTTGCCTGCAATTTTACTACAAGGGGGTGTGCCTGGGGTGGTTTGGGCAGGGCTTGGACTGGACGTGACCCTGCCGGCCCCACGGCTCCGTGATTCTCGGAGATGACCAGTGAGACCGATTGGCTGCAGCCGCTGTGCCCTGGCATGGCAGTGACTGCCAGGCCTCTCTCCATTGCAGCATCCGGTGGATAGAGGCATCTCCACGTGCCGGCACCAGAGCAAGCTGGCCTGGTGCCGTGCTGACCCGCGCAGGCTGGACACTGGCAGGGTCAAGCAGGGGCTGCCAAGACCTCAGCTAAGCAGCTAAGCAGCGGTGAGATCCGCTGGGCCAGGAGCAGCGTCCCAGCCCTGCCAAGCCGTCCCAGGC
>NW_017729016.1:7136099-7138809 GCF_001723915.1 Gavialis gangeticus
AGGCCTCTCTCCATTGCAGCATCCGGTGGATAGAGGCATCTCCACGTGCCGGCACCAGAGCAAGCTGGCCTGGTGCCGTGCTGACCCGCGCAGGCTGGACACTGGCAGGGTCAAGCAGGGGCTGCCAAGACCTCAGCTAAGCAGCTAAGCAGCGGTGAGATCCGCTGGGCCAGGAGCAGCGTCCCAGCCCTGCCAAGCCGTCCCGGGCACTGTCTGGAGATGCCAGACCCTGGGGACGCCGACTAGATGCCAGCCAGCAGGTACGTGGCCCCAGAGCTGGCCGGGGACCCCGCCTGCCCTCATCCCAGCTCAGCTCATCCTTATGAGCCGGAGTGTCCTGTTGAGCCCCCTTGAGCCGCCCTGCCCGGGCCCTCGAGTGGGCTTGCTCCAGGTGGGCGCCGGCCCCCCAGCATCGGCCACCCCGTAAATACCTGAGACTGCTCCTGCGCGAATCCCCGAGCGCCTGGAGACTGACGGCGGCGCGGCGTGGATCGATAGCTCATTTGAAGAAAAAGGGGCAGTGGTGTAATTTAATGCTTCAGCAAACCTGCCGGAGACGGGGCAGCCAGAGACCCCCTGAGCCCCGTGAAGCCGGGAAGGAAGAGCCACACCGCTGCATGGCACTGCTCACCGGTCCCGGGCAGAGGTGCCCCGCAGGGCCCGAGGCTCGTGGCGTTTGGAGCAACAACCCAGATCCACGTAAGACCGTCCAGCGCCAGCCCCACAGGGCGGGGGGGCAGGGGCAGAGCCCCGGCGATGCTGCGCGGAGGACGATCCCGCGTGGAGCAAAACACCCGCGAGAGCAGCGCGTCCGTTCAGTCCCAGTCGCCTGCTGCTCTCCCGTTCGCACGCGGCAGGGAAACGCGGTCCTGGCCCGCACCTGCCTGACGGCGCGTCCGCGGCTGCCCGCGGGGCCTGGTCTGCGCCGGCACTTTGCTGGGGGGCAGGCTGAGCTATTTGTGGGGCAGCGCTCTGCACCCGTGTGCCGGCCCGGGGGCCGCAGCGCTGGAGGGAACCCATGTCACGAAGGCTGGTGGCGGTGCGTGGCACAAGGAGGCTGCATTCACGCTGGCGTGGCCTTGTCTCGGATATCCAAGGGCGTAGCTGTGATGTCCAAGGGTCGCTTGTCCATTGCAGGAGGGTCCTGGGTTGTTTCTTTAGGGGATGTGGGTCTGCTGGGGACAAGACCAGCCACACCGGGCTCAGGCTCGCAGCATCGCGCCTCTTGCCTGCTCCTTCTGGGGCCCTGGGAAGGGCAGGAGCAGCCCGAGCGGGACAGACCGCGGCCCTTCCTCCACCAGCCCCTTGGACCCAGAGGCAGCTGCGGCCCTGCCGGGCTGACCGGGGCCCCACTGCGCTGGTCCCTGGAGGCTGAGCCGGGCGGCGGGGGGAGCTGGCTGCTCTGCTCCGTCTCGGCTCCTCCGCCGCGTTGGCCGCAGCCGGTTACAGCCCCCGGCTGGCTCCCGTTCCCGCCGCGGCACCCTGGCGTGGATGTTGCCTCCGCTAACGCTGTTTAAGCGGCGTCGGAAGCGCCCCTAATGGGACGAGTGTCCGCAGCGTTGTGGCCCTGCCTGAGCCTCCTGTGCTCATCCTCTGCCGTGGACGTGCTGTGGACGAGCCGTGTCCTCGGCGGGCGAGGACGCATGTAGTCACCGCCTGCTACCGCGGCTCCTCCGCACCCTCCAGCAGTCGTTGTGGGCCTCCCTGCCCCTCGCCCTTCCTGGCCCCAGCCCTCCCAGACCACCATGCCGGGGGAAGCGCAGCCAGGTCCCCCCCGTGCTTCTCGCAGAGCCGCCTCTCCCGGGGGCCTGGCAGGGTCAGCCGGACCCTGGACCTGGCTCAGAAACCTCTGGCTGCTGTAACCCCCACGCATCCCCGTGCGGCCGAGCCCTCGGGGGCGAGGGCAGAGCATCCTCGCGGCAGCTGCTGCCCGGGTCACCCCCTCACAACCCCCAGGTGCTGGCGAGCGGTGCTCGGCGCAGGGCGAAGCCGGAGGGGCCAGGCCACGAGGGCATTTCCCAAGCACCTGCTGCTTCCTTCCCAAGCAGCGGGATCAGGCTGGTCCGGGGGAGATGGGCTCGTGCGGTGTCGGGTGATGTCTCTGAGTGTCCAGGGTGGGCAGAAAGGCAGGATTTCACAGGGGCCCTTGGGAGGATGCTGCCCCTGGCCTGCCCAGGAGCCCCGTCGCAGCGTGCCAGGCCGGCAGGGAGCCCAGCTCCGGCGCCCTGGGGCTGCCCCTCCTGCGAGCCGGCCTGCCCCGGCGCCGGGCTCATGCGGGGCCTGCAGCGAGGAGCACGAGGGCTGGCGGCGTTTTGCTGCCGGGTCCCGTGTCTGCCCGTGGGAGCCAGGCCAGGCTTGCACCTCTGGCCGCGGCGGGACAGTGGTGTGGGCTCCCGTGGGCCAGGTCCGGGCTCGGCAGACACGAGCGGTGCCGGCGCGAGGCAGCCTGCGCAGGGACGGCGATGGGGGTGCGGCAGGGCTGAGTGTCGGCTTGTGCCCACACCTGCCCACTTTCCTTTGCTGGGCAGCTGCGGGCAGGCTGCTCTAACGAGGCCTCATTAGCGGCAGGGAGTGTGATTGTGTCCCTCTCTTGGTGCCTGTGCGAGGGGATGGGGGTGCATGGCCAGGCTGCAGTGTGGTGTGTGGCGTGGGTCTCACTCGCTCTGCACCCCACAAGCGGCGCGCGGCCCGGCTGTGCCCTTGGGTCCCT
>NW_017729016.1:7143809-7147176 GCF_001723915.1 Gavialis gangeticus
TCTCACTCGCTCTGCACCCCACAAGCGGCGCGCGGCCCGGCTGTGCCCTCGGGTCCCTCTCGCTCGCTGTCACGGCTGCTCCCGGTGCCCCAGGGCGCCCGTCTCGGCACGGTTCCTGCAGCCCGGCTCTGGCAGGGGCTGCTGCAGCACGCTATGCACGGGCAGCGCAAGGGCAGGCCGCGTGTGCAGGCTGGGCATGAGGGGGACCCCCTGGCAGAGGGGCATGTCCAGGGGCTGCTCCTGAATGGGGCCTGGTGCTGGCACCCCACAGCCAGGGCAGGTGCCGGGGGTGGGGGCTGAAGTATTTGCAGAGACGCTGGCTCCTTGGCCTACCCAGGGGTTGCCGATTGCTCCCGCTGAAGTGAGCGGGGTCCTGCAAGGCTGCAAACCCATGCAGCAATAGGGGGAAGCCTTGCCACAGGCAGGGCAAGTTGGAGGCAGCAGGTCCCCCACGCCGTCACGGCCCGAGCGCCTGGGAAAGCCGGCCCCGGGGGTCGCAGCTGGCTGGACGCGTTGGAAGCGGCGCCAGGGCAGAGGGGGGCAGCCCCAGCTGTGCAGGGAGCCCCATCCCCACGGGCAGCCCGGATGGGCTGGCTTCCCTGCACCCTCCTGCCCCGCACGCGCTGGAGGCACACGCTCCGGCACGCGCCGCAGCAGGGCGCAGGCCTGCCCCGTCGCTGCTCTCCGAGCAATGCTCCCCCCAGCCTGGCTCCTCTCCTGCATCTCGGGCCAGTGCTCGTGGCAGCGAGGGGCAGGATGCCCGCGCGCGGGTGCCCCGCGGAGCTGTGCCCGAGGCAGGTGGCTGGGGCTGTCTGACGGCTGTCCCGAGTCCCCGGGAGGCGTCAGCCCCCGAACAAGAAACCCGGCACCTCGGGAGTACCCGTAACAGCAGGAATCTGTGCTTTATTCACAGGACAAGGGGCAGTACACGGGGTGGCCAGGACACGTTTTCTCAAGCATATCATACATCCCCGCTGTCGTGGTGCAGAGCGGTGCCCTCGTCCTGCCCGAGGCTCGCGGCTGCAGCGCTCGGCCCAGCCGTCCCCCCGGGGCCGCCCCGCGGAGCCCAGGGCCCGTGTCCGGTTCGGGGACGCTCCGCTTCGGGCCAGCAGCACGGTCCAGAGCCAGTCTGGGCGCGGGCAGTGCCGGGTCTGCACAGCGCAGTTGAAACCCCCCCAGTGCCCCCGGCCGGCCCGCGCTGCCCCTGCGATGGGCCTAGCCGTGCCAACGACGAGACGGGGACAAAGCAAGCCACGGGGCTGCCGGGCAGGGCTGAGTCTCGGGGCCAGGGCGGGACCCTGCGCCAGCCTCGGGTGCTGGGGCCGGCACGCGGTCGCCCCCCGTGCCCAGGTGCTCACTCCCAGCGGAAGTCCTGGCCGACGGTCTCATAAAACCGGACGTTGTAGGGCCGGTAGAAATCCCGGAGCTGCTCGATGACCTCGGGGTCGATCTGCACGTGAGTTCTCCCCTTGGACTTGCCCAGGCAGCGTGGCGAGCTGCTGCTCTCCGTCTTCTTCAGGCAGGGGAACCCTTTGGTCTTGTTGAAGTAGAAGTGCTGGTCCGTGATGACCCGCTTGAGGCCCAGGAAGTCCTGGACCTTGCCCATCTCCCCGGCGGGGTCGGTGATGAGCCGTTCCCCGCTGACGAAGTGGATCTGGGACAGGGGGAAGTACTGGAGCCAGGTCTCCAGGTGCAGCACGTACATGCCGATGCGGATGGCGCTCCACGAGGTGTCCACCAGCCCCAGGCTGCGGTTGCGGAAAGACAGCCCCTCGAAGGTGGGGATGTCGGGCTTCTTGGACAGCGTCTGCGTGTAGTCCGAGATGGCCCGCGTGACGGGGTTGCGCACCACCACGATCAGCTTGGTGTCCCGCGACATGGTGAAGATGCGCCGCGGCGCTTCCCTGGTCACGAAGTAGCTGGGGGTCTTCTCCATGGTGATCTGGGTCCCCAGCGTCCTGGGCATCAAGCTCCTGCAAGCAGAGAAAGCACCTGTTAGGCACGGCGCTCCCGCCCTCGCCCTCGCCCCGCGGAGCAGCTCGTCTCGCCCGGGCCCGGGGCCCAGCCCCCTCCTGAAGCCTGAGACCCGGGAGGCCACCAGCCACCAGCCGAGCTCCCCTCACTCCCCTTCGGCTCAGTGAGACACTTTGCAGGGGAAGGGCCAGGACACGCGTGTGTGCACGTGCGTGTGTACAGTGTCCCTGACCACCCTGATTGCCTTCGATGACGAGTGACCGGCTCCGTGGATGTGGGGAGGCCAGTGGAAGGGATATACTTTGGCTCTAGCAAGGCTTTTGATACAGTTCCCACAATGCTCTCGCAGGCAAGCTAGGGACGCACGAGCTGGATGAATGCACTGCAAGCTGGAGAGAAAACTGGCTGGAGCATCCGGCTCAGAGTAATAATCAATGGCTCAAAGTCTAGCTGGCAGCCGGTATCAAGCAGAGTGCCCCAGGGGTCAGTCCTGGGGCCGGTTTTATTCAATATCTTCATTAACAACCTGGAAGATGGGATGGATGCTCCCTCAGCAAGTCTGCAGATGGCACCAAGCTGGGCGGAGTAGAAGATGCACTGGAGGTGGGGCCAGGATTCAGAGCGACCTCGACACATGGGAGGATTGGACCAAAAGAAATCTCATGAGGATCAACAAGGACAACTGCCAAGTCCTGCACTTGGGACGCAGCGATCCCCTGCGCTGGGGCAGGCGGGGGGCGACGGGCTGGGCAGCACTGCAGAAAAGGCCTGGGGATGACAGCGGGCAACGAGCTGAACAGGAGCCAGCCGTGCGCCTCTGGTGCCAAGAAGGCGACCGGCAGCCTGGGCTGCAGGGGTAGGAGCGGTGCCAGCAGATCCAGGGCAGTGATTCTCCCCTCTGTTCAGCACAGGGGGGCCACATCAGGAGGGGCTAGTTGTGGGCCCCCACTACAGAAAGGATGTGGACACACTGGACAGAGTCCAGCGGAGGGCAATGAAATGGTTGGGAGCTGGGGCACAGGACTGGTGAGGAGAGGCCGAGGGAACTGGCCTGGAGAAGGGGAGACCGAGGGGGATTGAGCAGCAGCCTCCAGCTCCTGGCACAGGGGCTGCACAGAGGATGGAGCTGGGCTGCTCTCGGAAAACTCCCTCACGAGGAGGGTGGTGAAGCACTGGCACAGGCTCCCCAGAGAGACGTTGAAGACCCGGCTAGACAAAGCCTTGGCTGGGACGATGGAGTTGGGGCTGGTCCTGTTTGGAGCAGGGCCTTGGACTAGATGTGACCCCCTGAGCTCCCTCCCACCCTCATTTTCTAGGATTTTATGTAGAGTGTGTATGTGTGTGCATATAGTGTGTGTGTGTGTGTGTGTGTGTGTGTGTGTGTGTGTGTGTG
>NW_017729016.1:7147259-7151594 GCF_001723915.1 Gavialis gangeticus
TGTGTGTGTGTGTGTGTGTGTGTGTGTGTGTGTGTACAAGCTTTAACTGTGCAGCAGCCGCGTGCACCAGGAGCCGCTCGAGGGGAGCTGCGTGCCGGCCTCCAGCAGTGCCATGTTTCAAACAGAAGCCGTCTGTTGGGCAGTGCCGGGCGGTGTGTACCCTGCACGCAGTGTCCAGCCCTCCTGCCAGGCTGGAGCGTGGAAATGGAGCTCACTGCCCTGGCCCTGGCCCTGGCCCTGGTTGGCACAGGGGTGCTTGCCCAGAGAGGCTGGGGCAATTTGGAGACGAGCCCAGTGTGGTCCAGCTGCAAGCCCCGGCCACCATTTGTGACCCCGCCTGAGGGTGTGCCAGGCCCCGGTACCCGTAGGGAGAGAGAGGGGCTCTAGGAAGCGTGGGACAATGGAGGTGAAGGAACTTGGCCACGGACTACACAGGCAGTCGGTGGCAGAGCCAGGAATATAACCCCAGCCGACTGCTCTCTGTGCTGGGGCAAAGTGACAGCCCCTTGCCTGGTGTCTCCGTTCCCCCCACTCAGAGCCATGGGGACGGGCCCAGCCCACGGGGATGAGGAAGGCAGGGCACTGCCCTGCTCCCTGTGTCGCTGGGCTCGGTGCGTGCCAGGATCCAGCCGCTGCGCGTGCCGGCAGCACCGATGCTGGCATGAGCTCAACTCCTCAGGCTCCCTACACGCCCCCCACCCCCCTTGGTGTCTCACAGGTGGGTAATCCCACGCGTGACGCACTCCGGCTCTGCAGGACATCTTGTGCTCGGTGCTGAGCCCTGGCGCTGGGCTGGGCTGGGCTGGGCAATCTGGGACGTCGTCTGGTGCTGCCATGACCAGCGTGGCAATGCTGCCAGGACCCGGGACCTGGAGCAAGGCCGAGCACCCGTGATGGGGGGAGCGAGGGGCACTGGGCGAGGCGCAGAGCTGAGCGCTCACCCCCGTGCTCACACTCGCTCCCGGCTCAGCAGCTCCTACTGCCCCTTTCCTCTCAGCACGTGTGCGCAGGCTCTGCGATTCGTGTGGCAGGTTGCTTGTGGGAGCAGCTGTGAGCCCCTCCACAGCAGCCGGACGGTATCAGCTTCATGGCCGTGACCCCGAGCGACGCGTGAACGTGGGGCTGTGCGACCCGGGGCCTGCGCCCTTCCTGCCCTACCCGGGTTTGCAAACAGAGGAGAGCCAGCGCGCCCGCTGGCACGGGAAAGGGCATCACCACCCCCAGCCCTCCGCGATAGCTGGGCACAAGAGCCAAGCTACGCATGCCACCAGGCCCAGCAGCCCCCCACCTGCCCTGTGCCACAGTCCTCGTTAGAAGAGAACCAAGTAATTAGTTTGCATAAATTAAGAGGCCTGTTCTACACAGGTGCCGTATCTGGGCATGGCCTAATTGGCCTTTCCCACTGTTTGCTTCGGCCCCATAAATCCAGGTTATGAGTCCCATTGTTTAATGACTGTCAGGAAATGCTAATTGAGTCCCGGGCACTGCTGCCGCGATCTCCACATCACAAACAAGCTGGCGCCGTAACTCAGCACCGGATGGCTTTATAAGCGGCCCACTATTACAATATATCGGTGGAGAATCATAAAACTGCTGTTTCATTAATGGCCCATCTTCGGGCTTGTTAGACTTCCATTACGTGAGCTATTAGGTCCATGTATTTAAAAAATGAAATTACAGGTTCTAATCAATTATGAAAAACACAAAGTAATGGCGGCATCAATTACAGGAACGAGACAAGAGGGTGCTTTTGGAAACGGACTCCACGCGCTGGGTGCTCCCGAGCAGCAGAGACTGCTGAGGCGACAAAACACTGCCCGGGCTAGATAAATAAATCACCGATGAAAGCAGGCAAGGGGCAGAAGTGTCATCCAGACATTCATCTTCATGTTAACGGTGGGATCCCCCGAGCTGCGGGAGCTGGGAAAATGCATCGCAAACTTAATTACAGTTGACTCCAAAATGATATTTGGGGCCCGTGCGCTTGCAGAGTTATTTGCACGCAAATAGCATGTCACACTTTGGGGCTCTATTCTTCTTGCCTGGCTCAGCTGTGAAGTCTCTGCGGACCCTGCCCATCACGCCGGGTGCCGGGGGTGCTCCAGCTGGCAGGGTCCTGGTGCCTGGGACTTAGACGTCCCCAGCATGGTCCAGGACATGGGGCCTGGCTACGGCTAAGTGAACCCGGAGCCGGTGCGTGTCGGTGCCAATGCCAGACGCGGTTGCAGGCTCCGTGACATGGCAGCGAGGGTGCAGCCAAGCCCTCGTTAGCCAGCCCGTTGCGGCGAGACACCCAGGTGAGGCGGAGGCACTGAGCCAGCCATGCCCGAGAGCAGCCTCCAGCCAGGATCTCCCAGGAGCAGCGCACCCCTCCAGCCCCTTCTCCCTGGGGCCCGGGTGCAGCTGGGATCCAGGCGAGAGGCCAACAGCTGCTGTGTCTGGCACCCCCGGACCAGCCGCGACGGCATGGACCTCCTAGCCAAGCTGCGGGGGTGCATCCTTCACACGCTTTCCCTGCGCCCCCGTGACCTCGGAAGGCCACCCTGAGCCCTGCAACATGCACAGGACATGCCCTGGGGAGCACGCGCCACAGCACCAGAGGCCACATGGAAAATTCCTGGGTCCTGGAGGCTGGTGCACGGAGCAGGGCTGCAGAATCGGTCCACATTGAAGCCCTGAGTCCGGGTCCAGGGAATGCTGCAGGTTGCCTGGAGGGCAGAGCGCGCGTGGAGCAGGAGACCTCTGCAGAAACAGCCAGGAAGGGAAGGGACGAGCATCACAGGCCCGGCAGGAGCTGCTGCAACGTCCATGGGCCATGCACCGTGCGAGCTGCCTGCGGCATGGAACGGCCCCGGGGCACAGGCAAGTCGGGCTGGAAGGGGCTTTGCAAGGTCGTGTCCCTTGCTCAGGGCAGGATCAGCCTTGGCTACACCATCCCAGCCATGGGTCTGTCCAGAGACTTCCAGGGGTGGGGATTGCGCAACTTCTCTTGTGCCCGATCCGATGCTTGACCGCCCTCAGAGCCCCTCCTGCTCACCAGCCTGAGGCCATTGCCCCATGTCCTGTCCGCTGCGGCCCATCGCTACCGTCTCTGCACCTGCCCTGCAGGGACTTGCAGACTGATCAGTCCCCTCAGTCTGCTCCTCTCCAGACGAGATAACCCTGGCTCTTCCAGCCTTTCCTCGCCAGTCCTGCGCCCCAGGCCTCTCAGGATTTCTGTCGCTCTATGCTGGGCTGCTCCCAATCCGGCCACATCCTTCTTGAAAGTGGGGGGCCAAACTGGACCCAGTTCTCCAGGGGAGGCCCTCTGTCTGCTGCGTCTGCAGGGCACCCATGCCCGCGTGCCAGCTACGGCAGTGCATGCATGCAGCTGGTGTCCTCCCAAGGAGCATTGTGCGTCGGGTCCCCCGTCCGGCCCATGCAGCGGTGCCTGGTGGTTAATGTCCCTCTCGCCTGGGCCAAGCTGGTAGAGACTGCACACAGAGGGGTCTGGGACAGAGCAACCCCCTGCCATGAGGAGCCCCCGAGCACCGAGACGTGCATGGCGCAGGCCACGCGCAGGGCAACTCCACATGGCCCCGCTCTGCTTTGCGGCCATGCCAGCTGCTCCTGGCTCACGGTCGGGAGACTTGTGCCCCTCACGCCTGTGCCAGCGCCAGGGCGCACACTGCCTCCGGGCACAGCACCTCTGCGGCTCAGCCTGCCCGGGCCCCTGCACCCACAGGCCCCTTAAACCACTCTCCTGCCCCTCCCCGGGCAAGTTGCACACAGCCCCAGACGGAGCCAAGGCTGCAGGGCCGAGCGCCCTCATCTCCAGCGCCGGACCGAGCACACGTGGCGCAGCCTCGCCGTGGCCTCGCTGCAGCCGCGACTGGAGCCCGCCCAGGCCCGGCACCTGGCTCCTGCTCCCTTTGCTTCCCTGGCGCCAGCTGCAGCCTTGCCCCACAGGAGTCACTGCTTCCGTGGCCCTGCTCCAAGACCTGCATTATTCATTTGTTGTGTGCTGCCGCCAGGCCCGTGCAGCGCTCCCACGCTCGGTGCCCGCTCCCCGGGGGCCAGGCCGCGTGCCGGGAGCCAAGCGTGCACAGTGTGGGTGCCCCAAGCCGTGGCAGCACTGCCAGTCTCCGGCCAGCTCGGTGGCATGCAGAAGGGCAGCACCCGAGTCAGTACCGACCCCTGCGGCTCCTGGAGTGCAGATTTGCTGGCTGTCCTTGGAGGCGCGAGCCTCATGCGGGGAATCCCGGGCCCAGCCCCTCCCCAGGCCCTGACGGAAACACGGCAGACCTTTGGCCTGGCCCCAAGACACGGCCAGGTCCCTGGGGACAACTGCTGCAG
>NW_017729016.1:7156594-7160894 GCF_001723915.1 Gavialis gangeticus
GCCCCTCCCCAGGCCCTGACGGAAACACGGCAGACCTTTGGCCTGGCCCCAAGACACGGCCAGGTCCCTGGGGACAACCGCTGCAGGGCTCTGATGCGAGTTGACGGGATGCGGCCTGGGTGCGGAGAGCCGGGAGCTGACTGCTCCGTGCTCAGCTGGCGCTCGTGTGCTGCGGGGCCTGGGTTGCATGCCAGCCACGCGCATGGCCACTAACTCTGCTGCCAATTCCTTTTTAATCACCGCAACGCTCTGGAGAGGCCGCAGGGCCCTTTGCGTCGGCACCGCTTCTTCCAGGAGGCTCACATCCTTCATGCTGCACTGGCCTGGGTGGACATCCTCTCTGACCGGCCAGTCGCCCAGCGGGGTCCACCACCAGCCCAGGCTCACGGCAGAGCAGGCTCAAGGATGACCAGGTGCCCACTGGGATGCGGTACCCATCCAGCATCATTCTTTAGCTTTTTTACGCATTCATCGGGGCAGCCAGGCTCCCTCCCAGCCCCGGTGACACCGGCTCCTTCCCCGTCTCCATCCCGCGCGAGGCCGCACCGTGCAGCACGTGCTGCGGCCGCACGAGCCCGCGCACGCCTGGGGCAACGGGGCAGGATGGGAAGTGCCCGCACAGGGGACCTGCATGCCCGCACCCCACAGCGTGCTGCAGGATGTGGTCACGTCCGTGGGGCTGAGGAGGCGCCTGGTCGGTGGGGGTTTGCGTCTGGGGTCCCGTGAGGCCCGGCAGCGGCCGTGCTGGGAGCAGGCTCGGCTCCCTCGTGACAGCACCACTGCCGCGGGGAAGGGCCCACGTTTCCAGGCGATGCCCTGGGAGCTGCACTGAGTCCGGGCAGCTGCGCAGCCACGGGCAGGGCCAGGACCAGGCCTAACGCGCCCGTGGCAGCGCCCAGGCAGGGCCGGGCCGGACACCAGTGACCCCGGAGCAAGCGGAGGGTGGTCGGCAAGCTGGCGCCAGGCTGTCCCCGCCTGCCCCCCCAGCCCATGCTGTGGCCCCGACCGCCACATGCTCTCGGCCCCAGGCCCTTCCACGCCACCCCGGCACACGGGGAAGGATGGGAGCTTTACAAAGCGGTAACTTATCACTTAAATGAGCCTTTAATTAGGGAATAATTACAGCAGCTGTAGCTTATTACGTGGCTTTAATGAATATTAATTTTTTCAGGTTGAAGTTTTACCTACAAAACCAATTGCTCTGGAAAGGGGGGGAGGATGAGGAAGGGCTCACTTCCTCCCTGCTAACTCAGGCGACACCGCTAAGGACGCCACTTTATAACTCCACAGTGCATCCATGCCTGCGCCCGGTGCCCGGAGCTGGTCCCACACCTCCAAAAGGATGTGGAAGAAGCGGAGAGGGTGCAAAGAAGGGCAGCGAGGGTGATCGGGGTGTGGAGGGGCTGCTCAGATGAGGAGAGACACGCTTGATGCTGCACAGGAGAAGGGGCCGCAGTGCACTAATGGGTGGAGAGAGTCTGGGGGGGTTTATCACAGACTCTCTCATCAGAAAGAGTAACGCTCCCGTCCTTCCCCGTGTGCTGGAGCAGCACAGAAGGGCCTGGGGCTGAGAGCACGCGGCGGTCGGGGCCGCAGCGTGGGCTGGGGGGACAGGCGGGGACAGCCCGGCGGCAGCTTGCCGACCACCCTCCGCTTGCTCCGGGGTCGCTGGTGACCGGCCCTGCCCGGGCACTGCCGGGGGCGCATTAGACCCGGTCCCGGCCCTGCCCGTGGCTGCGCAGCTGCCTGGACTCGGTGCAGCTCCCAGGGCATCGCCTGGGAACGTCGGCCCTTCCCCTGTGGCGGTGGCACTGTCACGAGGGAGCCGAGCCTGCTCCCAGCACGGCCGCTCGTGGGACCCCAAACGCAAACCCCTGCGGGAGCATGTCCCGGACAACACGGGGGTCACAGAGGTGGGGGGTCAGCCCCACAACGCCAGACTGGGAGTCGAGGCCCAGCGCGTGGCTGGCACCAGTGGCACGGTGGCCCCGGGCTCTGCTTGGCCTTGCAGGCGCACGGGGAGGTCTATGCCGCACGCTTTGTCCGGGGCTGGAGGGGATCGATACTCCCTAGCTGCTGGCGGCTTGGTTTCAGCTGCCTTAAAACAGCCCTGGCTAAAAATACCTTCCTGCATTGTGTCTCTGGCTAATGAGCGGGAGCATCCTCGCGTCCATGGGGTGGGACCAACCCTGCCACAAGGGAAGATGCTCACCCACCAGGGCACGGCCCAACCCAGCCTGGGGCCTGGAAGAAACCTGCCCGGGACAAGCTGTCCCCTCACTGCCCTTTGCAAGGCTCCTCTGTCCAGCGGTGACCGCACGGGAGACGTGGGGAGGGCAGGTCTGGCCTGGCTGCATGCCTCATGTTACTGCAGTGATTGCGGTCCATGGCACCCAGCCCCAACGGGCCCCAGGACCTGCACCCTGCACCCGCCAGGACAGGCCGCCGGCCCGAGGCGGGCACGGCCGAGCCAGGTGCAGCCTCTGCCCCCCGGGCCCCCGGTGCTGCCTGCAGCGTCCCCACATGAGCCACGTTGCAGCCGGGCTAACCCAGGTGCTGGCTGGGGTCCGTCAACGAGGCAATCGGGCTGGCACTGCCCTTCCCAGGGACAGAGCCGTGGACCGCAGAGTCGCGCGGCAGGGAGTGGGCGCGAGGTGCCCGACTGGGGTCTCTAATGGCTCCACGGCCACGCGGCGAAATCAATCCAGTGCTTTCTCCTTTGTGGGCTCCGCACTTAGGGCTTGGCACGTTCACAAGATAAAAACCTCTCATAACCCCAGGGAAGCGCTGCTTAATTGTCTGATCCCAGCTCATTTTGAAGCTCGCACTCAGGCGACATCCTGCATCGATCCCTGCACCCCGCAGACCTCCGGGCAGCGGCTGTGCCCCCACCGCCGGGACCCCCGCTCGCAGGCGCTGCGGAGCGGCCTGGCACGGCCCTCGAGAGCGGCGCGGCAGCACTGGCCCCCGGACACGGTGCCTGGGCCCCCCTCGTCCCGGCGGAGCCGGCTCATGGCAGAGGTGCCACCTCCGGGGCTCTGCTCCCTACCGGTGCCCCCCAGGCCGCTCGAGGACAGCATCACTGCTGCTCCAGCCCCTCGGCCCAGGTCTCCGGGTCCCGTCGTGTCATCGGGGTCACCAAGGCACAGGCACGGCCCCACCAAGAGCCAGCCCAGGGCACGGCCACGAGCAGTCGAGATGCTGGGCAGACGGGCTCCGTCCCGGTGCCACGAGGCAGGGCCAGAGGCCGGGCTCTGCTTCGGGTCCAGCTGCTCCAGAGCTGCTCGTGGCTGCGCGGATGCGCCGCGCCGTGCCGTGCCGTGCCAAGGGGAATCCGGGGCACGCGGGGATTAAGCAGCTCCCTGGCAGCACGGAGACGGCCTCCCCCCGCGCTCGGCGGCACGGAGATCTCAGCACAGCCGGGGGCTGGGCCTGTCCCACCCCCAGCTGCGGAGCAGAGCCCGGGAGAGCTGCCCAGCTCCGGGGGGGCGGGAGGGGCTTGCCCGTGCCCCTTGCTCCCAGGCAGACGGGGTCTGCACCAAGGCATGCCTCGCTCCCTACCCTCTCTGCACGCACCGTGCCCTGGGCTGGGAACTCGCCGCATAAAGGCTGCCCGCACCGGAGATGCTGCGAGGGCTGTGCTCATAGCACCAGGGCTGCCCTCCATCTCAACCCCTCCCTGCAACGGCCCCGGGCACTGCGTGGGGGCAGTGCTGGGTGCGCGGGAGACACGGGGGGCATCCCCTGGTAGGACGGACGGAGGAGGACGGGCACTCCTGGGACCTTGTGGCCAGGACGGCTGCAGGGCAGGCAGGGAGGGCATGTGCTCAGCCCCTTGGGAGGCAATGAGGCCAGGAGGAGAGGGCTCCAGCTGCCCCCTCTCCAGACGGGGCAGTGCAGTGCAGGGGGCAGTGGGGCTGCCGAGGCAAGGGGCACCCCTGGCCTGCAAGCCAGGCCGGCTGGGGACCCGTGGCAGGGCAGTGGGAGCCGAGCGCATGCCAGGAGGTTGTGCCAGGGGGCCGCTGGCTGGGTGCAGGCACCTCGGGTTTGGAGAGAGGCAGCAGCGGTGTTAGCCTCAGGCCGGGGTGGAGGTGCACCCTGCAGACTAGCTGGAGCAGAGGCCCGAGCGCACGGACGTCCCTGCGGTGCCCCCGGTTCGGTCGGTCGGCAAGGTGCCCCTCCGCCCGCCCGCCTGGTGATTTACAGCCGGCTTCTGCCGCGAGGGCCAGCCCCTGCCGGGGGCTCCGCAGCGGCGCCCCTCGCTCGCCCTCGCCAAGCACGACGCCCCGAGACCGGCTCC
>NW_017729016.1:7165894-7166976 GCF_001723915.1 Gavialis gangeticus
CGAGCGCATGCCAGG
Organism: Gavialis gangeticus; assembly: GCF_001723915.1. Classification (NCBI taxonomy): domain Eukaryota; kingdom Metazoa; phylum Chordata; order Crocodylia; family Gavialidae; genus Gavialis; species Gavialis gangeticus. Next base: position 7,165,910 of record NW_017729016.1, read on the forward strand.
AGGTTGTGCCAGGGGGCCGCTGGCTGGGTGCAGGCACCTCGGGTTTGGAGAGAGGCAGCAGCGGTGTTAGCCTCAGGCCGGGGTGGAGGTGCACCCTGCAGACTAGCTGGAGCAGAGGCCCGAGCGCACGGACGTCCCTGCGGTGCCCCCGGTTCGGTCGGTCGGCAAGGTGCCCCTCCGCCCGCCCGCCTGGTGATTTACAGCCGGCTTCTGCCGCGAGGGCCAGCCCCTGCCGGGGGCTCCGCAGCGGCGCCCCTTGCTCGCCCTCGCCAAGCACGACGCCCCGAGACCGGCTCCCGAGCCGCGCGGCTCTAAGTAGGCCAGTCGTCCGCCTCGCCAGCGCAGGCAGCGCTGCAGCGCTCCTCCCAGGGGCCTGGGGGGGAGCGCGGGGGCTGGGAGGGAACTGGGGGAGATGGAAAGCCAGCTCCAGCGCTGCGCTGATCCTCTCCAGTAACCCCGCTGCCTCTGCGCCCATCCCAGTGCCTGCAGCCTGCCCTCCTCGCCTCGCCTCGCCTCGCCTCTGCCCCGCGCAGCGAAGGGGGCGCAGCCCGTCTGGGCCCCCGTGCCCCGTGGCAGCGTCTCGCAGGTGCCGATGCAGAAGCAGACACAGGGGTCAAGCCAGATCCTTTCCTTCCCCTCCCACGCCCAGAGCTGCCAGCAGCACGCACATGGGGAGGACGGAGCCGATGCCCAGGCCCAGCCCAGGCTCCCCCCGCCCGGCCTTGTGCTCCAGGGACTTTGCTGCCCCTTGCCCAGGCGCGGGGTGTGAACTGGACCCGGGGACCAGTAGGTGGGACAGGGTCTGCCTGAGCCTGCGGGCAGCCAGGGACAACCAGCGCCCGGGCAGACAGCCGTCCGCTGTGCGGCGCCGGGGACAGCGTGGCACTTGTCGCGGGTGCCCGCAGAGCCCGCACCACCCCGGGCAACACCTTTGCCCCGGTGCCGCTGCCCCACTCGGGCCCGGGCGGCTGGAGCTGCCTGTCCGGCAGCCGGCAGCAGACCCCGACGACGCGGAGAGCCCCCCGCGCCGGCCCGGGGTGGTCCAGCAGCGGCCCGGCCGCGACCGC
>NW_017729016.1:7166987-7168202 GCF_001723915.1 Gavialis gangeticus
CCAGCTGCTTGACCCCTGACGGGAAGGATGCAGACCAGCCGCGGCACACGGAACCCGGCTACTGGAGATGGCCTTAAAGGCACCTTATCAGTTAGCCCCCGCTCTCTCGCTCCAATACATTGCCCTGCTGCAGCATCTGACCCTGGCCACGCTGACACTTCTGTAACCCATTTGCCACCCTCGCCTATTAAATGGCTTCCAGTCGCCCTAAATTTGGAGATTTTAATCTCTGATATGAAGTCCGTGGTTCCTGGTAATTCGGTGAATCTATTTTTATTGGCTCCGTAAATCAGAGTTCTCCATGTCAGTGACCGTGGTCAGGGGAAGAGGCGTTTGTCTGTGAAATTGGGTTGACACAGCCCATTGACTGCAATGATAACAAGTGATTTGCGGGGCTGGGTGGACAAGCCATTTACGCTAAGCAGATTATCATATAACAATAAAAAAAGTTTCATTACTGAGCAAACAGCCACAGCTGCACTTCCCCTCCAGCCGCACGGGAACAAAGGTGCCAGCGCCGGAGTCCTGCCTCCGCGCAGGCCCGAGGACGAGGCCCTGGGGCACGGGGAGAGGCAGCTTCGGTGGCTGAAGGGAGGTCGGGTCCTCCCTCCACAGAGTCATAGTTTCTAGGGTCAGAAGGGACCTTGCAGATCTTCTAGTCCGACCCCCTGCCCTGGGCAGGAGAGAAAACCGGGCTCAAGCAACCCCAGCAAGGTGTACTTCCAGCCTCCTCGTAAAGCCCCCCAGGGTAGGAGCCGGCACCACTTCGCCTGGAAGTTGGTTCCAGATCCTAGCCGCCCTGGCCGTGAAGTAGCTCCTCCTGATGTCCAACCTAAACCTTCCCTCTGCAGCTTGTGACCGTTGTTCCTGGTCACTCCTGGCTGTGCTCGGGGGAACATGGACTCCCCCAATGCCTGCTGGTCCCCCCTGACTAGTTTGTAACAGGCCACTAGATTTCCCCCCTCGGCCTCCTCTTGCAGGGGCTGAACAGGTTCAGGTCCCGTAGCCTCTCCTCATAGGGCCTGCCCTGCTGCCCCCTGATCATGCGAGTGGCCTCCTCTGGACCCTCTCCATGCTGTCCACATCCCTCCTGAAGTGCGGCGCCCAGAACTGGACGCAGTACTCCAGCTGTGGCCTGACCAGTGTCGCATAAAGTGGGAGGATCACCTCCTTGGACCTGCTTGAGATGCGTCTGTGGATGCATGACAAGGTATG
>NW_017729016.1:7168230-7171707 GCF_001723915.1 Gavialis gangeticus
TGCTGGCTCTTCCTCCCCAGGTGCAGCACCTTGCACTTGTCAGTGTTGAATCCCATCCCGTTCTCACCCGCCCACCCCGTAACCTGTCTAGGTCCGATTGCAGCCTATTCCTCCCTTCTAGCGTGCCCACATCCCCCCACATCTTAGTGTCATCAGCAAATTTGAACAGGTGGTATTTACCCCCTCATTCAAGTCTCTGATGAAGATGTTGAGCAGTGCTGGCCCGAGGACCGAGCCCTGGGGGACCCCACTGCCCGCATCCCGCCAGGTCGAAAATGACCCGTCCACCACCGCTCTCTGGGTGTGGCCCTCCGGCCAGTTGGCGACACATCTGACTGTGTGGGCATCAATGCCACCGTCGCCTAGCTTTTCAAAGGCCTTCCTGAAGTCCAGAAAGACTGTGCCCACCGCGACACCTCCATGGCATGATCATGCCCCCCGACGTACCTCACTGGATGCACCTGCCCGAGGTGAGTCCAGCCTGCACCTGGGAGGCCTCTGCCCGTGCCAGCAGCTCTGCCAGGCTCAGCAGACGGAGCAAAGGAGGACTTCTGTGTGCAAAGAGCAGGAAGAGGCGGTGGCCCCACCGCAGCAGGGCACAAGACTGATGGCAGGGGCAAGCCCGGGGGTAGGGCATTCCTGGGGGCTGGAGGCAGGGAAGGAGCGGGAGGGGAGGAGAAGCAGGGCCAGCGCTGGCTGGAAGGGAAGGCCAGGGATTCCTGAGCACGGGCGGCGTTCCCGCACTGGCTCTTTGCGAGAGACAGGGATTACAGCAAGGATCCGGCAGGCCTGCGGGCGCTGGGGAGGGCTGTCACGCCTGACTGGTAATCCCCTGGCAGAGCTGAACTGGAAGGCATGCCATGCGCCCTCCCCTGGGCACCCGCGAGCCAGGAGAGCAGAGCAGGGCACATTTCTTTCCCTGAAGCGCTGCAGTTGCAGGAGATGCACCTGCCGCCAACGGGCAGCAAATCATCAACCCTACGGCCCTTCTCCGCATCATTAGTAATCTGTAAACCCGTCTCCCGTCCCCCCTCAGGCCTGGCCTCGTTAGTGTCTCATTGTGGAAAGGTGACTCTCGGCCCTGTGCCGCTCCCATCATCTGCCCGCGCAGCCGCGGCCCAGGCTTCCCTGGAACATCCTCCCCCATTGTCTTCCCTGTTCTTGCATCGGCAGGTCCCAGCTCATCCTCCTGGATCCTCCTCGGCTCCCGCAGCAGACACGGGCGCTCGCGCTGACTGCAGCAGGCACCAGGTCCCTGCCAGCCTGGCACAGCGTTGGCAGCGGGTGGTGGAAGGCGGCAGACGTGGCGGCTGAGGTGCTGCTGTCTTGCACCTCCACCTGCCGGGAAGAAGCAGAGGCGATCGTGCTGGGACAGACGGGTGCGCACGCAGAGCCCCTGCTGACCCCAGGGCAGACACCGGTGCCTCTGCCGCCCTCTTCAATGCCTCTGGCTCTGAGCTGGGGCGTTCATCTGAGACCAGGCCGCAGCCCACTGGAACAGGGCACGCATCCTCCCCTGGCTCCTGAGGTACGGACCTGGCTCTGGGCTGGGCCTTGCAGCCACCCTCTCTGCTTCGGCAATGGGTGACGTAGGCATCAGTGGGGGTCAGGGCTCAGTGGCAGCCGCTTTGCTGCTCCAGCATGGGGAGGAGGTGCAGGCACAAGTCCAACCTGGGTCTTAGCTGGAAGGAAGAGAAGGTCTGGGTAGTGCCCAGGCTTTCCCCGGCAGTGCCTCCCCCCCTGCGGGCCCCCCCCCAGCACCTCGTGGGCTCCCAAGCAGTCCCCTGCAAGGCAGGCGGGACAAGGAGAGGCCCCGAGCCGGGGGCACCTTGCCTGCAGAGCCCCCCAGACACTCGCACGGCCCCCACACAGCCGCTTGCCCGCGATGCCCACAGGACCCTGGTCCTGACCTGGCTGCACTGGGACGGGGGCACGGAGACACAGGATCTGCGTCAGGCCCGCGGGGAGCACAGGCGACAGAGGCCTCCTGGCAGCGGTGGGGCAGGTGCCGGGAAGCTTCGGGTGTTCCCGAATCGATCAGCTCCTGCCTGCTGGGAACACGGGTCTGATGGCACGTGGGGTCGGGGCAGACGGGCCCGTGTTGCCCAGCAGCTCACAGCGGCCTCGCTTTGATCAGAGCATCCTCAGGGCGGGGAGCAGAGCCGGCGCTTCGCGGAGAGATGAAAGCACGATGTGCAAGTGATGGGGGGGGGTGCAGATGCCACGGGCCACGTGGTGTGGGATGGATGCAGGGGCTCCCACAGCAGGGGTAGTCCTTTGCCCCTCGGGCTGCGGGTATGTCCCACGGGCAGGAGCATCCGTGCAGCCTCCCTGCCTCCTCCATCGTGCTGCCAGGGCCTGGCTGGGTCTGCAAGGGCTCAGCAGGGGCTGCTGCACCAGGACACGTCACTCCAGGAGCCGCGGGTGTGCAACCAGTTGTGCCGCATCCACCGCAGGCCACTGCGCACTTCACCAGCCCAGCTCCCCCATCACCAGAGCCCAGCCATGCCCGGGGGCGCGGGGGCTCCAGTCCGCAATGCTCTTACGACAGGGAGGGACCAGAGGGTGTTTCTGGGTCAGGCCATGGTGTTTTCCAGCCCTCTGTCACGGTAGCGGCAGGCTGCCAGCAGGTAGGCAAGGACACTGCTTGTGGGCACAGTCCCAGGTTCAGGGCGCATCGCTCAGCTGCCCCGTGTCAATCCCCTGTTACCCCAGGCATCATCCCATGTGCCAGGCTTGCTTGTGCTCAGGTGCCCCTTGACCTCCTGGGTGCCAGGCCAGATGGGCCGTGGCATAAAGCAAAGGCAAGCGCAGCAGTGCAAAGCACCACGGCTCTGCAGCCATCGCTCAGTCCCAGCAGAGGCTCGGCTTTGATCAGGCGTCTCCCAGCATGGCCGCGGTGCGCGAGCACCTCCCTAACGAGCGACATCCGCCGCAGGGCCTCCAATGCCGGCCTGCAGCCTTCCAGCACCCCCGACACCGGGAGCACGCGCAATGCTTCAGAGGCTTTCGCAGCCCCGATGCCTTTGATTCTTGTCCGGGAGCTCCTAATGAGCCAGCCTTGCAAACGCACTGCACGGCGAGTGCTGGAACATGGTGCATTTCCAGATTAACAAGGACCTGAGGCTGGTGGAAGGAACCACTTGCTTTTCCGAAATGCTCCAAGGAAAAGGAAGCAGATCAGACCGCATGGGGCCAGCTTCTGGCAGCTGCCACCCCCACGGAGCAAGGAGGAGGGTGGGGAAGCTACCCACCCAGCGCACAGACACCTGTGGCTGGCAAAGTGTACCGGTGCCCTCCTTCCATGCTGGGGCTGCAGCATGAGTGCTGCCATTGGGGCCCTTGACATTTGTCCCCAAAGCCATGTGGAGGATGCTGCCTCCCAATAGCTCCCGTGCTGCCGTGAGACTCAGTCATGCTCAGCCCCCGCTCCCCCTGCACTGGAGGCCTGCTCCCGGCCCAGGGCTTTTCGTGCAT
>NW_017729016.1:7176707-7178484 GCF_001723915.1 Gavialis gangeticus
CTCCTGTGCTGCCGTGAGACTCAGTCATGCTCAGCCCCCGCTCCCCCTGCACTGGAGGCCTGCTCCCGGCCCAGGGCTTTTCGTGCATTGCAAAACTCCAGCCAAATGCACGGGCTGAACATGCCTCGAGGCCCGGCACAAACAGCCTCTGCCCCGGTGAGAGGTAACGCTCTGGGGCTCAGGAAGGCAGGGAGCCCACGTGGGGGTTGCCTTCCCAGCCTGGGGCTTCAGGCTGCAGACACTTCCCAAAGTTAGCGTGGCCGTGGGCTTTGTGAGACGTGGTTGTCACCTGCATCCTGCACTGTAAATGCCACCGTGTCTCCGTGTCTGGGCAGCATAAACGCCCTGGTCTGAGGCCCTCGATCTGTCCCTGTGCCCTGCTCCCAGGCGCAGTTTCCTCCGCACAAGCCCTGCAGCTTGCAGCCGGTCCAAGACGAAGCCGGCTCCTGTGTCCCTGCGAGCCAGCCGCGTGTCCCAGGAGCTGCGGCTGCTCTTGCTGATTCCCAGCTCTGCCGTGGCTGCTGATTTCATCCAAGCCGCCTCATGGAGAAAGACGTCTCTGCTGTAAAGCTGCATCCAGCATGCTCCCCGGCACGCTCCTTTCCCTGCCTGCACGGCCAGGATGTGAACGGTGCTGGGTCCAGAACGGCTCATTGCCACGCGCCAATGCACGTGGCCGTGGTGGGCAGAGGCCACGGGCTGGCAGTGCCAAAGGCCGGGGCCCCGGCAGGCGTGTTCAGCTCTTGGCACCGAGGCCAGTGCTCCCGCCACAGCCGAGAGCTGCGCTGCCCTGCACGCCAGCTGGACCCATCTCGGGCCCCGCGGACAGCGTGACGGAGGAGGGGGCAAGCGTTGCCCTTGTCGTCAACCTGGCAGGAGCTGTATTCTGCATTTCCCTGGCTATTCCGTCCCCTGAGACCAGCACACTGGAGAGGGCAGGTGCACAGGCGTTTTCTTCCCTGCTTCACAGTCCTGCCCAGGGCAACGGGGTCAGAGCGGGGGGGAGGGTGTTTCATGTTCCCCAGAGACAGATGGTGGCAGCAAGGGGAGCAGCCAGGCTCCCGGCTCCTGGCACTTGCTCTGCTCCGCCAGCCACTGCTGTCCGGGACTCGAGAAGGAAATGCAAAGTCCCATCGGGATTTTCCTTCCTGGCTTCACTTGTTGCTGGAGAAGAGGCAGATAAGAATGTATCTGACCCTGACCCTGAGCCCGACCCTGGCCCCGGGGTCGCGAGGAGCTGGGTCCCAGTCGCCCAAGGCTGAGGCGGAAGCAGAGCCGTGGTTGGTGCTCCTGGCTGCTTCTGAGCCACGTTCGGGCCCAGGCAGACAGATGGCACCAGAAGTGCGGATGTCAGCAAGAGCACGAGGCCCCAGGGAGAAAGCGTGGTGCTGGGGGCACGTGGGGGTCGTGGGCCGCAGGGCAGGGGAACGGCACGGGCCTGTGGCGGGTGCAGGGATCCCACCTCAGGAACACAGCTGGGTATTCGTATCCCTCCGCTGTTTCCACCACGTGAGGCGGGCCAGTAGGGGGTGCTCCTGCGTCGAGCCGCCCACCTCCCTGCGCCCGACCACCTTCCAGGCTCCGAATGCCTCCCTAGGGGCGCCTTATGTCCGGCCGACCCCTCTCCCGGAGCACACTCGCTAGTCTGGGGGTAACGTGCCGCCACCACCCCAAGAATGGACTGTCTCGTGGCCCTGTGTCCTTGGGGTAACACAGGCCTAAGGTCCCACGGGTACTCGACCCAGTACAGGCACTTGGGGTACTTCCCCAAGTCCGG
>NW_017729016.1:7183484-7202557 GCF_001723915.1 Gavialis gangeticus
GCGGAGGTCAGCCCCAGTTGGCTGTCAGCCAACCAATCCGAAATGCATCACCTGTTACCGGGCAGATCCCAGCTCCCCAGGTAGAAACCCCTTACCCAGGTAAGTGATGCAAGTCACGTAGGCAGAGGGAGCAGGTTTGCCCCTCCCTCAGCAATGCAGCCAGCTCCAGTTCCCTAAAGAGCCAGGCTGAGGGTGTGGTCCCCTGTGTGCTGGGCCCATCCTAATTGAATGGTCACAGCACAGAGGTTTAAATCACAGTGTCACAGGGCAGAGATTTTTGGGGAGAGACCAAGGTGGCTTTCTGCCACAGGGCCCGCGCGGCTTTGCCCCTGGGGAGTGGAAGCCTGAGCCGAAGCCGCCCCGATGCGCCCGGGCCCAGCGCGGAGCCGCCGGGCGGTGCCGGCTCCATCCTGCGAGCAAGTCGGGAGCGTCTGGCTGAGAAACGCCAAAGCATTTTGTGTGTCTGGAAACAGGCTTCTCCCGGCCGTCAGCGCCGGCTGATTGGGAGATCAAAACAAGCCCATGTCATTACTGCGGCTTTTGAAGCACCGGTGCTCTCGCTCCCTCGCACGCGCTCCCAGGCAGCCAGAAAGGCAGCTCTCCTCCCCGCGGAGGTGGGCGTGCATGCGCCGGGGCCCCTCCAGGCACCATCGCAGCGGCTGAGGAGCTCGGCAGGCCGTGGCCCTTGCTGCTTGCAGGGATGGCCTCCGTCTTCTCCCGGCACAGCTCGGCCGGCCTGGCTCGCTCGCAGCTTTCCCAGGCCTGCTGGCTCTCGCGTGCGTTCTCTGTTGTGTCAGGGGAGTCCTGCATATCTGGCCCCGGTCACCTCACCCAGCCGCACAGGGGATGGGTCCTGGCCAGAGAGATTTCACCCTGCGGCACTGAGCCCACCGTTGTCCCCGGGGCAGCGTCATGCAGGAGGCTGGGATCCGCAGCCTGCAGCGACTCCTTCCCGTCCTCGGTAACTGCTCCCGCCAGCATGCGTCGCATTGAGGGCTGCGCTGCATGCAGCCGGGTGGAAGACGGAGGGACAACCCCGGAGCATCCCAGCACCACGGCGGCTGATCCCTAGAGCCAGGGAAGACAGCCGCGTGGCAGGAGCTTCTTTCTCCCTTGCAGGGTGTGCATGAGCAAAGGGAAGTAGACAGGCCAGCACAAGCACATGGGTTATTCAAGCTCAGCATTTGGACAGAGACAGACTCTCCTCACCCCACGACAGGCTGCGCTCTGCCCCAGCCCATGCTGCTTCTTCATGAGCAACCACGAACCCCACGCATTTGCAACGCACAAACCTATCAGCCTCCGGTGCTAGGCTGATACTCGCCTGCATCCATAACCCTGCTAAGCCACACGTGCAAGAAGTTGTGCCAGAAAGAGCAGTTCTGGGAACATTAGCAGTGGACACACGTGTGAACGGACAGCACGTCTCATTGCAGAGCATCCCTTAATAGGAGATCTTTGCATATGGAAATATCTCTCCAGAAGCTGTCCTCATTCTCCGGGTGGGAGTTAGGCCAGTCAAGGTGAAACGTGTGCACCGACAGTCTCTCTGCCCTGCGGAGATGGGCAATGGAAGATGTACGATGGCACGAGCTGCTCACTCCCTTGCCTGCTGGGCGTTTGGAAATGATGGGCCCGGACAGGGGCCTCGCTGCCCCTTTCAGCCCCAAGTGCTGGTCAAAACCCATGGGTTATTTCTGGCCGTAACCTCGGACTGGCTCGGCCGACACAGCCCCATCCCGCCAGCTACACACAACTGCACATGTGTTCAGTCTCTGGGGCCTAATGAGGACACAGGGTCCCAGGACTTCTGCACAGCTCACAGTGTGCCAAGCTCTTTGCAGCCAGCCACGCTGGCACTGCCGGGGACACTGATGTGCTTTGCACGAGCCGTCTGCTGGCTCTGAACAGTCTCCTGCAGAGGCCGTGGCCTGGATCTGCGTAGCATCGAAAGCCCGTGCTCGCAGCAGACAGGAGGAGGCAGACCCTGACGGGAGACCTCCCCTATGTGCAAAGGTGCTGTCAAATGAGCTGTAATTCAGCATCCGCGTCAGGGCCGCGGCCTAGCCGCCCCCCAGCAGAGCGGTTCTGCAGCCATTGGCACCGGTCAGGCAGCAAGCACCGAGCTCAGCATCCCGGGTCATGACCAGGGGCTGGGGGCCGGCCTGCCGTGCGCAGCCATGGGAGCGGTGGAGAGGAGACCTCCTGCTCATTGCAGGGTGGCCCGGCTTGCTGCAGCCCTCCCACGCTCCCTCTCACCCACCGGCCGCCGTCCTCTGAGCCCAGCGTCCAGCATGGCATGTGGCTTGTGCACTGGGCACGGAGCGAGCTCTCACACCTGGGCTCTCCCGACTTGCACAAGGTCCCACCTGGGGCAGGGAGACAGGAGCAGCTCTTGGACTACACGTGCACAAAGGCATGCTGCATTCCCAAGAGGTGTGCCCATGCACACGTGCACATGCTCTCACACGTGTGGGCTAGGAGGTGGGAAGTAGGCACAGGCTGCAGCAAGCACACGCACGGACAGAGCAGGTGAGAGGAGCTCTTCAGCCCTTCATTTCAGGCCTGTTCAACGTGTTTTACATATTTCTTGCAGCGAGGAGGATTCCTCCCAGCCAGGCGCAGCCACGACGGCTCTGCTGGAGAAGTGGCCCCTTCCTCTGGAAGCTGCGGCTGGTGCGTGGCGCTCATAGAAGCCGTATTATATCACAGCGATGATACTTAAGCTCTTCATGCCCCGAGTCAATAATGCTCAAAAGCAACAGTTGAATCAAAGACGTTAAAAAAAAAAAATCAAGATCATGCTGGCAACCCGGGCCCGGGAGGCCGCAAGCCCACCGCGGCATCTCTGATTGATGGGCCCCGCGCTTCCCTCCAATCTGTTCAGAGCCAGGCAATGACAATCATTTTCCCCCAGCCTTGTCATCTACAAAAGCAATTGAGTCAGCAGGCCCTCGTTGTCTGGCGCTGGGCGAGATTACATTTTCATACGGCTTTGCAGAAGGCCGAGGGAAGTTTGTGCCATCTTTAAAAAGGAAATGAATGCAGAAGTGACAACCCCTCCCTCTGCACAAATGAATTAAACCTGAAAATTGAAAGGTAATGTCTGCTCCAGCGCCACCAGAAGAGCCGCCTGACGGCAGGAGCCGAGTGGAGAAAGGTTTGAAGCTGCAGCCCGGCATTTCCCAAGGCTCCGGCCACTGCTGGGGACCAGGGAGGGAAAAGCCTGAGCCTGCTGGGCATCTACCCCCGGAGCACCGGTGCTGGCATCTGGATCTGCCCTCGCACCCTGCCACTGCTCGTCCTCCTCTGGCTTGTGCTGCTTAGAGTCCGGCTGGAAACCTAGAGAGACAAGAGGTGTCCCCTGCTCTGGGAACACGGCGGCTGCCCTGCAAGGGCACTGACGGCTGCGCCTAATGCCTCTGAGCTGCGTCCACATGGCACCAAAGGGTCCGTCGTTCCCAGCATGGGAGAGAGCGCCCTGGGGTTGCACTGTCGGCCCCCGGTAACATCTGGGCAGCTGTCTTGGCCCCTGGTAACATCTGGGCAGCATCTCCAACCTTCCTGAGTCCTCATAATTCCCCAATAAATCAGCATGATAATTTTTCACTGCAATAAAGCTCCCTATTCCCATCGCGTGCTCTCATAACCAGCCCCTCGCTCTTCCGTGCTCTTTGCTCTTTATTACCTTTCAATGACTTAAGCCCCTGAACTGAATAACTTCATCAAGGTGTCAACCTAAACAGATTTTTCCCTATAATGGGCCAACTCTCGCAGGTTCTTAATGAAAAATATTGATTCCAAAGGATTAGTTGCAGATTTATGTGCTGGATGCTGATCCCTCTGTCGTCTGGTACCTTATCAGTGGATGAAGGAACTGAACCTCGCCGCATGGCTCTAAAAAAGCAATCACGGGCTGTGTCAAGCCGTGGCTTATTCTCAGAGAAATGCATATAATGCAGCGTCTGAATCAGATATGACACTTAGCATGGAGCTAATAGGACAGGCTGAGGCCGTGCCAGTCCGCCAGACCTGGTCTGCATCTTGGCTCTGCAATCCAGAGCATCCGAGCACCACCTTGGCGCGCTGCCCTTTGCACTCACTGACCTTGCACCGAGTGCCAGTGAGCGCGGGGCAGCTCCTGGGGCCATGGGCACTAGGGGTGGGCATCCCTCTTCTGGGACATCCTCCTCTGTGCGCGCTCCACGTGGTGCAAGCTGCGGCTGCAAGGAGGCTTTGCCGCACGGCGGGGCACAGCTGCCTTCGCCCCTGCGCAGCAGCTACGTGGTGTGGGCACGATCCATGGGCTGCTCCCAGGAGGCGAGTGCTCCTGTGGGCCTGGCAGGCCGCCGGCTCAGCCTGGAAGCAACTCCTCACGGACCGGCCCAGATGGGTCCCTACAAGCAGCTCTCCTCCTTCCCCCTCCCCAGCAGGCATGATGGGAGCCGGCCGGGCAGGCGCATGCTCCCAGTCCAGGGCCTCCTGCAGCTGGTCAGGCTCTCCGGGGAGAATCGCTGCTCTCTCAGAAGAAGCCACGAGTGTACAGATGTTCAGCTTTTTCTCCCTGGGTAAAAATGGCTGCTCCAGGAGAAAAATGACCGGGGAAGAACTGGGGTTGAATCACTTTTCTCCAGGGAGAGTGAATGTTTCTTCCTTGAAGCTGGCTCATGGCAGCGACTGAGCTGGCAGCCGGCATGGTCAGAGCTCAGCCACCCCCACAGGGGTTGGACATGGCACTCGGGCTGCTTCTTGTCCCACGCCTGTGACCTGCATGCCAGGCACCGCCGCAAGTCCTATCCAGTCCCAGACCCCGGGAAGGCTCTGGCTTGACGGCTGCTTTCCCCCAGCTCTGGCATTCCCGCGGCCCCCGCCATCCGCCACGTCCCCAGTGACACCACAGCCCAGCCTGGGACGCAGGATGTGGCTGATTAGCACTGCCCTGATTGAAACAGCTGCTCTGCCGCTGCCTCTTCAGCATTTCCAGACTCTCCCCAAATTCTCCATCATGAAGCTCTGCCTGGCTCTGATTTCATGCCTAATTCATACCCCGGCTGCCTGGGGAAGTGTTCCTCTCACTGGCAGCAGGTAGGGGCAGGGACAAGAGACAGCACAGCTGGCAAGGGCTTTGGGGAAGGAAGGGGAACTGGCAAGGCCTCGATGGCCAGGCACTAGCACATCGGGCCACTTCAAGCTGCTTTTGGTAATACTTCACTTCCCTCTGGCAGTCCACTTGGATCAGCCTGGTGCTGAGCCCTAGGTAGACAAGGTGCCAGGTGGTTGTCAGAGGCAGCTCTGAGCAGGGCTAGATGACACGCAGTTCCCTCTGCGACAATGTGGGGCTACTGGTCCTGGCACCGGTGCCCCTATAGGGAGGTGGCCCAGACAGGGGCACCCCTGCAGCTCCGTGTCGGCAGGGCACGGCTCGAGGGCCACGGGGCTCGGGGCTGCACAGACACATCCTGCAGGACGGACCCCGCAGGGTCTGCATTCCCTGCACTGGGTGTTTTTTGGAAGGGACCCTTTCCTGAGCACCCCTCGAAGTGGAGAGGAGGAGATATAAGCAGGGGAGCCTGGCTGATGAAAAAGTAAGGGAGGGGCCTGTCTCGCTGGAGCTGTGGGGCAGAGGAGCCTGCTGAGGCCAGCGGAGAAGCTGAGACCTCCAGGGACGGGGGACGCTTGGCCGAGGGGACGGTGCCTGCAGGTGACCCAGATGGCCAGGAAATAGCTGCTGGCTCCGAGAACTGCCTGCCACGGGGACCAGCACTGGCCAGGCGTGAGAGGGAAGCAACAGGAGCCGGTGCGGTTTGAACCTTGATTGCATGTTCTATCTTCCCAGTGATAGTGTGCATTTCCCCTCATTATGGACGTTAGTCTCTTTTATCGTTAAAATCTGGCCGTCCTCGTCACCGGGTCTCTCACCTCCAGCGGAGCTTGCACCATCACGGCTTTCCCGGCCCAGGGTCACAACCGACCTGGAAGAGCGAAGGGGCTGGAGCCAGGCAGGCCGGGCAGAGCCGATCGCAGCACAGCAAACGCGCCAGCTTGGCAGAGCAGGGCACTGCTGAGAGAGGCCCCGCTAGCTCGTTAGGTTGTTTAAATCTGTTCTGGTCCCTCCCTGCAGTTGCCTGAGACAGGAGGAGGACTTTCGGGGTAGCAGCGTGCTGCTCTGATCTAACTTCCCTTTGCTTTGGGGGCTCTGTGAGCCTCGCGGATGCCGGGACACGTCCTGCCACGGGGGGACGTGTCACTGCCTGCTCTGACACGGTCGCCGGGAGAGCGCTACGGGGTGCTAACGAGTGATGGACTGGCTGAATTTCATCTGGGCTATGCACATCCATGTACGGGTCGGCAGATAACACGCGCAGGCCATCAGAGCCTCCTGATTGTGCTTCAGCCATGATTTGTGTGTGCTGGAGACAGGCGGTGGCCGGGAGCCAATGCAGAGACCCGCGTTGCCTTCCATTTCTCATTCACCGCGCCGCCCCGCTCCAACCATCTCCATTCATAGCATAAGCCAATTACACAAGATGCCACAAACAAGGCGCAGCTTTGAGAATAAACATCTGCTTAGAGCCAGCTGAATAACTGCTAGAAATTGGTATTTTTCTGCTTGTCACCACCATAGATCAGCGCCCCATATAATTTACTATGTACAAATCTCTGCTGGATGCACATTTCTTATCCCTAACCTGCATATAAGGAGGAATCCAGCTGCGCAAAAGCATATTTCACTTTACTTAGTGTCATGGAAACCTTTGCCTAGACAACCTGAGCACGCACCAGGCCCGGGAGCAAGGCATGGTAGAGATGCCGTTGCAGGCAGTGGGGGAAGCCCGGCTGGGTGAGGCTGGCAGCCCAGGGTAAATAACCGTGCTTTACAGAAGGAGCCTGGCATCGAGCGAGCCATGGGCTGGCAGGGTCAGCGAGTGCATCTGAACAGCATGGCCTGCTGGAAGCGCTGGGCACCCTGGGCCCGCCGCCCACGCTCGCACGCCCCGAAACTCCCTCCTGAGCTGCTGTGAATGGAAAAGCCAGGCAGGGCCCCCTCCTAAACGCTGCTTTCTGCAGTCCTCTGGTGCTCCTGGGCTGAGGTCTGGCTCCCGGGGGCTTGTGGAGGGCGGACCAGGCTCCTGCCTCTTGGGTGAGGCTGCATGGGCCCTCGGCGTGTGATGTTGAGGGGTCCTGCATGATGCATCGCACTGCAGCCCTCACGCCTGGGCAGGGCCTTGCTCCTTGGCTGGGTGATAAAACCAGGGGGAAATCCCAGTGAAATGCTACTGCTCACGCAGGCCAGGCCAGGGGAAAGGTGCTGCGCGGGCTCCTCGCTGTCTGCAAGCCATAAGGATGATTTGTGCTGGGGGTTATGGAAGAATGCGCCTGCCCCACTGTAATGACAATGCTCCCTGCTAGGGACAGCAAAATCCCACCCCTGCCACCCTGCATCTTGGGCCTCTCGCACGCTCTGCTCCCCATCCCACTCAGCCCTCACCTGCGGAGGAGGCCAGGCACAGGGGAAAGGACACGCTGTCCCCTAGGCACGCTCCCGCCCTGCCCCCAGGGCAAGCTGGCTCTCTGGGGACGGTCCAGGAGTGTACAGAGCTGGCACCACAGGATCTGCCCTGGATGCACAATTCAAGGAGAGGTGGGACAGGCACCAAGCTAGGATGCCCTAGGTGCAGCGATGCCTATGCTCTGCTATGGGGATTTCCAGGCTTATGGGCTGTGCTGGTTGCCGCATGGGTCTGAGAAGGTACTTTTTCCCCTCCTGCTGCCACGTGTCAGGGGTGTTTTTTTAAAGCCTTCCTCGGAGGTGCTGGGTACTGGTTGCAGCCCAGGCTGGGGATGGGGACTGGGCTCTGCGAATGCTCCTGCTGGGACCAGCTCTGGAGGGTCCTAGCTAGAGGGTCGTGCCCCTTTGCTTGCGGTCAGATGATGCCATGTTTGGAATTTCCCCCCCCAGCCAGACTGGTGCAACTGGGGGTTTTGCCTTCCTCTGAAGTGGGGGCACGGCTTGGGCCTGGGGGCTCTTGAGTGTGCGCTAACAACCTTGCATGGAAGCTGGACGCTGGTCGTCGCAGTGCCCTGCTTTACTTGTGGCAGGGTCGGGTGTGATGCGTGGCGCGGTGTCGGGGGTGACCGTGGTTTTGCTCAGAGCTCAGACAGTGGGTTTGTCCAGGCTGGTTTGCACAAGGCTGATCCTGCCTCAGGCAGGGCTTGGGCTGGATGCGACCCCACAGCTCCCTGCCAGCCCCCCTTCCCCGCGACTCAACGACTACGATTCCTGACCGGAGGAGACAGCTGTGTGCAAGGGCCCCCTCCCCCCGAGGCAGCCGGTGCTGAGCACTCCCGTGACGGCACGGTGCCAGGGGATGGAGCTGGGGCCTCGCCTGTGCCACCGTTGGCCATCCCACAGTCACTGGGGCAGACCGAGCAGAGAGCTGGACTGGGTCGACTCCTGCGGTCCCTCCCAGCCCTCATTTCCTGGAGGGAGGCTGCGGGTTGTTCTGGCCGATGAGAGAGAAACCAGGTCTTCTTGCAAAACGACTAGCTCTGGGCTATGGAACCAGCTGCGTGGAGGGGAAGATGCCCCCTCGCTGCGACAAGCCAAGGTCTCACTGCACCAGCTCCGGCCATATGATTTCCAGAGAAAAGGCTTTGGTGGAGTGAAGCTCAGGGAGCTCTTATCCCAGCCCCTGGGCCAATGGGAGAACCTGTTTGAGGCTGGCAAGGTGCATGCGGGGCATCCCCAGGGCTGGGGCGAGCAGAGCAGAGAGCCGTCCTGTTCCAGGGGAGAGCCAGGGTCCCAAGCCCAGCGCTGGCATGGCTGAGGGCTGCGCCCACGGGGATGGAGACCAGCTGCTGGTGCCACCAGCCCCGCAAGCACCTCCTGCACCCCGTGGCCGGGTGGTAGGCAAGGGGAAGAAGGTCCCAGACTCCTTTAAATTACTCTGAACAGGGGCTTGCAGGCCCTGGCTCCAGCGCCCGAGGGCAGCGCTAGCTCCTGGCCCTGAGAGGCGACAAGTCCGCACGCTCCACAGGATGCTGCAGACGACAGCTGCTCGTTCCGGCCCCCGCAACCGCTGATGCCAAAGGTGAAGACAGGCCACAGAAATACCCAGCAGCACCGGAGCGTGCGCCGCCTGCATGGAGCCACCGCACGCCAGGTAGCAGCAGAAGAGTCAGCGCCGTTGGAGTCTGACTTCTGAATTAAATGCCTGGCAATTAGCCCCGGTGATCTTGTTATGATAGGCGAGCAGGTCTCCCCATAAGTGGTGATTAGTAGGTGGCAAGACACGTGCACCTCTTCTGAAAACCTGTAACAGTTACTTATCCGCTGAGGCGGCTGCAGTTCAAGGGGCTGAAAGCATCTCTGTTTCCAGCAATGCACGTGCAGCCCCTGGCCCCATTCCCTGGGGATGCCTTGTCACGCACTTGCCTTTTTCTGGAGGGATGAAACTGGGACACGGGTGCGATATTTCCAGGCGATTGCAAGCTGCAGGCACGTTTCCACCCTCTCTGAGAGCTTCTCTGGCTGTCCGGAGGCAGCACAAGCCCCAGCCTTTCCAGGAGGATGTGGAAACGGGGCTTTTTCTGTGTACATCTGCAATAAAGCTCCCGCGCAAGGAGACCAAGGCCTTTTAGAAGGAGATGAAAATTGTGGCATGTGTGTGTTGGGCTTCACTGTGGCTCCCTGGCCAGGGCTGCTGCATGGATAGCTGTGCAGCTTGCAGAGCGATGGCTGAGGAGGAACATAATGCTGAAGGGTCCCGGCCCCGGGGAGGTGCGGGTCACGCTGGCCTGTGCTGGCACATCCAAAGCATCTGCACATCAAACATCTGCTCTGGCTTCTCTCTTTCTAAACAGAAATGGAAAATCTGTGCAGCCGTCTTGATGGCGGGGGGAAGTACCTGCTTCTTCTGTAGCCTTGGGGGCAAAAAGCAGGGGTATTTGGGGGCAGCTGTGCCTCCAGCCCAGGGCCCAGCGTGGGGAGGGGCGTTGGCAGACCCGTGCCTGCAGAGTCCCTCTAGCCCAGTTCCTCACTAGGAAGAGCAGGGTGACACCTAAAAAGTGGTCCAGCCCCGTGGACTGCAGCTGCCTCGGTAATTACTGCCCAACTGCCCGTCAGGATGACTTCTGTTACCTTTGCTTTGCACGGTGATTGCTGCAGACACCGACCGTGTGCAAGTGCTACGGTGGCTGATCATGTCCTGATAGGACCGCCTGAAGCAATCGGTGGGCATCGACTGGGTCACAGGTGCAAAGGAGACAGGGACTGGGAAGTCCTTGGGCCCAGAGGACGGGGCCTATGGGGAGAGAAACCCTCGTCCTACCGCAGGGCCGGGAGCAGCTATGTGCCGAGCAGCTGCAGGACTCGCTTGGGCATCCACCCCGACCCTGCCGGCTCCCTGGGTGCAGCCACACGTTTCTTCCAGGAGCTCAGCCAATGCCCGGAGCTCAGGGCCGGCCGGGAGGTGACATGGCCGTGCGAGGGCAGGCTGGCAGTCAGGGCCATGGCTCCAGCCCAGCTGCTGTCGGTGCAGGGAGAGGGTAGAGGGACTGGCGCTGCCACATGGCTGTACACTGCCCATTACCTCTTAGGTGATCTGTGTTAATTAGCACAAATAATTCAGCTCCCAGGCAGAATTCATCCGTGGAGGGTGGCCTGGCTGGAAACGGGGCAAGTCCAGGACAGGCCCAGGGGGTGCAGACACAGGGGCAACCAGGGTCTCCCCAGGGCTTGCTTGGCATTGGCAATGACCTTGCTGGATGGGTACTCCCCACGCCCGCCCCAGAGGCCTTTTGGTCCTGGCACTGGGCGCAGCCAGGGAAACAGCTCAGCCTGGACATGCCCCCAGACCACGGCAGCAGCCCTGCCCTGGCCTATCCCCATTTCCAAGTCCTGGGAAGACTGTGGTTGTCTCAGCCACCCGCGGAGGGTTTAGATTGAGAGTGTGGTTGGGGGTAGAAAGGTAAGAAAGATTTATTGATTTAAGAAAAACACAACTACACGTAGTAACAAGACAAACGATGACAGATAAAAGCAATTCACGCCGGCAACTTATCGGCAGTCCCTCTGATGCTCGATATACAGCAAGCTTTTTTTTTTACAAAGTTTAGTGAGGTCAGGCGTCCCCAAGCAATGCTGTCTGAGGGGTGCCGGGAAGGACCCTGGAACGCAGTTCTTGGGCTCCTCGAGGTCCACGGGCCCACTGATCCAGGCAACAGCTAACTAATCCTTTTCACAGAGCTGCATCTTCCTTCTGAATGGTTTCCAGATATTTCAGCTAATTTATAGCTTTTGAAAGACACTGATAACGTACGACCACTTGGATTCCTTTTTCTTTAACTGTCCTTAGACTGACCAATAGCAGTACAAGCCTTGCATTCCTTTGACAAGGTCATTTTAACTGCGCCACAGGGCCTCACTACTTCTAGGCTTTGCTAAATTTACTAGGCCTTACTTTATACAAGGCCTCACTACATGGTAAACTATAATTAGGTTTTAGCAACAACTTATAGCTTAATATCTAAACAAATACAGAAAAACACTTGGTCTAATCTTCATAGAGCCTTCAGCAAGCACTTTTATCACACAGACATACTTTTCAGCTGCCATAGTGGTGAGCCCGGGCACTGCGCAGCCCTGCAGACAGGCTCCGGCTGCATGCAGGAGATCCCCGAAGGCCGTCGAGCTGCTCTAGACGGGAGACCCAGGGCTGTCACTGCACGTGCTTTGCCTGTGCTGGGAGGAACTGGTGATAATTTCATACCCTTTAATGCTGCCTGGGTGCAGTGACAGGGAACGCATCTTTGTTCATTAGAGCCGATGTGTCGGGTGCACCTGCCCCAGGAGCTACAGAGGTACCAGGGAAGCAGGGGCTGAAACCAATTATTGCCAATACCAGCGGTGCTCATGGTAATAACAACATTTGTGTATTGTGTTGAACTAATGGGATGCTAATACGCCTGTAATTCTGCCTCTGCAGGAATTTGTTTGCATTTTGGGAGTTATAACGGAGCCCGGCTCTGAAAGCGCCTCTGCTTCCCTGGCTGCTCAGGCGGGAGGGTGGGCGCTGAGGGCGCGCCAGGCCCCAGGGCTGCAGAGGGGCACGTCCTGGCACGTCACCCCATTGCCGCCAGCGGCAGGTCAGGTCTGGCTGGCTTCAGGATCGAGGGCAGGGCAGCCCCATGGGAGCTGCCTTCGCCGCCACGGGACTGAGGACCTCCCAGCTGGGAGCAGCCTCCGGAGCCGTTGGGGCCTCGGGGAGCTGCAAGCCGCCAGCTGCTCTTGAGCAGGAGGGAAGTATGCAGGTAACTCACGCGGGTCAGGATCGGGCCCTCTGGCAGCCCCCGCCTGGCACATCTTCCCCAGGCCCTGCAAGGTGCTGGCTGCTAGCTTCTGGGTGTGCCTGCCCCTGGCCCGGCGGAGCAGCGGCTTCTGTCTCCACGTGGGTCTCACGCTAGCAGAGCAGGTGGGGCATGCAGGACCCCTTCTGCACCAGCCCCTGCTTGCCAGGCTTCAGCCGGTCCAGCCCAGAGAAGCTGCATCTCCAGGTCCCTGAGCAGGACGGAGAGGGAGAGCCAGGAGGTGGAAGCCAAGCACCCATCGCTGGGCTGGGGCACGGCCCTTTCCCTGCTGCATGGGCCCTTGGCCGGCCTGCCCGGCGCTGAGCCCTGACCCAGCACACGCTGAGCAGCCCCGCAGGGGAGCTGACGGTCAGCGAGGGCCGCGGCCTCAGCTAAGCCGTGCACACAGGACAGTGGAGGGCCAGTGCCGCGGCGGAGGCCGAGGGAGCTTGGGCCGAGGCTGGATCTCCCTGAATGACCAGGTCCCCCGAGCCAGCCAGCCTCCCTGCGGCTCAGCAACAGCGCTGCGGGGGCCCAGGTCGCGTGTCTGGGCAGTGCCCGGCCCCACGACGCTCAGAGGTCGCCCACTAGAAGGGACCAGGACGCCCCTGCTCTGGCCAGCATGACGCAGGCCAGGCTCCCCTGCACCGTGCCCTGCCATCGGTGCCCGGGCAAAGCCTCTCCCGGCTTGCAGCACCATCTGGCTTGTGGCCTGCGGGCTCGGGCACCGTCTGCCGGCTCGCTCGCTCGCTCGCGCATTGCCGCTCCACGTGAGCATCGTGTGCTTTGAAGCCCCTGCCCCAGGCCTCTGTTTGTGCTGGACCAGTCTCACCAGGATCTGTGCTGCCCGGGGCAAGGGGCACGGCTGGTGCAGGGCAGGTGGGCGGGCAGGATTTTCAAACTAATCGCACTAAACAAATAATTGCGGCCCTTCCTCTGCAGGCCACGGACACGGCCCCGCTCCCCCCAGCCCGGGGTTGGCTGTGATTAAAGAATGATTCATGTCTCACGCGGAGGGGCTTTTCAGCCATCCGTCTCCTGAATTAGTTTCTCCTGTGAAGAGGTAACTAAATCACAGCTGCTGGCAGCGTGCCTGCCCGGACAATGTCACCGAGAGGCCTCCTACCCACTGCAGGTGATTAAACGCTATAATCACGGCTGCTGAGGGCTGCCTTTCTCCAGCCTGACAAGGATTTATCGCAGGTGTGGAGCGGACACACGTGTGGTTGGGGGAGCGGCAGCAGCATAATCGTTCTGCAAATATAATTAGGTGCAGATGTCCTGAATAAGTAATACTAAGATATATTTATTCAGGCTATTCTCGTGACTCCTGTGGCCCGTTGAAGTGCGCGATGATGATCATTTGTCAGGAAAATGACAGCATTTATGAATTCATTCAAGTTAATTCTGAGTAAATTAGTAATTGGCCAAACAAAGCCAAGCGGGTGGCTGCGCTGTGGCTTTCCACCCGAGCGTGCGGCGCCGGAGCCAGATGCACGTGTTGCTTCGTGGCTTTCTCCCCCTTCCCGTCAACGCGCGGCAGAGGCTGCAGATGCCGCGTGCAAGGGGCTGTGCCTGGGCGTGCTTCCTGCACACGCGGGACCAGCGCAGCTCGGCAGTGTGGGCCGCGCAGGGAAAGGCTGGCGGCTGCCTTGGCGGAGAGGCAGGGAGGCCGTGGGCAGTGGTGAAGGTGCTGGATGCCACAGGGCAGAGGCGACAGGGAGACCACGAGCCTTGGACAGCTGGGAGGGGTGCGCAGAGAGGGTGGCCTAGGGGGTTGGGGCACACAACTTGTGAGGAGAGGCTGATGGACCTGGTCTGGAGAAGAGAAGACAGAGGGGGGTGAATAGCAGCCTTCACCTCCCTGCCGGGGGGCTGCAAAGGGATGGAGCTGGGCTGGTCTCAGTGGGGGCAGACGACAGGACAAGGAGCAATGGGCTCAGGCTGCAGCAAGGGAAGTTGAGGCTGGATATTAGGAAAAACTTTCTCACGAGGAGGGTGGTGAAGCACTGGACCAGGTTACCTGGAGATGTGGTGGACTCCATCCTTGGAGGTGTTGAAGACCCGGCTAGACAGAGCCTTGGCTGGGACGATGCAGTTGGGGCTGGTCCTGCTTGGAGCAGGGGGGTGGACTAGATGTGACCTCCTGAGGTCCCGTCCAACCCAAATTTTCCATGATTCTGCAATTCTGTGTCCACAGAGGACGAGCAGGAGGGGACCCTGAGCCAGTCAGGGAGGCAGCGGTCGTCCGGGGCCTGGTGCTGGGCTGAACAGGTCACTCCAGCCCCTCCAGGCCCTCACAACACCAGGCCAGTGCCACGAGCACTTTCAGCTCCTGCATCACATGAAGGCCTCAGGGCAGGAGAGGGGCATTTGCTGCCCTTGGTGCCATGGGGAGGATGCAGCAGGACGTGGCTGTGGTCTGGGAGCCACTGCCCGAGTGTGCACGGACGCGCTGGCCTGGGATGTGCCAGCACCAGCTCCGTCACTCACTCCTCATCCTCTGCTGCCGGGAGGCTGTTGGCACAAGCAGGTTGTGTGCTGCATCCAGATGGCCGTCTCTGGCAGCCAGGTCCCTTCCCCTGCCCTCCCACGCGCTGGCAGCCAGCGAGGCGGTTTGCACAGCGGCTCGCTGCACCTTTTGCTCCGGGGCGCTGACTCACTGGCCGGCGGCGAGCCTCCCATCTGGCACCGTGGAGGCAAAGCCGGCACACAAGCTTCTGGGTGGCCAGTTTTTAAAGAGCCTGATGATGCTTAGACTGAAAGGGGGCAGAGGCATGACCCCCAGATGCTCGTGCGTGTGCTGAGGACCATGTCAGCAATGAACAGCGAGTGTCTGTGCGCTGCCTGTGCCAAGGGTCTCCCATGCTTCCAAGCACCGGTGAGAAAGGGATTTCTGCACGCTAGCACCCAGCCGGCGAGGTCAGGAGCCAGGGGCCAAGGGCCCGGGAGAGGAGCTTGCAGCAGTTTGCAGGAAGCGGCACCGTTGGGCTATTCTGGTTTTGAGCATTCAAGGGTCACATTTCCAAGCTTCTCCCTGCAGCCAGGACAGCATGAAATGTTTCTTTGCCCTGGTCTGCAGTGCTGGGGCACGTGCCCGTACCCTGTGGTGGTCATCACTGGAGCCTGCCGTGTGCTCGTGATGCGGCGCTCGCCCCCTCGCCCCAGGGTGGCCGTGCACAGAGCTGCCTGGGCTGTCCCGGGAGGAGCTGGGCACGGGGACGAGTCACAGAGCATCGCCAGAGTCCTGCCAGAGGCTGGGACCCCAGCCATGCTTTGCACACAGCTAAAATCTGCCCCGGGGAGCACCTCCGAGGCAGGTGGAGCTGGGCATCTGTTGGTGGGCAGGGAAAGGTCCCACTGGGTGCCAGAGCCTGTCCTCATGCAGCCCATACGAGCGGCGCTGGCTTCTGTGGGGCGACCACCACCCCGTGACCATCACTCCCGGCAAAGGGAGCTGGATTTCATGAACAATCCCACGCGAGGAGACGGCAACTCCTCGGCCTCATCCTGCCCGCCCTGGCACCGCGGGGCCCGCGGGCTCCTGGCTGCCGCACGGGCAGGCGCTAACGAAGTGCAGGCAGGAAAAATGACGGGACTCAGGGAAGTAATTTTTTAGAGCAGTAATCGCAGACGGACACTTGATAAAGCCCCTTGGCTCCTGTGGCATCCATTATTGATGGAGCTGCCTCCAGCCAGCTCATTTCTTCATTCGGTGCAGGGGACAAACCTGGCACTGTCTCCACGTGCAGGAGAGAAGGGGGAACTGGCTCCACTGCCCCAGGCCAGGCTTTGTCTTTCTGCACTCCCCGTCCCGCCGGGGCCTGCGGCTCCCCAGCCCCACCAAGGGCCAGCTCTGCTGTGCTGCTCTGTCGGCCTGCGGTCAGCGCGCCCCTGGGCCGGACTCGCCCGGCAGGATGGCAGGGCACTTCACCATGGCCGCTCTGCTCGCCTTCTCTCCCAGACACTCAGGGAGGAAACCTGGGTTCCTGCTGCATCCAGGCGCCTCCCTCCATGCATGGTGCAAGGGCAGCTGGAAGGTTTGCCCGCACTGGGCATGGGCAGCTGCCTGTCTGCAGGGTCTGTGCCCGGTCGGATGCCCACTGCTGACAAGAGAGGCCAGAGACCGGGAAAGGGGTCGGGAAAAGGCTGCAAGGAGAAGCCAGGAAGTGGCAGGCAGCGTCCAGTCTGCTCCCTGCCAGGCTTGCGGGGTGGTCATCTGAACAGGGGGCTCTGCTGGACCCGGCCGGGCGGTCCCACTGATGGGTTGCAAATGAAAGGACCAGTTCACAGGGAGCTGCTGGACCCAGTCCCAGGCCCCTTTTGGTCCCCTTTCACGTCTCCTCATGCCTCCTTTGCTGTCACCCCATTCGCAGACAGCCTTGTGCCCCCGTGCAGCCTTCCCAGCTGCTTTGCTGTCCCCCTTGGCCCCGGCAGCCCCACGGACAGGCCCTTCCTCTGGAGGCGGAAACCCAGTCGTCTGTTCACACACAGGGGCTGGCAGGAGGAGCCACCCGTGATTAGCGGCTTTGGCAGCTGGTGACTCTCCGAGTGGATTTGCTGAATAAATGATTGCAACCCTGGCAATTATCTGCTTGAAAGCTGCGTTTGCTGAAGAGCCACTCGCGCTTCCTCCTTTGCCGGCACCACAGACCATGCGAGAGGAAAGCGCTCCCTGGAAAGCCAGCGCTTGTACACCGCGCGGAGCGCGCCACGGGATGTGCTGGAGATCCCCCAGCCAAGGCGTCCCCAGCGCTCAGCCAGCAGCGGTGGACGGAGGAAGGCGGGGGCCTTGCCTGGGCGACCCTGGTCACTGCCGCAGGGCAGAGGAGGGGGATCTGGGGCAGCCGGTGCGAAGGCCACCCCGGCGGGAGCCCAGCTTTCCTGGGGGGCCCGGTTCTGCTCAGTAAACATGTGCAGGTTGCCCCCGCTCTGCAGCACGGAAGGCCCCTCCGCCCACTTCGCTCCTTCCCCAGTTTGCAGGTTTGCCCACTGGGACTGAAGGGCCTCGGGAAACCACACCTGCTTGGCTAGAAATATTTATTGCAAGGAATAAATGCAAGCAAGTCTTTGCCCCACAGCCCCAGCTGTCCCAGCCCCTTGCATGGCCTGGAAATGTCCTCTTAGCCAGCTGTTTGGGATTGAAATGTTGATGCCATTTCTGTTTGAATGCAAAGGGCTTCAGCTGTTTGTTCAGTCCAGCTCCTCCGGTCCCAGCTTTCCATCTTGTTTATTATACAGAGAAATAACAGTGATGCATGAGTCATCTTCCCCCGGCACTGGGAAGAGAATTTCAATTACACTTCTCCTTAAAATATTCACACAAAGTAAACTCCAATTCGCAGAAGCGTTTGTGAGACGCAGCCACACGACGAGGCAGCGAGACAGGCAGCTCGCTAAGCATTCCCCTCACAGGCGCCGCGCTTGCAGCTGCAATTAATGAGTCTCTGAAGCTAAAATGCTTTATCTACATTTTGTTTTCCATAAAACCGAAGGAGCTGTTTGCACCACTGAACTGAGCGCCGGAGCTGCGCCGTTACAATAGTACGCGTCGTTAGAGGCCTCGCCATGTTTAAGCCGCGTGCAGATGATGCTGAGCGACTCTGCACAGATGCGTCTTCATGCCTTCACACACACTCGACACGCTGCGGTGCCAGCCACGCACAAACACACACCGGCAGACTGGCGTTCACAGACACAGCTCTGCACAAGGCATGTGGGGACACACACGGGGCAGGGCATGTACCCAGAGACACAGCTGGCAGCGCGGTGCCGGATGCCACTGGTTACGTGCCAGGCGTCTGGGGCCCGGGGCTGCTGGCTCTTTCCTGCCTGTCTCAGGGCTCCTCGCCCCCCCACCCCCGTGTTTTCACATGTGCAATATTTACACACATGCTCGGGAAAGAGTCCCATCACTCTTGGGCTGCTGAGTGCGATGCTATCCAGGCCATTTAGCATGATGTATTGCGCAGATACATCACCCGGGCAGCAAAGCCGCATCTCTCTGATAATATATCCAATTAATACATCATCAGGGCCAGGTCCTGTGATGGCACGCTC
This sequence comes from Gavialis gangeticus, assembly GCF_001723915.1. NCBI lineage: Eukaryota > Metazoa > Chordata > Crocodylia > Gavialidae > Gavialis > Gavialis gangeticus. The sequence continues at coordinate 7,201,893 of NW_017729016.1, forward strand.
AGCTCACCCTCCATCTCATTCTGGCTAAGGCTGAGGTCTCATTTACTTCCCACGTTGCCCAGAAACAATCCAAGGAGGGGAGAGGATAGGAGGGGTCCTGGCCAGCTCTGCCCACCCCGGCTTCCCTTCTGCTCACCCTGTGCTCTGTGGCAGAAAGCCACCTTGGCTTCTCCCCAAAAATCTCTGCCCTGTGACACTGTGATTTAAATCTCTGTGCTGTGACCATTCAGTTAGGATGGGCCCAGCACCCAGGGGACCACAGCCTCAGCCTGTCTCTTTGGGGAACTGGAGCTGGCTGCATTCCTGAGGGAGGGGGGAACCTGCTCCCTCTGCCTACGTGACTGGTACCTGGGTGAGGGGCATCTACCTGGGGAGCTGGGATCTGCCCGGTAACAGGTGATGCATTTCAGATTGGTTGGCTGACAGCCAACAGGGGCTGACCTCCGCTGGCCCAGGTGAATGAGGTCACAGGGGCTATATAAGTTAGGACGGGGCCATGAGGTGACGCAGCAGCCAGGCAGGGGACAGAGAAGCCTTAACATCTGAAACTGGCTCTCTCCCCCCAAACTCACGAGCTAGGAACCGCCTGCCTCCAAAGGGAAACTTCACCTGCCTTTGGAAGATGCTTGTGAGTAAGCTACTCAATCTGATTAGATATTTAGCTG
>NW_017729016.1:7207557-7217742 GCF_001723915.1 Gavialis gangeticus
CAATGCAGGAGCACCCCCTACTGGCCCGCCTCACGTGGTGGAAACAGCGGAGGGATACGAATACCCAGCTGTGTTCCTGAGGTGGGATCTCTGCACCCGCCACATGCTCCAGACACCTTTGCCAGCATGCTGCTTCTCCCTCGCGTCGCCCCTGCGCGCTCGGAGGGAGCATCTCCAGCAGCTGCACGGGACCAGCCTGGGCCCCGAGGCTGCACCGCCGCAGGCCCTGCTCCCCAGTTGCCTCCCCTTGGCTGCTTGCTGGCAAGCCCACCGAGCACATCCAGCCATGCTTTGCAAGCAAAGGGCCTGGCTCCTCAGGTGCATCCCATGCCTCTCTCGAAGGGGGCATGCTTTCATTATGTGATATCACTCATGTGATATCAGCCCGGGCAGAGCTGGCCGACAGTGCTTCCTAGTGCCTCTTTCCACGTGGGTGCTGCTGCCAGGCTGCCCTGGCCCCACACAGCCAGTCACAGGGTTTCTGATGGGGGTTAATAGCCAGCCTTCCCTCTTGGCCCGCTCTGCTGTCCCCTCGTCTGCACTCCATTACTGGGGGGGAAAAGGGCCTTTTCCTGTATTTTACAAGAGTGAACAATCCCAGGCGGTGCAGGAGGACGGCACTGGCATGTCATTCAGGTAAGGAGCGCGCGTGTCTGTCCAGGAGCACCCTTGATCTCAAGTGTCGGCGCTGCTGAACAACGGACTCCCGGCTGCCCCCCAAGTCAGGGGTTACCCTGCGCATTAAAGATCAATCTAGTGAAATTCAGGTGAAGTCAGAAAGCTCATTTTTCAGGAGTTGTCTTATCTCAGAAAATAAACACGTGGCCCTTGGGCATGTCTTGCGAGGGAAGCCGCATGCAGCTTCTTCCTCGTTTGAAGACAGCGGCTCCTCCGAGCATCATCGCGGCTAATCCGGGCAGGTGAAGGCATCGTGGAGAGAGCCGGGAGCGATCTGGATCATGGGGGTTTGTCAGGCCCTGCTCTGGTTTTAGTTACGCTGTGTTATGTGCCCAGAGGACACCAGGCACGAGCGACTGGCTCATTTATTACTGCATTATCCCTGTCGTGGTGGGACAAGGGCAGAAGCATGGACCTCAGAGACGGGGGGATTACAGATGCAGCTCGCACCGCCAGTGCCTCCCTGCAGCCCGTCTTCCAGCATTTTGCTTTGCCTGGGTTTCCAGGGCCCCACAGGTCCGGGGCCGTCTAGTCCAGACGCTGCAGCCTGCAGCCCCTGGCCGGGTTGCCATTGCTGGCCGTGGCGGGGCGATGCCGTGTTGCAGCGTGACCTTGTGAGCATGGGCTGCAGGAGGGGGCGGGCAGAGGAGCTGAGGGAACATAGGTGAGGCAGGGCAGCCCCCAGCCGAGTGGAGCCAGGGCACGTCCCATGCCGGAGCCTCCTGGATGGATGCACCGTGCGTGGGGCCAGCAGCCCGGGGCCGTTTGCACCACAGCCCGTCCCCTGCACACGTTGCCCGGGAGGGCCGTGGCGGCTGCAGGGGAAGGTGCGGGGGCCGAGGGGTCTCTCCTGGGAGCCAGGCTGCAGCTCCAGCAGCCACGCACGGACCAGCCTGGCCACGAGGCCCCGCAGAGCAGGGGCAAGGCAGAGTCTGGAGCAGCAGGACGGGATGGGGCACGGGGTGGCATCGGGGCTGCAGGGAGCTCCAGCAGGTGGAAGAAACCAGCCCGGGGAAGGAGGCTGTGGGCGTGGGATCCTGCAGGAGATGAGCCTGCGCCCAGTGCCCCAGCTCCACGCCTGGCCCTGTGCTGCGATCTGGAGGGCCTGGTGGCAGGAGACACAGCTGGTGGTGCCCGTGGGGCTCCGACGTGGCCTGCGTTCACACAACAGCTCTGCCCCAGGATGCTGGAGCTGGGCATCGAGGCAGGCCTGGATCCCTCTGCCGGGCAGCGAGGGACCTGTCAGCTGTCGCCATCCTGGAGCCTTCCAGGCCTCTCCAACCTGGCCTCGGACCCCTTCGGCCTGCCCCTCGCCGGTGCTCGCTCCCTGCTTGTGGGTGAGCCCGACAGGAGGCACGTGGGGCTGGAGGGGCTGGCCGGCACTGGGTAGGGGCAGGGGGTTGCTGCCTGCCTGCCTGCACTGCCAGCTGCAGCCGCACTCGTGGGGCACGAGTGGCCACATGAGACCTCAGCCACGGACACCCAGGCTGGCACAACCACTTGCTTTTCAGCGCACCAGGCTCCTGCAGCACAGCGGTGGTTTCTGTGCAGACTGGCACGTGTGTGTGTGCATCCCGGCCTGCACAGAGCCTTCTTGCACACGCCGCTTTGTACAGCCAGTAGTGGCTCTCCCCTGTGCAAGGTGCTTTGCTCCTCTGAATGTCCTTGCCCAGTCTCAGCTTTTGCAGCCGTGGCCTGGTACCCCAGAGGGGCCCAAAGGGAAGAACTAACCAGCTTGAATGTCTTTGCCCAGCAGAGGAGGCGGCGTCAGAGCATCGACCAGGGAGCACGTCCCCAGGGCTATGCGACAAGTTCACATGCGCTCAAGCATGGACCCTGCCACTAGCCCCGTGCAGGTCCGGAGCGTGTGGGAGGAATGGCCTTAGCCTCTGCCGGGGGAAGCAGGGGCTCTCCCCGCACCCGGCTCCTGGCGGGCAGAGGCCATGGCTGTGCAAAAGAGGTTTAAAAGGAGAAAATTAGGACTGTCAATTTAGGGCCAGGTCTGCAGCTGGCCAGGGTAGCCTGAGCTAGCTAGCTCCACGGACGAGCTGCGGCGTCTCGGTCCTTCCATCCGAGAGAAATGCAAAGGCAACCTGGCCGCTACTGCAGAAATCTCTTCATTACTGGCTTCTCTCATTGATTTTATTTTGCAGTTTATTGAGAGCTGCGGTTTTGCCTCCGTCGCTGGGATTCTGGGCACACGTCCAGATTTCCCAAAGAAAACAACATGTTGACTCATGTCATCAAAGCCGGCCTTCCCCTGCCTCTCGCCAACGCCGCCCTCCGTCCCCTGCCACGGAGCATCACCCCAGGCCCGCAGAGCTTTGTTGGGCCAACAAGCTCCTGAACCAGCTGGCAAAGCCGGGAACCCGGCCGCTGCATTCCCCACCCCGGCCCTTGCACGGCCGCAAAGAAACACTCTGCCCTGGACAGGGGCACCAGGCTGCTCAAGCAGGTCCTGGCATCGCTGCTGGGGGCCACTGTACCGCTGGCACTGGGAGGCCGCATCCAGCATGGCGCCCGGCCGTCCACCCTGTCCGGCGCCAGGGTGGGGGTGGTGGGGACGGTGGGGCACGGGCTCGCACAGGGCGCACGGCTGCTCCCCCGCCGCGGCTCGGAAGCAGCACATCATATTTCAGCGGGTCTGAGTAACAAGAGCCTTAAGCTGATGATGGATGGACAAAATATTTAGCATGAATGATGGGCCCAACATGATGCTAACAGCTATTGATTATAAAATAAGTCTTTGTCACCGAGGCCTTCAGGAATCTTTGGGAGAAGAATGAAAGCAGTTTTTTAAATATTAACCATTCGATATATCGAGCAAGTGACACGCCGGCCCCTTTGCAAGCCAGCCAGCACTTGCTGTGGGCAGGGGGCAAGAGGGAGCGATGGGGCCGGAGAGGGACCCGGCCCTGCCGGAGGGGGCAGGAGGTAGTGCAGGGCCCCTTCCCCAGGCCAGGGGCTCCGGGCAGGCAGGAGGTCCGACGCTGCTGGGAGGAGCAGGCCAGGGCCCTCCGACGACGACAACCTGTCGTCTATCCATGGGCATGCGGCACTGCCGCTTCCTCCACCACGTACCCCAAATCCCCCAGCCATGCTGCTGGCAGGCCTGGTCGTCAGCCTGGTCCAGCCACGTCCGCTGGCAAGACGAAGCTCAAGCCTTTGCTGGTGCCCACGCAGGCAGCAGCCTTTTATCCCTGCTGCTTTGCTGTCCATCCGGAGGGTCAAGCTCGCCTTCCTCCCCTGCTGCCCCGGCGTCCCCCAGCCGGCTCATGGACCCATTCGGGCTGGGTGTACAGCCTGCTTTCGAGTCTGCGCCCCCTGCACCGCACACGTTTGAGCACCAGCGATCCCTTTTGTGCATGAAGCTTTTCTGTTGCTGCTGCACAAAGTGCCTGGACGTCTGTGCGCCGAGTGCAACTCCTCTGTGCCAGCGGCCCCGGCTGCAGGTGAGTCCATTGCTGTTTGGTAGCCTGGTCTGTGTCGGACCTATCAGCTCCTTGGTTGTGAAAGGGAAAATATTGGGGCGCTGGGACTCCCCTGCTCAGCAGAGGCCTCCTGCTGCTCCCTGCGCCCCCGCTTGCGGCACACGCCAGCCCCGAGCCAGTGGGGTCTGCGGTGCACCTGCCGTCGAGCAGCTCTCCCACGGTTGAGCAAACCAGTTTAACGGCCCCGCAGGACAGGTTGCAGATAGCAGTGATGTCTGCCCTGCTCTGATATTGAAATGGCAAACGCAATAGAGGCCGGGAACCGCCAGCAGGGCCTGGGAAAGCGAGGAGCCTCCACGATGCAGTTTGGCCAGGCCGGCCGCACAGCCGGTGGGCAGCGCTAACGCAGTGAGTGACAAACAGATGTTAGCAGCGTCAGCAAGAAGAGCAGCTGCAGCCGTGTCCTTTTGTTTCCATTTGCGCAGGATTGATTTTTAAATGGTTTTGTTGTCGACGCCGTAATATGCTGCGTAGCATTTAGCTGGTGCCGTCGATGCGCTTGCTGGGAGGAAGCGACTCCATCTCCCTGTGCCGTGCTCAGCTCCGCAGTGCCAGGCCGAGCCGAGGGGCCTGCAGGGATGCTCGCCCGGGGCAGCCAGGAGAGCCCACCGAGCTGGGGCCCGTCTGGGATGAGGAGCTGCGACCCACTTGCGCGGGGGCAGCACGAGCCAGCCCAGCAAGGGGGAAATGGCTCCCGACTCAAAACCCTGTAGGACTGAGCCAAGGGCCAAGCACGAGTCCACACGCAGCCCCACGGAGAGTGTCGTGGCTTCCACCCCCTGCACCCTTGCTCCCAGGCCGGGGCTGGGATGCTTCTGCTGGGCTGGGGTCGGCCCGGGCCTCAAGATCCATCTCTTGGTGGTTTGCTCCTCAGCCACGCTAACGTGGTAGGACACAGGGCTTCTTGCTGGCTTGCCCACAGCAGTGGAGGGCCATGAGATGCCCCACAGCCCCTGGGCCTGGCGGGAGCCCCATGCCCCGAGTGAGTCCCATGTCAGGCACTGAAATCAAACAGATGCCGCAGAGGCGCCGACCTCAGCCCCAGCAGCATCTCCGGGCAGCGACTGCAGCCACAGCAGAGCCGAGGTTCAGCTCTGGAGCTGGGCCGGTGTCAGGTGCATGGAGGAGGAACCATGGGGCAATTTGGGATCCCAGGAGACCTTCGCCCTCCGCCCCTGCCGGCCGGGTGCATCTCCCGGGGTGACGGGGACGCAGCCCCCGGGGGCTGCCCGCTTTGCCCAGCCAGAGCCCAAACAAAGGGCTGGCCCATGCGCTTTGCTTTCCAGGCCATGCGAGGCAGGAGCAGGGCATATTGGCAGCAATAATGAAGCTTAAACAAATTATCCTTCCGGGCTGTCTGTGCCCGTGCGGGGCCTGATGGATCGTTCATTAATACACATGAAGACTGTGGCGATTGCTCTCCATCGGCAGCCCCACGGGCACGGCAGCCGCAGTCCCTGCGTGCTCATCAATCTCCCCGAGCAGCTTGCCCGTCACTGCCGCGGGCTGGGCCTGCTGGCGTGTGCTGCCTGGCAGGGCCGCGATGCCGCCCCACTGCCCAGGCATCAGCCAGTGCCTTCTGCAACAGGACAGCGCGTCCCAAAAGCAGGGGCTGCCGTGGGCATGTGGCGCTCTGCTCTGCCGTGGCTCGCTGGGCCTGGACTGCGTGCACAGGGAAATCTCCCACAAATTATCCCGGGTGGAGAAGAGCTGCAGAAAGACCTCGCAGGCTGAGTGAGTGGGCAAAGCGCAAGGCACCGCACCTGGGGAAACCCCCGACTCCAGGTACCCGACACGGGGAGAGACCTTGGAGCCTTTGCAGATAACGCTGTAAACACATCAGCTCCGTGGGCACCAAACAGGCCGCCAGAAGGTTGGATATCATGAAATGGGGATGGAAAACAGAACAGAGAACGTCATCCTGCCATCACATGCAGCCGTGGGGCACTCACATCTTGCACGCTCGGTCCCTTCTGGTCCCCACTTCTCATGAGGGACGGGGTAGAATCGGAGACGGACCAGAGACGGGCATCCGAGAGGAGCAGGGGCCGGCGGGCCTGACCAGGGGAGACTCTTCAGTCCGGGAAGGAGCGGGGGATATGACACGTGAAATCATGAAGGCCGAGCACCAGGGGAACAGGGGGCTGCCACCAGCTGCAATAGCCGGCCACGGGTTTAGCAAGAGAAAATGCTTTTTGCCCAGCACCACGGGAGGTGGCAGAGCCGGGCTCTGGATGAATCCGTGGGCGATAGAGCGAGGAATACAGCTCTCAGGGATGCTTCTTCGACACCTCTGAGCCCCATGTCAGTGGATGTCAGAAGGGCCCTGAACGGGGATGGAGCAACCGATCGTCCCCGTTTTGTGGGCTTGCAGCACCATCTAGCGAGCTCGCCCGTCCCCGCCAGGCAGCCGGGACGAGAGAAGGCTGCAGGGGACGGGCCGAGGCAGGCGCGAGGGGCCGGCTATGGGGCAGCCCGCAGGCCAGCGCCTGGCTGCCTGGCACAGTGCGGGCCCCGGCCGTGGCCCGGGGATGGAGCAAGGACCGCGCAGTTGAGGGTGCTTGCAGCCTCCCCACTCCCTCCCCGGTTCTCCTGCTAATGGCCTGGCTTGGGTGCGCCGAGCACCCTCCTCCAGCCCCGGTGGAGCACAATTCAAGGTGCGGGCGCAGGGCGCAGAGGAGAGGCGACGGGATGGGTCTGGAGACGAGGAGCCTGAGGGGGGTCTGGGCGGCCGCCCTCAAACACCTGCCGGGGTTGAGCAGGCCGGTGACAAGCAGTGTCCTGCGGTGACAAGCGGTGTCCTGCAGCTGCAGGGCATGGATGAGGAGCGGAGAGCGGCAAATTGCAGCGAGGTGAATTGAGGCTGGATGGTGAGAACATCAGAGCTGCCAGGGCCTGGGTCGGCCTTGCCCCGTGTCCAGCAGAGAGCGGAGCCGAAGGGAGAGGCACCGGGTCCGAGCAGGGATTCCCCCGTTCCTCTCTCCCTGCAGCCTCCAGCACCGAGGGTCCAGGCTGGGCTGATGCAGAGCCCGTGCCCCTCGCTCCCTGCTCCACCGATGCCCCTTTCCTCCCAGCCCGCGTCGTGCCAGGTGGACCTCTCTGCTCCCACTGCGTCTAGGGACCACAAGTCCCCCCTTTCATGTGTGAGAAAAACTTCTTTGTGTCCCAGGCTGCTGGGCTGTGCTGGGTGCCCCCTCCTCTGTCTGCCCCATGTGTCGGGGGGTTAAGCCTCCCCCAGAGGCGCTGGTGCTGCTGCAACCCGGGATGGGACTGGGCTGTGCCAATGCTCCTGCTGGCACCAGCCCCGCAGCGTCCTGCTAGGACCAGTCTGACACTGCACTGGGGGCAGGAAGGATTTCCCCCCTTGGGCAGGCTGATGACACCAAAATCTGGGGGGAGGTGAGCACGCTAGCAGGGAGCGAGAGATTGCAGAGGGATCTGGATAGGTTACAGGGGTGGGCTAACAGGAACAGGATGCGTTTTAACACGGACAAGTGCAGGGTGCTGCACTTGGGCAGTAGGAACCAGCAGCACACTTATACAATGGGGAACTCCTTACTCGAGAGCACGGAGGCAGAAAGGGATCTTGGAGTCATTATTGACTCCAAGATGAACATGGGCCGACAATGCGAGGTCATGGTTGGCAAGGCTAACCGGACCTTGTCGTGCATCCACAGGTGCATCTCGAGTAGAGCCAAAGAGGTGATCCTCCCCCTCTATGCGACACTGGTCAGGCCACAGCTGGAGTATTGTGTCCAGTTCTGTGCGCCCCAGTTCAAGAGGGATGTGGACAATATGGAGAGGGTCCAGAGGAGGGCCACCCGCATGATCCAGGGACAACAGGGCAGACTCTACAGTGAGAGACTGCGGGACCTGAACCTATTCAGCCTCCACAAGAGAAGGCTAAGGGGGGACCTGGTGACTGTCTATAGACTCACTAGGGGGGACCAGAGGGGTTTGGGGGAGACGCTGTTTCCCCTAGCGCCCGCTGGCATAACAAGGAGAAATGGGCACAAGCTGTTGGAGAGGAGGTATAGATTGAACATCCGCAAAAACTACTTCACCGTTAGGGCGGCTAGGAGCTGGAACCAACTTCCAAGGGAAGTGGTGCTGGCCCCTACCCTGGGGGTCTTTAAGAAGAGGCTGGATGCCCACCTAGCTGGACTCGTTTGAGTCCCATTTCTCTTTTTGGGGTTTTTGTTGTTCTCCCGCCCTGGCGGGGGGTCGGGCTAGAAGATCTACTAGGTCCCTTCCGACCCTTAATCTATGAATCTATGAATCTATGGACTGGGGAAGTTGCCTTCCCCTGCAGTGAGGGCACGGCCCCGGCCTGGGCTCTCTCGTATCGGAGCAGGACGTTGGCTGCTGCGGCTCCTGCTTCCCCTGAGCGGTCTGTGCTGTCAGGGCTGGCGGGAGCTTGACGTTGGGTTTCGGTGCTGGGTTTGCCTGGGCTGGTCTGTGCCCCCGCAGGGCCCTTCCAGCCCCTCTGCCCACAGGATTTGCCCCAGCACCCTCTGCCGCCGCAGGGCTCCCGCCGCTCCCGCAGCATTTGGGGCTGGGCCCCGCTGCGGGGCCACAGCTGTGCCCCGTCCGGCTGCTCCCCCGTCCCCAGCCCAGGCCTCGGGTGTAGGTGCAGGGTGGCAGGAGGGAAGGTGCTCCCCACGCCGACTCCACCTGGGCGCTCGCCGCCGCAAGACAGGCAGGGCTGCGCTTCGTCTACACGGGTGCTAATCCGGAGCAACTCCTCTTGACACAGCCCTACCCCCGTGCTCCGGGCGGGGGGGCTTCCTGCTGCCTCTCCTGCACCCCAGGGTGCCAGCCCAGCCCGGGCGGTGGGCATCGGCTGCGGTGCAGCGCGGGGCCAGCAGAGGGCAGCCTCTGCCCGCGGCAGGCAGCAGAGCCCAGCGGGTAGAGCCAGGCCGGGCCCCGCTCTGCAGGCCACGCCGCTGCCTGCCTCCTGCCTCGGTTTACCCGGGGTAGGAAGGGGGTGGCCACGTGCCCCCCCACACCGCAGAGCTGTCGTGAGCGAGGCGCACGGAGGGGCTGGCACTGCTGCTGCAGTGGGAGCAGGGGGGCCGAGGGGCAGATGCCCAGGGCAGGGGTGCACGCTGCATCGCTGGAGGGGTCAAGGGGAGGGTGGGCAGGCACTGGTTGGGGTGGTCCCGGCGCAGCGATGCCTGTGCTCTGCTACCCCCCGGGTTTGCCAGCTTTCTGGGTGGTGCTGCTTGCTCCTGCTCCTCTTTCTGCTCCATGTGTCCCAGGGTTTTGAAGCCTCCCCCAGAGGCGCTGGGTGCTGCTGCAGCCCGGGCTGGGGATGGGCACAGGGCTGTGCCGATGCAGCAGGGGCCTGGCTACAGGGTCTTGCTCAGGCTCAAGATGCAGCGGGGGCAGGAAGGGATGGTCCGCACCTGGCAGGGGGGGCACGGCCTGGGGACTTTTAACAGCTGCAGCGGCCCCTGCTTGCCCCGTGGCGGGGGCAGGTGTGATGCTGGCGCTGGGTCCGGGCTGGCCATAGTCTCACTTGGAGTTTAGCTGATGGTTTGTCCGGGCTGGTTTGCACGGGGCCGAGCCTGCTTCTGGCAAGGCTTGGACTAGAGGTGACCTCTGCAGCTCCCTGCAGCCCCTGGTCCTAGGAGCCCATACTATAATTATTATTAATTATGGCCCAGCTTTTAGCACAGGGCAGCAGAGGTTCAGAGGCTGCAGGTCCGACCACGGGGGACCTGCAGCACGTGCCGCCAAGCACCTGCCCTGCCCTGTCTGCCGGGGAGCCCGGCTCAGCTCCCCAGCAGCTCTGCCAGCACAACCCACGACCTTTTCCAGTGCTGGGCTGGGCAGCTGGAGCAGGGACTCAACCAGGGTGCTGCAGCACCCTGGGGTGCCCCAAGATCCTTTGAGGGATGCTCAGGGCAGCATGCGATGTCAGCCCCAGTAATATGCAAACAGGGGTCCCGGGACACCCCCCGGGTCCAAACAAGAGCACAAGCAGCCTGCTCTGCGGTGGGCCACCCAAGGC
>NW_017729016.1:7222742-7228682 GCF_001723915.1 Gavialis gangeticus
CAAAGAAGAGCACAAGCAGCCTGCTCTGCGGTGGGCCACCCAAGGCCCCGCAGCAGCAGAACGGCGCTCTCCTTGCAGCTTTCTGTAGTCCAGAAGGAGTGAAAACGGAGGCTCACGTCTCCGGAGGGGCCTTGAGTCTAACAAGGCTGAGACCCGCTGGACTAGAGCCAAGACGGCGTGCTCCTGGCCCCGGCGGGGACACGCGTGCCGCGCGGAGAGTGCTTCGCACAGCCCCCTGGGCCATCAGCCCGGGAACATCTCCCTCTGCCTGAAGAAGGGTGTTCGCGTCTGAAAGCTTGCGAAGAGCAATGTTCCCAACTATTTAGTTGGTCTAATAAAAGATATTGCATTTACCCAAAGACCCTTGTCTGCCCACATCACGCCCCCCCCGCCCCCCGAGGGGCTGCATGGGGCTGGGCTGCGAGCTGGCTGGGTTTGCAGGAGGGAAAAGGGGGAGAAGGGCTGGGGGGTGCAGCCCAAGCCGGGGTTACACATCCCCGTCCCTGCCCAGCCTGGGGGAAATGCACCCCACTGCAGCAGGGCCAGCCAGCCCCCACCTCCTGAGCGGGGTAAGCCCTGGGCTAGGTGCAGAAAAGCCCCTTCCAGCCCGCAGCTCCTCTTATAACCCCTTATAAGTGGGCCGATGCCCTCCCGGGCTCTGACGGGCTTCACCTGGGGAGACCTGCCTGCCTGCGGCTCTGATGGGAAGCAGCTGCTCTCCGCTGGCTGCAGCCCAGCACTTAGCAAGGCCCTCGCTCCTCTCCCGCTCATCCCAGCCCTGCCTGGGAGTCTCCAGAGAGGTTTGAAAGCAATGCCTGGCCCAGAGTAACTGGACTTCCCCCCTCTCCCCTGCAGAGCCGGAGCCAGCGGGTTCAAAGAGGGCAAGCTCAGAACGAGCGCCCGGGCTGGCTCGTGCCCGAGGGAGACGTGAGAGGCCCTGCTTGGGCACGTGTGCCCTATTTCCGTAGTCTGTCCCGGGGGTCTCAGCCGGGGTGCTGCAGCATGCTGGGCCCTTGAGGTCCTTTCAGGGGTGCAGCTCTGCCCTTTGCCACGGAGGCTGGCTCCAGTTTGGGGGTGGCGCAGCACTGTTACAGCCCGTTCCACCCCAGGCCGCTTGCGAGGTGCCCGGTGCTCTCGTGCCAAGCAGCGCTCTGCGGTCAGCGCCCGCCTGGGTGAGCACCGGTCGCGGGGCGCACAGGAGTGCCACACATCCCATGACCAAAGCAAGCCTGAACCAGCAGCGAACCCCCTGTTCGTGCCGGCCCGGGTACTGTGAGCACCCACCGCTGCTGGCCCTCGGCATCCCCGGGGGGCTGTGCAGCGGAGCGTGATCGCCCCAAGTCAGTGGCAGGGTTGAGGGGCCACAAAATGGCCTGAGAAGTCCAGGACCCCCTGTTTCTCCCCTGGGCAGGCTCTGTCTGGAGCTGCTCTCGCGGGCTCTGGGGCCCAGGCTCCCCCCTGGCATCCGTCCTGTCTCCCTCCCTGCTCCCAGCCAGAAAAGCAAGGGCCCGGGGTGCGAGCAATAGGACCAGGCAGAGTCATTGCCAAGGCCTTAACCATCTGCCACAGAAAGCAGTGACCCCCCACTGCCACCAGGGCCTGTGCTGCGCGGGTGTATTTAAAATCTGCTGCATGGAGATAATCTTCCCCCATTACTCTTAATTAGACGCAGGATGGATGCCACGCGTCCCATGGCATGATGCTTTGTTGGGGAAACAGAAAAATCCGCACTTAGCATCGGCTAATGGATGCGGCGCGAAGCAAGCGCTGCGCTGATGAAGCATCTCCGGGGGCTTCGCTTCCCCGTGGCGAGAGCGGGCGCGCAGCGCCGTGTAACCCTTTGCGCTCCGAGACCCGTGCACAGACCGGCGCCAGCACCGGCGGGTGCTCCGGCACTGGATGGGGGAAGGAAGCAGCTTGGTACAGGGCTGGGAGGGGAAAGGTGGTTGCCAGTTTCTCCCCAAATATTGCTGAAACTTTTTGCAATACATTAGAAGCAACATTTGCAAACATTTGCCTTTCCTAGCTGGGTGTGAGCGGGCGCCCGAACCCCTGGGCTCTGCCCTTGCTCTGCCCCAGGCTCCCTGTGCAGCTGCTTTTTGCCTTTGCAGGCCAGGCTCACGGCGCTGCTGACACGGTGGGGCCACAGCATGGCGGCTCCTGGCAGGACGGCCCACGGGGCTGGTGGCTCCCAGCGGCCCAGGGCTGTGCATCACGGTGCAGCCCGCAGAGGGGCAGGGCACTCCACAGCCTCGGTCAGCTTAGTCTGTGGCTGTCCATTCCCAGGCCTGCTGCTGCGATGACCTGAATGTCTCCATGCAGCGCCCCAGGTGCAGGGAGCTGCGCGCAGAGCGGGATGATGGTGCTGGGGGTCAGCAAAGCAGCCTGCTCAGCCCAAACGGTCAGCGCCCGGGCTCTGGCGCGCCTGGGAGCTGCTGGCCGCAGCCTGGGGGCAGTGACAAGCTGTGGAGCTGGAGCGGGGCAGGCAACCCCGGGCAGCAAGAGCACACGGCAGCACCAGGCACAGCAGCGAGCCTGCCGCGGGGTGGGCGAAGGGCTGGGGTCTGCTCTCTGGGTCCAGCGAGCATCTCCCAGCCCCGGCCCCCGCGCAGCCCCCTCCCTGTCCCAGCCATTAGGGAGATCAGCACATCCCAGAGCCAGCATTGTGCAGGTAGATTATGCTAAGAGGGTTACACAGCTCTCTGACCCACGGGACAGACTGACCGGCTCATTAGAGAGCCTTCCTGCTCTGACTGCAGGCAAAAAAAAACAATTAGGGCTATAGATAGACACAGAGAGGTGCGTGCCGCATGATGCTGTGCTCTGCAGCCTGCAGTCCTACCTGCGCTCTCATTCAGACAGCAAAAGCCAGCGGGTGCCCAGCAAGCCACGGACCCGCTCCGGAAAGCCCGGGCACCGCTTTGGCTGGCCCATCCCGCAGCCATGGGCTGCCCACGCCCGGGAGGGACCACGCCACAAGCCGGGGCACCGTGTGCAGGGCAGACGCCCGGCTACAGGTGGGACCGGGGGCAGGTGAGCGTGTCTGGAAGCTCGGAGAGTGTCGGCCGAGGAGGTGGCAAAGCGCGGACGGAGGGCAGGCGAAGGGGCGAGAGGGGCCCTGGAGTTTTGCAGCCCTCCCTTGGCAGCGGTGCGGCAGGGGCACTGCGTGCACACAATGGGAGGAAACCCCTGTCTGCACGAAGGAGCTTGCAAGACCGGGCATGACGTGGACTGCAGGGATGTGGGCATCTGCTGTGGACTGAACCTGCCTGCTCTCAGGCAGCACGGACCCCAGCCAGGCTGGGGCTGGGGGAAGCTCCCCCCAGACCCTCGGCCCTGGCCCCGATCCCTGTCGCAGGCAGGCCTCTGGGCTAGTGAGACCCTGGCCCAGATAGTCTCCTCCATGGCCCCGAATCCCCCTTTGGCCTTTGCTGGTGGCTGCCCAGGCAGGGCTCGTGGTCAGGGGGTGAGCACCCTCGTGGACCAGACAGCGGCACACAACCCGGGGCCATCCGTACCAGGTGAGGGGGCAGAGTGGATGCCACACGCATGTGAGCGGGTGTGAAGTGGCCACCCCGTGCAGGGCGAGGGCAGCCCCCAGCCCCCAGGCACTTCTGGGCAGCCTGGGTCACTCCAGCAATGCCTAGACCTGACCCGGAGCAGCAGCACGTCCTGGCTCTGCCCCAAGACATGCAGGGAGGGCTGGTGCGTGGGAGAGGCGAGGGGTGGACGCCATTGCTGCATCCTGCTGGGTCAGAGGCCATTTGCACGTGCTCAGGTCCTCCTGGCTCCGGGGGCTCCCCGGCTTTTACAGTCGGTCCCTGCCTGGTGCTCGACGTGCCAGGCCTGGCGCGGTCATCCCGAGTGGGCCGTGACTCCGGGTACTGGCACGGGTGCACGCCAGTGCCGGGGTGCTTCCTCTCGAACCAGGCTTGCAGATGCGGAGTCTCTGGTGCATTTGGAAGGTGTCTTTGAGGGGCAGGTTTCCATGTTGTTGGGATTTACAATGGATCCCCGGCACCTGCTGAGTGAAGCTGTCGCCGGCATCGAGCCCGCCTCGCTCCCGGCAGAGCCCACGGCGCAGCACGGCGCCATGCAGTGGATCAGAGCGATGGTGTTTTAATTGCCACTCAGCATGGGCACACCTATTTTTAGCAATTATCTTTATAGTTGTCAAGATAAAAGCCCTGGAAATTAGTAGTTTTCGCTCAGATATTTGCTTTCATTATGACAGGAGCGTAGTTTCGGCCAGCAGAGACTGGAGTGAATAGCGGCCCTGAGGGGTTGGGTCTGCCCTTCCCGCACCGCAGCGCTCGCAGCGGCACTGAGCCCCCCCACCGGGATGCACGCGTGGATGGCGTGGAGGGGAGCATGCGCAGCGGAGGTCGGTGTGCTCCCGTGTGACTTTCCTGGTAGCAGCTCCCAAGTGCCCCCATCCTGGGTAGCACTGCCCTGCTCCAGCCGGGCTGCCACTTATACCCCCAGGGGCATTATGGGGGGCTTGGGCACCGGGGTGAGGACCAAGCAAGGGCCTCGAGAGCCTGCCTGCAGGGTGCCAGGATGACCGGAGAGCGCTCGGTGCAGCCAGCGTGCTCTGCAGCACTCACGTGCCTCTACCTGCTTTGCCCGCTGACCTGGCAGGTGGGAGCCTCCGTGCCCCTGAGACCCCAGGTAAAGCCCGGCTGCCCCGGCTCCTGCTCCCCGCGCCTGTGCATGGGGAGGCCCGTGCGGTGCAGCAGGCAAGGCTCCTGCAGCGCGGTACCGTCGCCCCAGGAGCTCTGACCCCGGGGGGAGACCTGCCGCCCTGGGCTCCTGGTGGGGGGGCGACTGGAGCGGGTCGGCGCACACTTCCCGTGCAGAGCCCCCGGCTCCGCTCCCTGGGCCCAGCGCCGAGGCTGCCGCCCCAGCCGGCGGATCACGCGACGGGGCCCGTGACCAGCTTGCCTGCCTTCGTGGCTGGGATTTTACGGTGTCATTGCGGTCCCTATTGGGATGCCTCCCCCTGCTCGCATCCCGCTAAAGAGGTGATTTGAAATTTATCAGCAAGTGTCAAGATAACCTCTGCGTTTCAGAGCCGGCGCGCACGGGCAGCCGCCAAGTGACAGGCGCCGCACCCACGGAGTCACATGTGGGAGACAAGTAAGTACATGAAAATTGCAATGTGCTTTTCTGCTATTCAGGCTGAAGGGCTCCTTTAACACAGACCCGCGCCTGATATCAGAGTGAATGATTTCTTTCATTATTCCTGGTTATGAAGCCTATTTTCATGTTATTTGTCATTTGTGCAGCAATTTAGCTCAAAGATGCCTCGAAGCTTTTGTACTGAGCAATCAGAGAAGGGGCTAGGCAGAGAGACGGCGAGACGGGGACTCTTCATCAGCACTTACATAACCCGGTGCAGGACAGCTGCCCCCGCGCCGGGCGGGATCGGTCCCCAGCAGCTGGTGGACGTGGGCACGCCGTGGCTCCGGTGGCTAATGGGGCGCGTGCCGCCTGCGAGGGGCCGGCAGGGCGGGCAGGGGCACCTGAAGTGGGGCAAGTGCTCCTGCTCCAAAGCTTGGATTTGCAGCTCCCGAAGCCCCTTGCAGATGTGGCTGGTCCAGTTCTCGCGGCGCGTCCGAGGAGAAGCAGGGAAGCGGGTGGGAGCAGGGCAGGAGCTGGCTGGAGGGGTGGCTCAGGCCACGGAGCAGGTGTCTTGCAGGGCCCCTACGTGCTCCAGGCAGAGGTCCCTCGAGGCCAGGCCTCCCCTAGTCTCGCTGGCTGAGTCCCGCCCCCGGTGTCTGCCCACCTTGCAGGCCATGCTGCCGCGCAGTCACTCCTTGCACTAAAGCCAGTGCCAATACAACTGCAAACTCTCCCTCTGCCTGAAGAAGGGCGTTTGCACCCAAAAGCTTGCAAGGAACATTTTTTCCAACTATTTAGTTGGTCTAATAAAAGATG
>NW_017729016.1:7233682-7234040 GCF_001723915.1 Gavialis gangeticus
GCCCACACACTAGAGCAGGGTCCCCCGTGGCCTCCCCTGCCAAGCCCCACCACCTGCGCTCCGGACGGCAGCCCAGCAAGACACGGCCCTCGCCAACTGCGTCCAGCTCACTGGTCAAACACCAGCATGGCCCTGGCCCGGCGAGCAGCCGTGCACCAGTGCGAGCGGGCATGGGGCCTGGCTCCCCCCGGCGCTGCAGCCGACGATCCAGCTGGATGCAACTCCCCGCCATGCAGAGCTGCCACGTGCCAAGGCGGTGCCAGGGACCTGCCGCGTGCAGCAAACGTAAATCATCCGGCACAGGTGTCGGCAGGATGCCCCAAGCGTCTCCGAGGAGGGCGGTGCAGCTTTTGCAGAG
>NW_017729016.1:7239040-7239932 GCF_001723915.1 Gavialis gangeticus
GGTCCAGTTCTCGCGGCGCGTCCGAGGAGAAGCAGGGAAGCGGGTGGGAGCAGGGCAGGAGCTGGCTGGAGGGGTGGCTCAGGCCACGGAGCAGGTGTCTTGCAGGGCCCCTACGTGCTCCAGGCAGAGGTCCCTCGAGGCCAGGCCTCCCCTAGTCTCGCTGGCTGAGTCCCGCCCCCGGTGTCTGCCCACCTTGCAGGCCATGCTGCCGCGCAGTCACTCCTTGCACTAAAGCCAGTGCCAATACAACTGCAAACTCTCCCTCTGCCTGAAGAAGGGCGTTTGCACCCAAAAGCTTGCAAGGAACATTTTTTCCAACTATTTAGTTGGTCTAATAAAAGATGTCACATCTACCCAAAGGAGCTGCCTATGTCCTTAGACCAACACGGTACAAGCAGGACCCCGGTGACTGGCTCCGCATCTCCGGGGCGCCAGGCTCTGGGAGCTGCCAGGCCCTGGAGGTCCCACCGCCCAAAGGGGCCGAGCTGGGTGGGCAGCAGCAGCAGGTCCTCCTGCCCCGACACAGCGGAGAAGCAGCTCTGCCACGTGCCCTTGCTCTGTGCTATTCCACCCGGTCCCCGGCAGCCGTCTGTGATGGGCTCTATCAAAGGCTGCGTCCTCCCACCAGATCTGCAATTAGTGCTGGTCTGATGAGGAGCTGCCTGCTAACGACAGGCCCCAGCGGAGCTGGGCCAGGGCTGCGCAGGTGATGACGGCGGCGCAGGAGCAGGCGTTGCAGAGGCAGCAGCTGGAGCGACTGCAGCGAGGCACAGAGCGAACTGCCCCAGGCCGCACCTGGCTTCCTCGCCGCCGGCCCAGCACCCGGCCCTGCCCTGCCCGCCGGGAGGGAGGCCGTGGCAACTGCAGGCCACGTAGCCAGAGCCAGCCGCTC
>NW_017729016.1:7244932-7245951 GCF_001723915.1 Gavialis gangeticus
GTGCGAGCGGGCATGGGGCCTGGCTCCCCCCGGCGCTGCAGCCGACGATCCAGCTGGATGCAACTCCCCGCCATGCAGAGCTGCCACGTGCCAAGGCGGTGCCAGGGACCTGCCGCGTGCAGCAAACGTAAATCATCCGGCACAGGTGTCGGCAGGATGCCCCAAGCGTCTCCGAGGAGGGCGGTGCAGCTTTTGCAGAGAGCAGCTGGCAGGGCTGGCATCGCTCCGGAGGCAGGGGCTGGGTGGGCATAAGCCATGCCTGGCCTGGGCTGCCCGGTGTGTGGGCACTACTTCTGGGAGAGGGCCGTGGCTGAGCTCAGGGCAGGGTGACTGTCCTGCTAGCAGGGCCGAGCTGGAGCCGTGGCTGAGCACCCCCCCGCCCTGCCCCTGCCCCTGCCCCTGCCCCTGCCTGGGGATCCCCATCCTCATGAACCATCTGCAGGCCAGAAACCTGCAAGTAGCAGCTGTCACCATGGGCCAGTGGGACCTAGGAGAAAGGAGGCAGGACGCTGTTGGTGCGTTGCCGCTGCCCGGAAGTGCCGATCCCAGGATGATGCTCAAGGGCAACCAGCACGGTTTCATTAGGGGAAGGTCATGTCAGACCAACCTGATTGCCTTTCATGATCAGGTCACAAAGGCAACGGATGCAGGTGTAGCCGTGGACGTAGTCTTTCTAGACTTCAGCAAGGCCTTTGACACCGTCTCCCACCCCATCCTTATTAAAAAACTAGGTGACTGTGGCATTGATGCCTACACAGTCAGATGGGTTGCAGATTGGCTCAAGGGTCACACTCAGAGGGTGGTGGTGGGTGGGTCATATTTGACCTGGGGGGAAGTGGGCAGTGGAGTCCCCCAGGGCTCGGTCCTTGGGCCTGCACTGTTTAATTTCTTTATTAGTGACTTGGATGACCGGGTGAAAAGCACCCTGTTTAAATTCGCTGATGATACCAAAATGTGGGGTGAGGTGAGCACGCTAGTAGGGAGGGAAAGACTGCAGCAAGACCTGGATAGGTTACAGG
>NW_017729016.1:7246861-7267821 GCF_001723915.1 Gavialis gangeticus
GACCCCACTTCTGTGATTCCATGATTCTGTGATCCCTGGACACGGCACAAAGCGCCGGGCGCAGGCAGAGCGACGGTCCCCGGGAGCCGTCTTGCTCCGGGCCGACAGCATCGCCCTCCGAGCAGGCAGACCACTCCCGGGCAACACGCTGTAACCGCTTTCAAGCCCCTCGGCTTTTCACGTCCAGAGACGCTTGTCTTCCTTTCATCAATTAAAGCCAGTGCTTCCTAATTGCTGAGACCCTTGTTAAACTGACTTCTAAAAACTGGCTAATTAAGCGCGCCCATTCTTGTGATGCTGCTCCAGAGAGTTAGGGCCAGAAGCGATGAAGGGCCACCGCGCTAACCTATTTGGGCCGAGGGTTATCGTCCCCGTAAAGCCGTGCTGAAAGCCCCCCACACATCATTGCAGTCTCCTGATGTCAGTTTTCTTCTTTGACTCGGCTACAAACAAAGTGCTCGGTATTGAGCTGCAACCCATTTTAATTTACACAGCCAGCTCCGCCGTGCTCAGGAGTAGCACAACTAATGAAAAATGACTCCAAGGAACAGATTTTTTCCATCCGAATGCCCACATAGACCCCAAACAGACAGACAGGATGGATGGAGGCGCCGAGGGGCCGAGGCATGTTACAAGCGGAGGAAGAAAAAGAGACTCTGAGCTGGTTTGGAAACTTCTGGGAAGTTGGCAGGAGGCAAGAGCGTCGCGCTCACCCACCGCCTCTCCAGCCAGGTGCGCTCCCACCTAGGCCTGCCAGCTGTGTGGGGCAGACCCCGTGGGGCAGGAGTGCCAGCCATCCTGGGGGCAGGGGGTATCTATTTTTTCTGCCCCCCATCTGCAGGCAGCTTGCTGGGCTCAGCTCAGCCCAGCCCCTGTGCATGCATGTCCCGATGGGCAACTCAGCCGGCAGCCCCAGGGCAGGGCTGAATTCCCTGTCGGGGCGGGTTAATGCAGATGTTATTTGATCAGGGTTGGCAGGGCGGCAATCGTTTCATCCTGAGCGGAACATGTGTATGCTATCAATTGATCAGCTGACCTTTAAATATAATACAGGAGAGGAATCCACAAGGCACTAGACAGCCCCCGTCTGCGCGGAGGCTTTGTTACCTAGTCTCCGCCGTAGGAACAGGGGCCTGAATGCTTATTAAGCACAATCTGAAGGCCACCAATCATAGACAGATAGATGCAGAGATACACGGACTCTCATTGTCAGTGACAATATTAATGTTGCATGATTTACAGTCTCCCGAGCTCCTGTTTTCTGGCAGCAGAGCATCTGTTTCAGGCCCGCTCCGAGCCTGGGTGTTTTCAAATCTGTCCTTGAGGATTTAATAGAGTTATCGAGGGGGCACAAACATTGATGGATTCATATTGACTTGTTTGGCAGGCAGAGCCTCGCGTGGTGCCGCAGAAGTGCAATGTTTATTATAGAGGATCCGATGATTCACCTGTGCCCGCGCGGGGTTGGATGCTTCAAGGAGCCGGCGCTCATTGTTGGCGGCACAATGGCACAGCCGGCGGCGGGGGGGCCCCGCCAACGTGGTGCAGATGCTGCCTGTCTGCAGCCTCCAGGCTTGCGTGGCAGGGCACCGTGGTCACCCAGGCCTGACCCTGACCGCAGGGCTGCGCGTCCGCTCGCTTTCCCTCCCTGCCCGCCCTCTTCCTCACTGAGCCTGGCCGGCACGTGGCCCCGCTGCTTCCCGGAGGTGCTATTAATCCTCATGACAAGCCGGCGGACCCCGTGGCAGTCTGCTGCCACCAGTGCTTCAGGCCTGGTCTCAGCTGCGTGCACACGGGCGCAGCAACCGGCTTCCGGCGCAGGGTGGAGGGGTCGGTCGCAGCATGGCAAGGGGCCCCAGCTGCCCTCGCTGCCCCTTCCCATGCTGCAACTCGCTGCCACGGCTCACTGGGACCTTCCAGCCCCCTCGGGTCCACGGATGGCCATGCTGGTTGTCACCCCCAAGATGTGTCGCCCTGGGGGGAGAGTTTCCTGGGCAGCCCCCATACACCAGGCATTCATTGTAAGTGAAGATCATTTCTCTTCTAGCAGCCACCCGGCAGGAGCTATCGGACAGGGATGGAGAAAGGATGGATAGGACTGGCCCGGGCTGTGGAAGCTGGGGCAAGCCGCCGTCCTGGGCAGGGCTCCTTCTCCCGGCTCCATCCACCTCCCAAGCTGGCGGCCAGGCCTGGAGCGGTGCACGGAGCAGCACGCCCTTGGCAGGACGGGGCACCCCAATGCTCGCCCATCCTGCTGCTGGTCTGTGGGCAGCTCCTCCACGGCGAGGGATGCCACAGTGCGGCCCAGTCCTTTATGCAGCAGTAATGGCTGGGAGCGGGGGCCCCCGAGACCCTGCCCTCCAGCCTGAGCCACTTGTTGGGGAGGCCTCCCCGCACCGGCTCGCCGCGCCTTGTGCTGCTCCTGCTCCAGCCAGGCGCTGTGCGCAGCCGGCCCTGTCAGAGCAAAGCGCCGGCGCTATTCATAGCCATGCCCTGGGCTACTGCAATAAAAAATATCCTGGAGCAGCCCCTAATGATGTGACAAATCCTATTTACACTGTTCTCCAGTGCAAAGTGCTCTTCACCGAGGGGCTGCGGGAACATGAGGTTCTGGAAACTCCACATCATTAAGGTTTGCTTTTTCTCTCTCTCCCTGGCGGAGAGGCAGGCAGCTCCCTGCTCAAAGCTTCCCCTCCTCCCAGCAGCAAGCACATCATCATCATAAATAACAGCCAGCGCGCCGGCAGCGCTGCCTCCGCGGCGCATCACGCCCCGGGCATCGCCCTCCTTGCATCGACCGGGCCCCCGAGGCAGAGAGGGTTGTGGGCTCGCCTGCGGTCGCTGTCTGCAAGGGACCCCCGGGGTCGTGGGCAGAGCCATGCGCAGCCCTGGGGCTCTGTGGGGAGATGCAAAGCACCCCTGATTGGGGCGGGGGTGACTGCTCGCCTGGGTCCCTTCCGCAGGGTCTGATGGCAAATGCCTCCGGGACACGGCGGGAAATCAGGGCCTGACCGCTCTGAAAGCAAAGAGGGAAACCTCCAGGCATGGCAGCGGGGCAGGGCAGGGCGCGGACACTGCGGTTTGTTCCTCCCTCTCAGCTCGGCCGAGGCCAAGTCTGCTCCGTGCTGAATGCTCCTCAGCGAGCGGCAGCTTTGCTGAGTCCGACGTGGAAACAAGCCAGCGGCTGCCCTGCTCCCATTGCACCCGTCTCACAGCGTGGCAGTGCCTCACGCCCTCTCCCGTGGATGTGGCAAAGGGAGGTCGGCATCCCCTCCAAGTCCCAGAGTCCCAGACGGGCTTTGGCCAGGACGCTGCTGGGGCCCCACGTCTGAGAGCCCTGCCGCAGAGCCGTTGCTCTGATACCGCCACGGCTGAGCTGAGAGCCCTGTGGGGTGTGAGATCCTCCCCGGGCCTGCCCCGTCCAGCCAAACCCCATCTGCGCTTCCCCCAGGACACTGCCATGTGCAGGGCAGGGCGCCAGGGCCAGGGCTGCACCACGGAGTGACCACGCATGCAGAGCGAGGGGCTCTCGTGGCCAGCCCGTGGCAGCAGGATGGAGCCCGGCCTTGCTGAGGACGGGGCTGTGGGCAAGGCAATGAGTGCGGGGTCTGGCTCCGTGCTGGCAGTGGGCAGCAGCACGTCCGGCCGGAGCGGGGCACGGCGTGGCCGGCTGGCTCAGCCCCTGCAGACGGCCTCGGTGGCAGACGTGGCCATGCCAGCCACATTGTTAAGGAGTCCTGAGCCACCTTGCCCCCGGCCTCCCTGCTCAGCAGCAGCTTCGTCCAACCCACAAGGATGAGCCCGAGAGAAGAGGGGGCGAGGGATGGAGCCAAGGACGGGCTGGTGACCACAGCCCAGGCAAGAACAACGCTCGCAGGCCCTGCCTCAGTGTCCCTGCTCCCTGCCAAGAGATCCTGGGGGCAGAGGCAGATGTGTGAGCCCGAGCCACGCGGACCTTCCTGCGTGCCACGGCAGAGGGGGGAGTTGGGACCGTGCCTCGACCCGGAGCACGGCCTCAGCCCTCGCCGCGTGGCCGTGCACCTGTCTGCGTCTCCCCCGCCACGCGCCTGCTCGGGGCTGCTATCCCAGGAAACCCACGCTTGGTCCCAAGGAACTGCAGTACTTCTCTGCTGAGAGAGCCCCCGAGTCCCTGGGGATGCCGCAGGCCCCCAGGGCCCGGTCCCTGGGGGTCTCCGCGCCGAGCGCGCAGCTTGCGCACAGACGTGTGTGGCCTGTGGCGCCCGGTGCATGCGGCATGCTGGTGCCATGGGGGCTCTTGCTGTGCAATGGGCAGTCACACGGGGCGGACCTCGTTATCCTGTCAAGGTGCTGGCATTTCCAATGATACTTGATTGCTCTAATTATCCCAGTTGGGGTGTTTAGGCCATTCCAGCTCTTTTGCCGGTGCCTGTTCCCCAGCCTGGCCTTTCGGGCTGTCAGGCAGGTAATGCATTCGCACTCCAGAGCTTGGATCTCCCCCAGCGCCTGAGCCAGACGGGCTGCCGAGGTGCTGGGCACGGTCACGTCGCACTCCCGGGCCTGGGCGGATGTGGGGCTGCACGCGCCCGCCCTGTGCAATGCAACATGCCTGCTGCCCCGAGCCGGGTGAGCTTTAGTTAAGGCGGCCCCCGTTCGTAAGCGCCTTGCAGACTCGCGAGGAAATTAATAGCTCTGTTTCCTGCTTTTGTGGTGCAGAATTGTAATTCTTCCCAGCGCTGTAAAGAGCAGCTCGGAGCGGCGCAGGGCGGGAGCCGCCTGATGGAGCTGTGCAAGGGGCACGTAGCCCCGGCCTCGGGAGAGCATTTGCTTATGGCCACTGCCGGCTTGCTGGGCCCAGGGGCAGGGGCTGGCATCGCTCCCGGCTTGCGTGGCCCTCGGGTAGCTGGACGTGCCCCTGCCTCGGGCCGCTCTGCGTCCTCCCGCAGGCTGGAGGCAACCCCCTGCCCCGCCAGGCTTGCACTGGCCTGATGTGGCCCGGCTGTGGTTCGCCTGGGCCAGTGCCACGAGGAGGGCAGCACGTGGGCTCCTCTCCCTGATGCCCAGCGCCGCGGGGCACCCGATTGTGGGATGGAGGCAAATGCCTCCCCAGACATCTCTCTGAAGCCTGAGGTTGGATTAACTTCACACGGATACAGCTCCCTGGATCAGCTCCTTTCTGGGTGCCGGCACCGTGCTGCACACCTCGGTGCAGGGCAAGCGCAGCCCCCTGGCAGACCCAACGTGGCCTGGGCAGTGGGTTTGCTCGGCGGAGCAGGCCCCGCGTGGCAGGAGCTCCCTCTGTGGCCTGTGGGCAACGCTCGTGCCAGCAGAGCCCCGCCGCGGCTCATCACCCGCGCTCGGCCCAGCCCTGGCGCCCTTCCTCCCCAGGCGGTACATAAGGACCAGCGGCCTGCTGAGCGCGCGCCGGCCCGGGGAGGGAAGCAGAGCGGGGATGCGCTGCGGAGCCCGGTGCCGGAGGCGCAGGGAGACGGCGCCGGCGCCCTTCACTCGCCCCCTCCCCGCTCCACCGGCGAGGGACAGCCAAGGGCATCCACAATTGGCTTCCTCGGGCTGAAGCATCAACTGCAGAGGCATGTTCCTGCCTCTCCCGGGGCTCATCCGTCAGCGCAGCTGCTGGCGGAGCCCGAGGAGCTGTCAGCAGGCCGGGGGCTGCCAAGAGCCGGCGATGGCAGGCCGGGGGCGGGCACAGGCACTGAGCCCCCCGGGAGAGGTCTCTGCGCAGCGCTGCCAGCCTCCGCCGCTCCCCTTCCCCACGCCACGCGGCAAGGTGCCACCGTCAAGGCCACGTCCCAGCCCCTGGCTCTGCGGCACCGCACCGCAGGCATGTGCGTCGGCTGGAGGAGAGGCCTGCGTGCTCGCAGCATCCCTGTGTCCCTCCCTGAGCCGACGCTGCTGGTTTGGCCCCTGCAGGGGTTCGACCGACCGCCCTCCACTGCCATTTACCAGCGCGGGATTGATTCTGCCGGCCGCAGCCTCCCCCGGTCTCTCCAGAGGGACTCGGGGACCTCAGCATCTGCTCGCCCCTGGGTCCCCCCACACACTCCTGCTCCTGGATCAATAATAAAGATCCTGCACAGCTGCTGTCACCCTGGGGAAAGGTGTTGGCGGGATGCTGCTATTTGCTTTCTGCCCATTGCAACCTATTTTGCCGCTCACCCCACGGCGCCGTAGCCTCTTTTTTAGCAGCTTCTTCTGCAGGGCCTTGCCCTCGGCCTTGCAGAAGTTTAGATGCATTTCAGCCGGCCGCCCCCAGCCACTGCTTTACTGCCAACGCAGTCAAAGAGCCCTAGCAGATTAGCGACACGCGGTTTTCCTCTGCACGGTCTGTGCCAGCTGGACCCGATCGGCGCGTGCTCTCCCAGGCATTTTGCTGTTCTGTTTCTAGTGACTGTTTTATTTCATCCATCAGGCTGACGGGTCTGGAACGCCCCACAGCTCCGCCAGATCCTTTTTCTTTAAATATAGATTCAGTGTTTTCTGCTGCCAGTCCTTTGGTGCCAGTCCTTTGGACCAGGGGCCGCTCTAATGAGTTCGCAGCGTCTTACCGCAGCTCAGCTGTTTTGTACCTATGCTCCTTCAGGATCCTTGGCTGGGCCCTCGGGGCCCGGTGCTCACAGCTTTAATGATGGGTTTGCTCCAGCATCTCCTCTTCTGACTCTCAGGCTCCAAGCAGCCCATCTTTGTTACTGAAAAGAGCAGGTCTGGGGCGGAGGGCAGGAGAAGGAAGCTCACTGACAGCCTCTGTGGTGGAGCCGAGACAAGGATATTGCCCTTCCACCTTCACAGCAATGTCCTCATTTCCCTTAGCTGCCCTCTTGAAAGGCTGGAGGTCCAGCAGACCCACCGCTTCTTTGGCCTGCGCTGCTACTCCCCAAAGCCACAGAAAACTCTCGTCAGCCAAGGCAGGGCATTGCCCCTTCTTTGATGAGCCGTGAGCTATGAAAGAAGACTAGGAACTTTTCAGTGCCAAGGGAACAAGGTCATTGCATTTCCCTCTCACCACCTTTTATTTATGGACTGTAAACACAGAAACCTGACGACACGGCAGCACTTGGCTCGACCCCAAACCGTGCCCAGTCCTGGGCCAGGGTTAAGATGGTCAGATGCACTTAAGCAGCGTTTGCCTCGTTTCTCAGGCTGAACGTGCAACCAAGCGTGTCCTGCAAAAGGTGCCGGCGGGTCGCAGAGGGCGTGCATTGGGGCTGAGCTAGCGGCACGGCTAGAGGCAACTTTTGCCGTTCTTGACATTTGAGGTAGTCACTTGGCCCCTTGCTGCTGCATTGAGATTTGAGGGGCTGGACTCCACGGATGTGATTCCTCGTGTTTCTCGCCTGCCCCTTGCCTATGATTACTGTCTACACCCACAGACACTTCCCCAAAACACTTTGTTAGCAACAAATTGGTCTCAAACAGTGGGTGAACACATTAAATACGAATGCACTGTATAAAGAAACGAAGAGTATGCAGGAAATGCAAGGCGCTTGACATAAAGTTGGTTGCAACTTACAGTGGAAATAGGGACGGAGGGGGGATGCTGTCTGACGCTGCTGTTTGACACACTTGAGCGGGCACGTGTGGCAGCAGGGATGAGTTGTGCCACGGAGGAGGAGCTGGGAGGAGAGTCTCCCTCAAGACCTGTAGCATAAAACATTGCTTCTTTCCTCCCCTCTGCCATCCTTCGTTCACCAGATCCGGTCCCTGGGTGCCTGGGGATCTGTGGGATGTGTCAAGCGCCCTTTCTCCCCGGGTCTGGTGACGCAGTTAGTGAGCGTGGAGCGCCCAGGGCTGGGCTCCGCGAGCTCTTCGTGAGTTTGCAATCGGAGCTGCCGCCCGCGCGGGCTGGAGGGCCATTAAGCATTCCCTGCAGAGAGCATCCTTCCCAAAACAGTCAGGGAGGCCGCAGGAGCATGGAGCCAGCTCCCTGGTGCCGCGCTCCAGCCCTCGTGCACGATAGCTTCCTGTGGGGTTAGCAGAGGCACCGGGGACCACGCAGAAAGAGCGTATCGCTCTGCCTCTCCTGGCTCCGGGAGACGAGATAACCTCCGAAAAGCATTTGAAAAGAAGTGTCTTTGGAGCTCTGAAGAAAGAGCTCTGCCGAGCACACCAAGGACAAATATGTACAATGCAAAGGCGGCGCGCAGCGTTTCATTCAGGAGGAATCATGCATTAGCTATTAGCTGTATACACACTTGCTCTTCATAGTTCACTTCAAAGAGTCACACTCAGGAGATTTGCTCCGAGGCTGCGCGGCCTGTTGGTTTGTGTGTAATGCAAGCGTCTCTTCCATCCTTATAAATATTTCAGCTGCTCCCTCGCTGGCAGCCCCTCTTCTCAAAGCCAGGCAGCACTAGACGTGTTTGCCGGGCTCTTCCTCCTTCACCGCCCTCGCAGGGTCTCCTGACTTTCGAGGCTGTCCCCCGCGTGCGGGGCCTCTGCTGGGTCATGCCCCGGGGACGAGTGCCCTTTCGGGGCAAGATGGCACCTCCCGCAGCACGTGCAAGCCCAGGGCTATTGCCCCCCAGCCCCTCTCTCGCTCGCTCGCACGTGCTGAGGCTGCTATCGCTGCTGCGTGAAACCCTCCCATCGTGCTCGCTATCAGGCTGATGACTATTCATAGAGATCAGACATGAGGGCTGGACAGGACCTCGGAAGATCATCGAGTCCAGCCCCCCTACACCAGGCTCACCCACCCCGGCTCTGCTGCCCTTGTCCCTCTGTCCTGGGATCCCAGTTCCTGCCTGCCCGCAGCTTCCCAAGCCAGGCGCAGGGTCTGTCCTCGCAGCTCCACCGCGAGCCCGTCGGCCCATTTGCTGGCTCAGAGAGCACCAGGGACCGGGGCAGTGCCGGGTATCGGGGCTGTTTCCCACCTGGCCGCAGCAGCCTGGCAGGGGTTTGCATCCTGCACCCCAGCGAGATGGAGGGGAGTCCCCAGCGGGATTTCACTCTCAGGGCCCAGGGCAGGAAGCACGTGGACAAAGGCAAGAAGCAAGTGCAAAAAGGCAAAGCGCAAAGCCCTGCGGCGTCTCTGCCCGTCTCTGCAGTGGCTCTGAGGCATATGGGAGAGCCCGTTCCCTGCAAGGAGCTGCGGGTCTCAGGGGAGCCTGGGATCCCCACCAAGCAGGCTGCCACCCAGGCATAATGAAAAGACTGCAGTCTTTCATGTGCTTTCTGCCTGCGTGGGTGCAGCTCGTCTGAAACGCACCATAAACCGTGGCAGAACATCTGCCTGTTTGCAGTCAGGCCAGCACGGCTGGGAAACACGCCTCGCCTTTACCCCTGCCTTTTACGTGCATGTTTCTTGGTGCTGGGGGGTCAGGAGGGCCAGCCAGGCCACCAAACTACCTCCAGATAACCGTCTCCTTAGGGCACCACGCAGCCTGTGCTCGGCGGGAACACACATGCAGCAATGAGCCAGGGCCCCCGTCCCTGTTCTGGTAGTCAGTGCAAAATGATGCCACGTGTGCAAGCTCCTACCAGCCCGCAGGTCCTCCAGGCACCGGCCCAGTGAGCGCGGGGGCCGCACAGCACACGCAGGCACTCGTCTCCAGATTGCTCAGCTGCAAGTGTCAATGTGCCACAGCGACCGCCACAAAAATGCTCCCGTCCAGGTCCATCGGGGAACGGGCTGCTGCAATGTGCATGATGCAGAAGCAGCTCATTCTGCGACCTGTGCATGTGTGTGCATCTCCGTATGTATAGATATACAGCCGTGTATGTATGAGAGGTGGCAAACAAGTGGCCCTCGTAGTGCCCACGCTCCGTGCCAGGACAAAACGAAGGCAGGCTCTTTGGTAGGTCGCGCCACAGCAGATGGATTCATTATGAGCGACGCATCTTGCCTGGGGCTTTGGCCCATACACTGCAGCTGTATTTCTCTATTAACCTGAAATATCGGATACACTTTGTGTTTAATCTCTGGGATTTGTATGTGGCAGTTGCTTTAGTAATCAAAAATCTTGCTCATAATTTGTACTTTGTTCTGCCAGTCTGTCGTGGGTGGGTACTCTACTGCACCGCGTCGGCAGGGCACCTGGGCCCGTCCATCCGTGTCACCTCGTGTGCACTCACAGGCCTGGCAAGGGGACGGCCAGGCTGATCCTCTCAAGCCCACAATGACCACACCAGCGGGGGTGATTATGGATGCCTTAGTGCTTGGAGCTGGGAACTGGGGCTGATTATCTCCTTGCCCTTTTCCAGTGACTTTAATTACCAACACAAACAGCCCAAGCATCAGGACCGGGCCTCTGAGGCTCATTAAACCAAAGGAACAGGAAGCAGATGGCACGAGTTTGCATTTCTATTCTGAGAGCAGCATGTGAAACCTCTGCCCGCGAGCCTGTCTCCCATGAAGAGGAGCCCGGGCAGGGGCAGGGCACCCCGGACGCCCCTTCCTCGCTGCAGCCTGCACCCCTAGACTGACGGGGTGCTTCGCAGCTGATTTCAATGGGAGCGAGCTTACACGCCGTGCACTGCCCCTCCGGGGCTCTGTGTTCAGAGGGAAATAAGGTAACCCCCGAAAATAAAGCAGGGGCCTGGGGGAGCCCTGGCCACCACTGCAGACCTAGATCTTGCCCTTTTCTGTCTAGGGAGTGATTTGTGAGGCCTCATCTGGAGTGATACGAGTGCTGTGCTGCAAAGAGCCCCTGCGTCCTCCTGGGGGGCTGGAGCTGTGCAACCTGCAGCATCCTGGTGTGCATTGGTGTGCGACCCACCCACCGCCGCAGCAGGGATGTGGGGACCAGGCAGGGTTGCTTCTCCCTCCCTGCCGTGAAGAGCAAGGCAGCTCAGAGCTCTGCATATCTGGGGACCAGAGCAAATCCATACATCAGTGACCACCAGTGGATTCAACAGCAGCCCAAGGGTCATCCTCAGATACTCACGAGCATGGTCCAGCATCGCACAGGAGGCGCAGCCCTGAAGTCAAGGGGAAGGCGTTTGCAAGCTCTGATTATGCGCCCGGGCCACCTGGAGAGCGGCATGCCGCCCGCCCTCCAGCCTGCTCTGCTGCCACCTCGTCTTTCCCCGAGCTGTGTGCGGTCCAGCTCCAGCTCCAGCTCCCCGCAGGCCTGTGGGTGCCTGTCGCATGTGAGCAGAGCACGTCTGGGTCCCAGAGGATGGAGCCGCCATGCACCGGCAGCACGGGAATCCCTGTCCCGGGAATTGGGGCCCCTGTGCCTGTGTTTCCACACGCCGCCGTGCCAGCCCCTTGCCATTCACAGCAGGAAGCACCGCCGGCTACCCCAGCTGGCCTGCCCAGGGAAGGGGAGCCTGGAGAGATGGGCAAGCCAGGCACTTCCTTGCAGCCTGTTTCGCAGCACTTCATCCCATCGTCTCATTTCTCCGGCTAATGATCTCAGCAGCAAGCACACCTGCAGAGAGCTGCCTCTGATGCCTCCCGGAGAGGTCCCCGGGTCGCCGCCGGCTTTCCTCCAAAGGCCAGGTGTTGGCAGAGTCGTTTGCTCTCAGTCGCGTCAGACAAAGCGAAGGCAGGAACGAGCTAGGATCGGGGTGGCAGGGAGGTGAGGCTGGTGCCCGGGGCCAGGCTCCCCACGACCTGGCCTGGCAGGAGGGGAGGGGAGGGGATGGGCCTGCCCAGGGTCCTGCTGCAACTGCCCGGCAGGCTCTGGCCACTGATGATTTGTGCGGGGGTGGAGAGATGCTTGGTGTCCCCCACTGTCCGCAGGGGACCCTTGCCTCGTGTGCAATTGCTCTGGGCATGGGAGTGTGCATCCCCCCATCAGCCAGGAGCCAGGCCAGGGCACGGCTTTTGGGGATGGAGCAGAGGGGAGTGGGGAAGCCCGACGTCCCGTCCTCCGTCCCCTTGACCTTGGAGAGCCGCACTTCCCGTGCAGCCCTGCACCTCCCCTGGAGCAGGAGGACCCGACTGCATCATCTCCCTCATCACTGCCTGCAAGGAGACTATCAAATCCCCTTGTGCTGATGAGAGCTACAGCAGGTGGGCTGCTCGGAAACCTTTTGCTAATAGCAGCGCTGAGCCCATACAATATATCCCGCGCCACGACGGAATAACAGCATTTCAGAGCCTGATCTCTCCAATCACAAAGGAAAGCCTTCACCTGGAGAATATTAGCTCAGACCCCCTAATGCAAGCGCCGTCGTCGAAATCCATCTCCAACTCTTTAATAGCAAAGGCAGAATTCCTGCGCTATTCATCTCCGGTATTTATATAACTAACTGCAGTGCTGTGAGCCACAATCTGAGCGCTGATCTCCAACCAATACTTATTCAAGGCTAGAGACTTAATCGTTACCTTTAAACATGGAGATGTTATTTTTCCTACCTATTATGTCTTCCAAACAGAGAGGGAGAGGAGCGAGACGGGCTTTGCGGCTCCTTCCTGCCAGCCGCAGGGTGCAACTCCAACTCCCCGCCTGGCCCGGGACCGGGAGAGCCGGGCGCCTGCAGCCGACCATGACACCCCTTCCTCTCTCCTGCCAGCGCTGCCATGGGCCTGGAGGAGCCGGGCTGGAAAGTGTCCGAGCGCCGCTCGCTCAAGCCCGGTCTCAGCCGCTGGCTGGAGCTGGCTGGCGAGAGCCAGAGCAGCGCAGCTGGGCCGGGGGTGGCAGCTCCAGCAGACAGGGGCAACGGGAAATCTGCCCTTGCAGTGGGCACGTGTCATCCAGCTGGGCTTCTTGCCCACGCTTGGGTGGCTGCAGCGCCACAGCTGCTGGGCACCACGTTCACCCACTGGCCTTTGAAGGCTGCACTTAGGCCCCGTGATATCAGGGAGACTTGGGCCAGCACAGACCAGGAGCAACCCACCCGCAGCTGCCACGGCTCCCACAGAGCTGCAGATGCCACGTGATGCTCACAGCTCGCCCCGCTACAACGCCTGCAGCTGCAGGCCCGTGTCTTTGCAGCTAGCTAATAGCCCACGTGCAGCAGGGTCCCTCGGGCCGCAGGCCTGGCACGCCGCTTGCCCGGCCTCTCCTCTGCCGGGAGGTCCTGGCACGAGCAGGCAGCGAGGAGCAGGGAAGTTGCTTTGCAGACACAGCAGCAACGTGCTTCCTGGCGCAGGTGCAGCGCAGCTGGGTGAGCTGAGGTGAACTGAAATCAATGCGGAGCCTCTCCACAGGCTCCCAGCGGCCGCTGGACCAGGCCCCCCGTGTGCCGATCAAATCACGGCTGTCTGCATGCACTTCTCATTGCTCGAGCTGGGAACAGCTCCAAGGGGAAACTTTCCTTGCTCGGAAGTTTGATTTTCTCTGCTGAGTTCAGAGGAGTCCAGCTTGTCTCGGCAGAACAGGGGATGTGGCATTTATCTAGGGCTCACTCCAAGCTGGAAAGGCTTCAGTGCAAAGGTTGGGAGAAACCAGTGGGGAGAAAGAGGGTTTTGGAAGAGACGCCTGAGCCAGCATCCGTCCCTGGAGCTGCTGGCAGGCGCGCTGGCAAACTGGGCCACGCCTGCAGATGTCCGAGCTTTGCATCTTGGCTCCGGAGAAGAAGCCTCCGACACGAGCGATTGCAGGAGACGGTGAGGGGACGAGCCCGGGGTGCCTCCCGGGAGCTCAGCACAGCACCCCGTTTCTGGCCCTTCGTTCCCCCGCGTGGCGCTGCCCTAAGGGGCTCGCGCCCCCTGGGACCCTCCAAGACGGGGCCCCTCAATCCAGACCGGCTGCAGGCGAGGGGATGCTCCGCGCTTGTCGCTAGTACGTGCGCACAGTCTGAGCAAGAGGGCAGCGCACCAGCATATATTAATTAGGCTTTCAATCGCACCCGGGCACAGGCCGGAGCACAGCATGTTTGTTTTTAAACAGGGCCCGCGTTGCAGTAAATGCCAGCCGCCTCAGTGCCTGGAATAATAAATGTGCAAATAGCAATTAACAGTTGCATCTTCTGCTCACATGCAAGGACATAATTAGCTCCTTCCATCTGTTAATTATACCTGCCGCGGTTCAGCTCCGCACACCCAGGCCAGAGCTCCTCACTGGAAGGTGAGCTCAGAAAAGAAACAACCTTGTTCAACCGTCGGGATGTGGGCAGCAGCTCTGGCCTCCCGCGCTGCGCACCGTGCCCGCAGGCTCGAGGACGTCGGCTGTGCGAGCTTCCCCGGGCATCTCCACCGCCGGGGCACATTACCCTGCTGATCCTCTCCAAACCCTGGGGACCAGGGAGTCTCTGAGGGTAGATGTGCATTAGAAATAGCTTGGGCTGCAAGGCTCACGGTCCCGGTTTCATCACGCGCTTTCTCTGCCAGTGCGGCCTCGTTGGGGCCTTGGACCGGAGGGCCAAGGGCGGCTCTGCGCTGGCCCTGGGAGCCCGCTGGGTCAGCCCTTGCTCTCCCTAAGTGACACCCTCCCCCAGAGCTGCTCAGCTTTAGTCTGTCCTCGGAAAGCCACGGGGAGGCTGGCACGCGGCCTCGTCTGCCGTCCTTTATCTCTCCGCAGCAAGGCTGTTCCTCTGTCCCAAGAGCCCCTCGCTCAGGGTCAGAGGAAAGGGGCCTTTGCTCACGCCCGACTGCCCTGCTCTCCTGGCTCCCGTGGGATGAAGGAGTCGCTGTGCCCGGGTGCTCAGTGGGGAAATGCACCATTGGGACCGGGACCGGGACCGGGACCGGGACCGGGGCACCTCAGGCCAGAGCGCGTGGACGAGAGGTGCAGCCTTGGCGGCTGGTGCGGGAGGAGCGGGGCTGGTCTCTGCCGGCTGGGGGTGCCGTGGGGAGAGGGGCACCCGCCACGCTCTGCTCCTTGCTCCCTCGTGCCAGCTCCCTGGCAGGCAATGCAAAATTGCCAGGAGGCCAGAAGGGCCAGAAAGTCTCCATCTCGTCCCTGCCGGGTAGCGCAGGCCCCATCGCAGAGCCTTCCCGCCCCAGCGCTGACTGCTGCTCTGTCTGCCGCTCCCCGGTCTGCACCCGTTTACAGCTACTGCCCACCACGGGCCTTGGCTGTGCCCGCCACGTAGCCACCTCCATGCCCTGATGGCGGCAGTGACCCCGAGGTGCCTGTATGGCCAGCACCCACTCCTGGCCCTCGTTCCAGAGAAGGGGGTAACCCCCTCCAGCCGGGGAAACCGAGGCACGCATGCGTTTCACAGCATCATGCTGAGCGTGCCCACGCATGCATCCTTACGACAGGCATCCTGGCTCAGCCTGCTGCGGCTCCCGAGCGCTCCTGTGGAGACCCAGGCTTCGTCCTTAATCTTCACTGCAAAGGAATAACGTGCCACTTAAGCCTTTTAGTATTCCAGCGGTATAGCAACAAATATCACGTAGAGGCTTATTTTATAATGGTTTTAAATGTTTTGCTTTTGGTCTCTTTCCATAATGCCGTGAAAAGCACGCGAAGAGAATTCACGCCGTGGTCACGGGCTCAGATGGCTCCGAGTCTTGGCTCTCTCCAAGACAACCGGCCGCTTGGGCCTCCGCTTTGGCGGGTGAGGACCGCCGAAGGAAAAGGGGGCTGGCAGGGGGTCACACCAGGCACCTCTGCCTGCCCCAGCCCAGCCAAGCCTTGGAGATGCTACCGCCGGCTAGGTAATGTGTTCCCGTGCTTAGCCACCCTCCTCTCGAGAGCTCTCCCAGACATCCAGCCGAAACCTCTCCGGTTGCTGCTTCAGCCCATTCCTCCTTGTTCTGTCCCCCGCGGACACAGAGAATAGCCTTTCACCATCCCCTTTATAACTTCTCTTCATGTAATTTAAGACTGTCATCAAGTTCTCCCTCAGTCTTCTCTTCTCCAGACTAAATGATCCCAGTTCATCCAACCTTTCCTGGTAAGTGATGTTTTCTAGACCTCGAAGCATTTTGTAGTTCGCTGCTGGGCTCTTTCCAATTTGTCTGCGTCTTCCTCGCAGCGCGTGCCCAAAACGGGCCACGGTGCTGAGAAGGGAAGAATCACGTCCCGGGTCTTGCGTGCGGCGCTCTGTCCGCGGTCGCTCTCCCAGTTCATCCCAGTCTGCGGTCTCCTTCCTTCCTGCAGCCCGGCCAGGCGCTCCCCATTTCCCATTTCCACTTTGCCTGATTCCCTCCTCAGTGCTGTGCTTTGCACTTGTCCTGATTGGATTTCAGCCTATTTACTTCAGGCTTTTTTCCAATTTGCCAAGGTCGCAGTGAATCCTAATGCTGTCCTCAGGTGTCTGCTATCCCTCAGCTGGGCGCACACTGCAGTTTCCCGGGTGTGCGCTCAGCTCCAGCCTCCAAACCGTTCTTGAGGAGACTGAGCAGAACCAGACCCGGGGCAGCCCGGGGGTTCGAGCCCCTCTTGAGACCTCCTCCCCGTTTCGTAGTCAGTCGGACCTGGGAGATCACTGAGTCCGTCCCCTGCCATGGCAGGAAAGGGCGCTGGGGTCGAACGACTCCGGCCAGGTGTTCGTGCAGCCTCACACGGAGCCTGGGAGACGCCTCATGGAGCACGGCTGACCAGGCAGCGATGACCGCAGCTTCGGCTACTCTGTGTTTCCTTCACTTCCTTACGTGACTGCTCCTGGAGTCCGGTTAAGCAGCCAGCTTCGCACGCGGCTGCTCATAGCGTCATCTCTATGTCTCTTCCTTACGCGAATGCGGTGGCGAGGGCAGTGTGGAAAGCCTTGCTAGAGTCCTGGTTTTTCACATATGCTGCTCCCTCCACCCACAAGGTCTGTCACCCCGTCGTGGAAGGCAATCTGGCGTGGTTAAGCGTGACTTGCTCTTGGCAACCCCTCCGTGACCATCACCGGTCACCTGTTCTGCTCGGGGTGCTCACGGTGCTTGGTGGACGATTCACGCTGATCTCTCTCCACAGACTGAGGACGATGGACCCAGCCCTAATTCCCTGGGCTCTGCTATTGCATTAGGCGCATGAGGAGCAACAGACGTGCAGGTCGGAGGTGGACACGGTGCTGGGAGACGGGAGTGGGGCTGGAGTACGGAGCCCACACCCCACCACCGCAGCGTAGTCCCTGCTGCCAGTGCCTGGGGCACCGAGTGTGGCGGGGCCTGCCCGTGCCGGCTGCAGCCCCAAAGGGTGCAACGCCCGATGCTGTGCTGGGACGGGTGCTCAGCGCCCCATGTCACTTGGAGAACAGGCCCCGCGGGTGCACAGCCTCTCTGGGCCCGGGGGTCCCAAGGGCCCTGCCCGGCTCCAGCTGGGGCATTTCCCCCCAGGCGGGCGGGCAGGAGGGCTCCCGCCCCTGCGCCCGCCATGCATGCAGCCCACACTATAAATACACATTTAATGGGTCGCCTGCGAACTTTGTTTTTCTCCCTGAAGCGGGGAGGTTCCTGCCTGCTACAGCAGCAGACTGTAAACCGTAATGCAGCCTGCAGTGGTTTTTATGTCTGATCTGCTTGGCCTCTGGTTTCCAGGCGTGCTCCAAAAGGCTAAGAGCATTATTTCTATATGGCTTTCTACCTGGCAGGAGCAGCTGCCCCCAGCTCGCTGCTTAGCATAATATAGCGCTGGTTTGATGCGGTGCCGCTGGATGGATGGGTCCAGGCAGACGGGCAGCGGCGGGGAGCCTCCTTGCTGATTCACGGCTCTCCCCCACCCTCCGCCTGCGCCGAACTTCAGCCTCTGCAAACAGCCAGAGCCCATTTCTATTCTCTCCCATTTCTAGTCTCCTGCCAGCGCCTGCTAATGGCACAGGTGGAGGGAAGGCAGGATCCCAGGCCGCTGCGGGAAGGGCCCTGCTTATCACACTCAGCCCTATTCTCTGTGCAGCTCCCGGCTCGCTCGCACGCACGCACGCTCGCACGCCAGCACACGCGTGCACCCCAGCCAGGGGTAGCGAGGGGAGGTTTATTTAAAGCTAGACGCAGCGGCTTTGTTGTTAAGAAATAATTCGAGATGCAAGTGCAGAGGCTGAGAAATGCAGTCCTGGCTCACCAGACACGTTTCCCATATGCTAATTTCAAACAAACTTTCCGAACGCGCCTTGGTGGATCTAACGTAAGGAACAGTCTTAACGACTGGAGTTTCTTGCTGGCTGATAAAATATGGATAAAGGAACCATCACTTTATAACAGCAGGAAGAAAAATAATTGCTGGGGCCGGCTCTCATTTGAATATTGTTTAAAATCCGTGTAGCGTGGAGGTGGCTGGTGCAGTCTTGGTCTCCCTGAGCGAGGAGCTGTGTTATACAAGGCTTCCCAATCAGTGCCGCCAGGCTGCAGGGCACCGAGGGCCGTGGGCTAGTCGCCCCCACCGAAGCCGGGAATGACTGACGGGCGTAAGGGAAGGACCGGCTCCTGCGCAGAGCGGGGGTCGGCCTGGGGTCCCGGGCCGAAAGCCGTTTGCACCCTGCAAAGGGAGCGGCGAGATGCTGGGGCAGTTTTGCAGCAGCTCTGGGAAGTGCCTTGAGCCGTGGAGATGCCGAAGAGCTGCTGTGTGCATAACTCAGCTCCCCCCGGCCGTCTGGATCCACCAAGGGGCCGAACCTTGGCAGGATTTGTTGCGTTTCTAAGAGGGCTTTCAAAAAAAAATAACATGGGGGAAAAAAAAGGCAGGAAAATGTGCTGCTGCGGGTGCTGCTGCAGCGGCTCGCAAGGACGGTAAAGTGACACTGAGTAATTGAATTCTGAACAAGCCGGAGCAATGCAAATATCTGACAAATTGATTTAATTGCATTCACGTACAATAAAGCCGAGATCTAAAAGGTCAGCTAGAAAATGGAAAGGGTCCCTGGAGTGCTAACAGGGACAAGCTGACTTTAATACACATTCATCACATTTTATCATCTAATTAGTTCACACAATGCCAGGCTGATAGACAGAGGCCTAAACAGAAGTATTGATTGATTATTAGCCACGTATCTATCATATTACCTTCAGCCCCATGTCGGCCTGTCCTGGCAACTGCCATGCAGTGGATCAGCAGAACAGGGGCTGGGTTGATGAATTGTTTTTCTATAGCAGAACGTAGCTCAGGAAAGTATTTCACACGGGCGCCGAATGATAACGATGCTGCCGCAATCTCGGCACGCGGGACCTCGCCGCCGGCCCCCTCCCCGGCTCTGCCGGCTCAGCGTGTGGGACTGGGGCCGAGGCACCTGCGCGGGGAGACGTGACCGCCCGGGCCGGTCTGGGGAAGTCCACGCAGAACCGCTGTATTGCCATGGAAACCGGAGCCCGCGTCTCTGCCTTTCTGCAGGTGCGACTGTCCCCTGAACCGCCTTCCCCCGCCGGGTGTCGCGGGGGTGCCGGGAGGCACGGCCCGCGCGGGCGCCTGGACCGGACCCGCACGGCTGGGGAACGCTGTTTGATGGGCTCCAGAGCCGTTTCCCTTTCAAAACAACCGGTTTGCCTCGGTGCGCTCTGAAGAGGCCCTTCGTGCTGGGAAGGGAAGTGGGCAGCGTTTGCAGAGAGCCCTCCTTGCTGCCCGTGTGCACCGCTCCTCGCTTGCAGGTGGGGAAACACGGCAAAATCACCTTCGCCAGCCAAGCCTGATTGCAGGAGCTCCCAGCGGACAATGCCTGGCCTGGGCACCACCCAGAGCCTGCTTCTGATTGCAATACGGAGCACAAACACGGCCCCATCTCTGCTGACCAGGCGTCAGCTGGGGCCCGTGAGGCCTCCCCAGGCTGTGCGGACCACCACCCTCAGGCAGGCCCACGGATGGGCTGTGGGCTGTCCATGGGGATGTGGCCTTAGAGGTGGCTCGCCATGCCACGTGCTTGCATCGCTTGTGGGACCGGTGTCGCCACGTGGCTCGCTGCCGGGGCTGGCTGATAGGAGCTGGGAAGAAACAAGTCCTGTTCCCAGCAGTCCCCATGCAGACCAGAGGGACCCGGGTGGGATGTGGGCCTTGCCGCAGTGGCAGCTGCAGGAGACCCTTGCCCTTCGGACAGGGCTATGCCGGTGTGGCGTGGCGGCAGGCCACAGCCCTTCCCCACCGCGCGGCTCGCTGCTGGGAGGTGCGATGTCTAAGGCACTTTCCCTGCCTATCGCCCTGGCTCCTCCAGACCTCCCCAGCAGCGACACAGCGCGCGGCATGAACACGTGGTGAGACAGTGGTATGAACACTGCCGTGCAAACCGTTTGCACCCTCCAGTCTCCCTGCCGTCCCTTCCAGCCGGCTGCATCCCACAGCTCCCCAGGCCAGGACGGAGCCGCTGCAAGGGTCTGCCCCGTGCCGTGCGCTGGGATCGGCGGTCACGCTGGACCGGCCCAGCCACGCATCGCTACTCTGACACGTAGGCTGGTGGGACGGTTCCCTCCTAGGGCGAGGCTTGGGCAACCTCCACGTTCACTTCAACCTGGCTTCACCTGTGATCTCCACCTGCTTGGCACGCTCAGCGTGCTCTGCGTGGCGCGGTGCAGCTACCCGAGCTGGCGCTCGTCTCTCTGCATTGACCCGGAGGCTGCAGGGCTTTTGGGCCACTCTGCTGGGACGGCCAGAAGCGCCCAGCCCCGGACAGAGAGCCCTGGACACGCCGGCTGCGGCTAACCAGCACGGTTTCATTCAGGGCAGGTCATGTCAGACCAACCTGATTGCCTTTCATGATCAGGTCACAAAAGCATTGGATGCAGGTGTCGCCGTGGACGTAGTCTTCCTGGACTTCAGCAAGGCCTTTGACACCGTCTCCCACCCCATCCTCGTTAAAAAAACTAGGTGACGGTGGCATTGATGCCTGCACAGTCAGATGGATTGCAGATTGGCTGGAGGGTCGCACTCAGAGGGTGGTGGTGGACGGGCCATATTCAACCTGGGGGAAGTGGGCAGCAGAGTCCCCCAGGGCTCGGTCCTTGGGCCCGCGCTGTTCAATCTCTTTATCAGCAATTTGGACAATGGGGTGAAAAGCACCCTGTTTAAATTCGCTGATGATACCAAAATTTGGGGTGAGGTGAGCACACTAGTAGGGAGGGAAAGACTGGAGCAAGATCTAGATAGGTTACAGGGGCGGGCTAACAAAAACAGGATGCGTTTCAACACTGACAAGTGCAGGGTGCTGCACATGGGCAGCAGTAACCAGCAGCACACTTATAAGATGGGAAACTCCCTTCTTGAGAGCACGGAGGCAGAAAG
>NW_017729016.1:7267898-7280588 GCF_001723915.1 Gavialis gangeticus
CTCACTAGGGGGGACAAGAAGGGTTTGGGAGAGACCTTGTTTCGCCCTCCCCCCGCATAACAAGGAATAACGGCCACAAGCTGTTGGAGAGGAGGTTTAGATTAGACATCCGCAAGAATGACTTCATGGTCGGGGCGGCTAGGATCTGGAACCAACTTCCAAGGGAAGTGGTGCTGGCTCCTACCCTGGGGGGCTTTAAGAGGAGGCTGGATGCCTACCTGGCTGGACTCATTTGAGCCCAGTTTTTCTCCTGCCCAGGCGGGGGGTCAGATTTGAAGATCCACAAGGTCCCTTCGACCCGACTTCTGTGATTCTGTGAACCAGGCCTCGCCCAGTCACGCTGGCCACGAGCAGGGCAGCAAGCCGGCGGTCATCGGTGGTGCACGGGCTGGTGCCCAGGGCCTGCGAGCATCGTCCTGAACAACCAGCCACGTTTGCTCTTGCCTTGGAAAGTCTCCGCATCTCTTTAGTATTGACTGGTGAGATGGCAAATGTTATGAACTGTGATTTCATTAAGCAAGAGCGGTGGCTGCTCCCCACGATCCGGCTGCCGCGCGCAGTCTGCTCTCCTGGCCGCGGAGCCGGCTCGGGGGACATTGATCTTTCATCAAAGAGGCTGAATTGACAGAGGGCAGGGAGCGAACCGAGGGCCTGCAGCCACGGGCCATGTTAATAATACGTGGCAGGGGGGCTCCTAAAGCTGTGGGGAGAGACTAATTAATGACATCTGGCTTCACGCAGTTTCACTGAGTTTGCCACACTTTGCCTTGGATTTTTAATCAGCCTAAAGCAGTTCACATGTCTGCGGCAGGGAAAGAAAATCCCTTTAAAAGGGGGACGAGAGGAGCATTTTTAAAATGTGGTTTAATGAGCAAAAGCAAAACAACGTTTTGAAACAACTGCCATAAGGTTACGTACGATTCTCTTGGCATACAGTTACATTTGCATTTATTTGCATTATTTTTGTGTCAAGACCATATGGAATGGGAACTCATGGGGGGGCGGGGGGGGGGCTGCTTTTCTTTTTCTCCAGGGTTTGTTCATTCTTATTCCAGATTATCTAATTATTCGGGTTTTAAATAACTAGGGTTTGAGAGTGGATGTCTCACTGTTGCCTAGTTTGGGAGAATTAAACAGTTTCTGGTGAGACTGGCACGTTCCACAGCTGCCAAAATAACAGCAGACTACGGAAAAAGCCCTCCTGGATTTACTATATTAAATAAAATGAATACAACTTGTAAATGGGATGAGTGAGTTTAGCTGAATGGAGTACATGCAGCTCACGGTTTATTAGTCTGTTAAACGGGTGCTTAGGAAACGGCACTGGACCCTCCCCACAGCACCGTGGACCGGGCGCGCGTGCAAAGGACACCTGGCACATCGCGGGTGGCACGGCAGCCGACCTCGCTGCCCTGCAGCAGGAGCACACGCCGGACGGGCAGCGCTGCCACCGCCCCGGGCACCGTGGCGCGCACGTCCGCGCGAGGCCTGGGCACAGCAACCCCTGGCAGAAGCTCCCCGGGAATGTCTGCTCTGGCCTCCTCCTCCGCGCGCTTGCGCGCGCTCATCTCCGCTGCAAACGCTACAGCAAGGGCAGGCAGCCACTGGGCTGGACCCACCACAGCAGAGACCGCGACCTGGCAAGGTGTTGCCACATGTCCTTGTTTAGCCAGGCTATAATTACCTGTCTGCCCCGGCCACCGCTGCTAATGTATTCTGAACAAAGCTAGGAAGAAAGGGATAATCAGGTTATCCCAAATGACAGCAACAACATCTGTATTTTCTGGTACACTGGGCACATTTGATGTACAGAGTATTGTAATGAGGCTGAAGAACATGTCAGCTGTATCTCTTTTGTCCCCTCCTCACAGGAGCAATGGGGAACTCTCCAAAAAGAATATTAATTGCTATAAGACGCAAAAAGCGGCACGAGCCTGTCCCGACAGCTGCTGTTTGCATCTCCCCTTCCGCTGGGAGCTCGGAGGACATCGGGGTGCGTTGCCCACTGCAGGCTCCTGGCAGTTGCTACGACATACTGGTTTCACTGGGCAGGACCCTGCTGTCCTGGTCATTCAGGACTGTCACAGTTTTGGGGACATCCCCATCCAGCTGGCACTGGCCCCACCAAGCCATTGCAGGAGCTGGGGCCAAATCACTGTGGGCACAGCTTTGCTCCTGCTGTTTCCTTGCTGGGCATCGAGTCGGCAGCCTGCGTCCTGCAAAGGGCCCGGGAGTGTTGCTCCTTCCCCTGTCAGTTATGTGCGATGACGTTTCCAACCGGCCACCTACACGTGCCCCATCCTGAGTCGAGGGGCCAAGCTGTGGTGGGGCCTGGCCTGCAGCCCCTTGTGCGTCCCTCCCCGGGACACAGCACCCAAATAGCGGCTAAGCATTTTAGACATCCTGCCTCTCAGCTCCCAGCACATCACGGCCACAGCAGCCAGGACCCCGTGACCGGGCAGGTCTCCCCCGGCCTGGGGTTGCATGAGCCCAGCCCCCACCT
Source organism: Gavialis gangeticus (assembly GCF_001723915.1). Lineage (NCBI taxonomy): Eukaryota > Metazoa > Chordata > Crocodylia > Gavialidae > Gavialis > Gavialis gangeticus. Next base: position 7,270,402 of record NW_017729016.1, read on the forward strand.
CTTACCCTTGTGCCCCGCAGGGGTTACAGCCACAGCTTCTGGCCCCGTGGGGCTGTGCAGACAGCAAGGTGCCTTGGCAGGAGCGGTGTTATCTTCATCCTGCGAGGGCATGAGGAATTGCCCGCGCCGTATCTCCCTACTTGTGACGGACTTCAGAGCCATCCGGCAACCGGCCTGTCGGTGTCACGCTTCATTAATACATCAAGTAAAGGGATGGCCCCGCTCACCGGGGAAGCGCCGTGCAGGCCTTTCTCAGCCATTTGCTGTCTATCTTGTGTAACCCAAAGAATTATACCTCGCTGCAAGGTTGCAACGAATCTCCCCCTCCCCTTCGCCTGAGCATGTCGCACCAGACAACCGAGACTGGACTTTTTCGGTGCCAGCTTGCGTGAACACATGCACCGGGAGATGGACCTGGGGGCTGGCTATGATAACGACACCCTAATTTGCCAGGCCCTGTTTGCACCGTGCGCTGGGCTGCCTGGACGAAGGAAGGCGCTACGGCAGGCACGGCTGGCCCTCGCATAATAAATTGCGAGATGAACCCCATGCATATGCCACGTTAATGTGTAAGGTGGAGATAGAGGCCGGGAGGAGCTGAAGCAGAAAGTCTACTGTAAATGGAAACCTGGCACTGAATATAAATGGCAAAGGTTGCTGTCTGCCAATAACAGTAAATCAGACGGCGGCACCGTGGGCCGATAAGGCTGCCGGATGAATTGCATTGCAGCCCCGTGCCGCGCGGGGGCTCAGGGCTGCACGGGCAGAGGTAGAGGCTCGTTTCTCTCCAGCATGTTCTTCTCATGCTAACGAGGCCTTGGTGCTGCCCGTGCATTGGACCTGCGAGGGGCTGGGCCTGCCACGCGCTGGGGGGGCCGGTGACCCCACCGTACCGGGGCTCAGCTGGCGGCTCTCACGTGCTCCCCGTGGCGTCTCCCTGCACCATGGAGGAGAGCAGAGAGGCTCTGTCCTGCAAAGAGCTGCTCAGACCAGCGTGTGCCACTTACCCCCCGCGTAGGAGAAGCAGGGCAGCCTCCCCAGCAAAAGAGACATTTGCTTTAAATGGGAAACAGCCCCGGAGCCCCACAATAACCAGAGTCCGAGGGCAGAAGCAGTGCCCCCGCGCTCGGGACCCAGCCAGGCTGGAGGCTGCTAAGGTTGCAATGCAAGCCCCGGCAGAGGCACGCTCATTAGGGGATGAGGAAAACCTGGCTGAGGTGCACAGACAGCCAGGCATCCCCGAGCCTCACCTGGGCGGCTGGCACCGGGCCCACCCCCCTGCTTGAGCTGGGCCAGGTGCATTTTAAAAGAAAAGACCTCTGAGCCTTATTTGAGACGGAGTTGGGGAGCCCCGGCCGCTTTCCTGGACTAATGACCCTCGCTCCAACACTGGGCCCATTTCTACCTGCGTTCACCAGGCCCCTGGCCCCATTCTGCCTTTTGTTGTAGGGGGGACAAGACCCTCCGCCCCAGCCCCGTGTCGGCATGAACAGACCGTGACTGAGTCCTGGGGATAAACCGCACAGGCTGCTTTCCCCTCGTCTCTCACTGAACAGCGTGAGCTTCCCAGCTCTGGGTCTTTCCCACCGCTCTTTTCTGAGCCCTTTCCGGCTTTCTGACGTCCCGTGGGATGCGCGGGCACCAGTCCTGGGCCTGCTGGCCGCAGCGCAGACGGGACGCCCATCCCGACGGCCCTCTTCAGATCCCTGGCACGAGGCAGGGGTCTCCCCGAGTGCCTTCCCCACCAGCTCCACGGGAGCAGCTGTGCGCAGATGTTTCAAGGCCAGTTTGGGCCCATTGCAGGACAAATCCCAGCTTGCCCCTGGAGCTGGGAAGCTGGGGCACTGGGCTGGCCCCTGTTACCTGCCCCTGGATAGCAACCTGCCCCATGTCCTGGGCCTGCCACCTCGGGTAGCAGGTGTGCTCGGGCGGGCGGCTGAGGCAGCTCAGTACAGCGCAGCTCGGGGTGGGGGCCCAGGACGGTCCAGGCAGGAGCGTGCACGTCCCCATTGCCCCGAGGCCAGCAGGCCTGGGGTGCTGGTTTTCCCCCAGGGCAGGCGCCCGAGAGACGCCGTGGAGCCCAGACACCTTCACTTCCAATACTGCAAATAAGGACTCGAGAAGCGCCGGTCCAGACACATCCATCTCTCGCCGTGTGGGCAGGGTGGCCATAAGCTGTCACCGACAGCAGAGCGGCGCATTCATCAGCGGTTCATTTTCCGGGCTGGAAGAAAATGACAGATGTGCCACGTGTGCTGTCGCGCTGGGCCCAGAGACAGTCACCGAAGGGCGTGCGACTGTGCCCAGATCTGGCACCGTGCAAGGCTCTTTGGCATGCACACCCATGCCTTTCCTCCCTGCTCCCAGAGCGGGTGCTGGGGTTGATGGGCCTGTTGTCTGCTTGTCTATCCCAACTCTACCATGGGCTCCCCACTGACTTGCACGGCTGTACTCCAGGCGTATGCTGGAGCAACGGGGGGTCCGGCCCGTGGGTGATGCCTGGGCATTAATAGCGGTGCAAGCCCATTGCAATCCTAGGGGGGCAGGGAGCCTGCAGCCCACACCTGCTGCCAGGTGTCCTGTGCGCCCCAGCCCGAGCCTCTGGCAGGCGGTTCAGGATGCAGGACTGATGAGAGACCTCGGGCCTCCGTCTGCAGAGGAAGCCCTGCTGGCCCAGCTGCCGGGAGTAGGGTGTCAGGGGACTCATCCCTTGGCCCCGTCTAGCGCACTTCGGCTGTGGGATGACAAAGGGCCCTGCCAGCCAGTCCTCCTGGACGAGGGGTCTGCAAAGCTGCAGGCACCCGCCTCCCCTGGGGCAGATGAGGCATCAGTGAAGCGGCGTGGAAAGGCGGCAGTCTGCTCCTGGAGGATCCATTCCCACGCTTATCACCACGCTAATACTCTCTGCGAGGCAATATGATTTTCTTCTGTGTAAACAGCAATAACTTCAGAATTACTCAGAAAAGACAGAGACCTCAAGAGATGCTTAAATTACTGGCTCCCTCATTAATCAAAGGCTGCAGTTGCTGAGCTGGGAAATGCTTGCATTCATTTACGGGGACCGCACGCATGCCAGGACCTGCATTGTCTCCGAGCCGGGTGGTGACCCCGCGGACGTGCAGCCGGTGGGTCCTTTCTGCGGCACAGACACGGGCCCGGCTCAGCCCAGGTGTGAGCTGCCTGCAGCCCCGCGGCCAGAGCCAGGGCTGGGCAGCAGCTGGCTCACGAGCTGCCCCGGGACCCGCCGGCCACGGGGGGGGAGCTGAGCCCCGCTAGCAGGGAGCCGGGCAGCGCCGCGGCCTCTGCCGCCCTGACAAGGGGAGCGAAGCCGGCAGAGATGTGGCAAGGAGGTACCTCCATCCTCCAGGGTTGTCATGCCAACCAGGAGGAGAGCGGCGCTGATTGCATTCACCGCAGCACCATCTTGACACACAACCCAAGCTGCCGGCAAGGGGGAACGGGAGAGCTGCAAGGTGGGGAGCGAGGGGTCAGCCTCCCCGCGCGGCCCTCGGCCCTCCGCGCTCCCGACGGCGCGGGCAGGCTGGGCCGGGAGCCGGCCGGGACCCTCGTGGACCCGCAGGGTGAGCCCCATCGGGGCGTCTGGTTCTCAGACCGGCCCGGCAGAGGCAGGGGAGGCCCAGAGCCACCTCCAGCCTTGGCTCCCCAGCCAGGGGGCCGGGGGCGCGCATTCAGGACAGGGCAGGATGTGTCCGGCCTGCGGCTCATGGGAGCTGTCAGCAAGGAGGGGCGAGGCTCTGGAGCCACCAGCGCTGCCCGCGTGGGTCCTGGGCCCTCGCGCGTGCCTGCCACCCACACCTGCTCCCCCAGGCAGGCGGGCACCGCCCGCGACGCGGACACCTTCTCCTCCAGCCCCCGCACCCGTCCTGCCCCGCAGCGCCTTCCCCCACCTCTGCCAAGCCCCCGCTGCTGTTTAACACCGAGCCGCTGCAGCCCCTTGCGCTGGTGGCACGGAAATGACAGACCACCCCAACGACAACAAAGGCCCCCACCAGCCCGCCTGCCACGTGCGAGCTAAAGCAACGGGGGGGAGTCCCACACCTGCCACCTGGCACTGCCCCGGCTCTCTCGAGCGCTCGGGACCGCAGGGTTTGCAGGCGTTGGATGGGGACCGTCACAAATCCGCATCCCAGGCTGCCTTTCCAGACGCAAGACTGCTAATTTTCATGGATCCCCTGTGTTTCATGCCCTCCGTGTCCTGTCATGCACTGATAGCTCTCGTCCACGAGCTGCAGTGCAATATGCTTATGAGTAATAGTGTCTTATTGGAGTGTAAAGATCTTCCTATTTCACTGATTTATCCTGCATTTAAACTGTTTCAAAATTCACTTACTTGAAGAAGTACTGGAAGCAAAATGCTCTCTGTAAATAGCCCGGCTTCTTCTAAACTGATATCTCTGAAAGGAAAGATGGAATAAGTTGCACTATCTATTTTCTCTCCGAGGCAGCATCACTGCATTATTTTGACTGGTTTCCATAACGAGGGCTGTAGTTGATTCTTCTCTGCGAGAGAGGCGGAGGGGCTGGCAAGGACTGTTTGACCTTTTCGTCTGAGGCCTGAGAAACTCGGCTACGGATTAGCCTGAAGTTTGCTCAAGTACCTAGTTAGGAGGCCTCTTCTTTTCCAGTTCACTGCCTGGTGGATTTCTGAACCACAAGATGCCAGATATCAAATCCCAGCCCTCTTTCATTTGCAATGGGCTTTAATTTCCCCCCCAAATATTTTAGATGCTCTTTCAAGCGGACGAGCTGTCAGCTATCACGTTGCAGGGGAGAAGCAGAGCCCAGCCGGGGCTGGTGCATTGTTCGATGTGACAGAAAGCTCAAAAGTGCCAACACGGGACAGGCACCGGTGCGGATCCTGCACGGGGCACGCTGCACACACGCAGCCTCTGCCTGCCGCAGCCCGGGGGTCCTCGTCCAGAGGGGGCTGAGGGACACGAGGCGAGCAGTGCCGCCCCGACCATGATCTGAACAGCTGTAGCCATAAGCCAGGCGGCCTTTCCCCTCCAGCCCCTGGCTTCAACCCGGCAGCAGTGACCAGAAGCCGCTAGCCTGGATCTGACGGCGCCGGGGGCGGATTAGCAGGGAGGACGGCGCTGAGCAGGACCAGATGGGCACGGTGGCGTGGCGCGGCGCGGGCCCAGCACGTGGCTGAGCGCAGAGCTCGGCGCGTGCCAGGAGCACACGGCCTGCGTGCAAAGCCTGCTCCCCCGGCTCCAGCTCTGTGCGGAGGGAAGGGGCAGCAAGAGGCAGGATGCGTGGGATGAGGCAGGGAGCAGAGACCCCGGGGACCCGTGCTGCAGTCCCCAGGGCATTCAGCGCGGTGGGGCAGGAGGATGAACCACAGCTAGGGTTCAGTCAGACAGCTGGACTCGCCGCAGCTAGCCTTGCCACGGCCTCCGTCTCCCCAGGCCCCGGCTGCCTGCTGCAGAGTGATGATAACTGATCACACGGCGTCGGAGGACCGCAGACGAGCCAGGCTGGCAGGGCGCTCTGGGGGTCTGGCAGGATCAGCCCTTCGTCTCCTCCCCTGCAATCCCTCGGGGGCCACAGCTGCTGGACCGGGCCCAAACGACAGGGAGCGATCGCGGCCCGAGACACCGGGCATCGCCGCAATGCACTCAGCCACCGTCTGCCGGACAGCCCTCGAGCCAAGGGCGAGGCCTGAAAACGAGCTCCGAAGAGCGGGGGACTCCCACGTTTCTGGGGTGCAGGTGACTGGGATGCTCCATCGCTCGTGCCTGGTCAGGCTCGTCGCCCGTGGGACCTGCTTGCTGCCCCAGCGCTGCATCGGCATCACGGGCATCCCGCAGCGGTCAGAGGGGCCGGCAGCGGGGCTCCCTGGGGGGCGGAGGAGGAGACGAGCAGGGGGATTGTGCTTTGGCAAGCGGAGGAGTCTGTGCCGGCCGGGGCTGGAGGAAGGCAAGGGGGAGCCCTCCTGAGCGCGGGCAGCTGGGGGCCAGCCTGGCCGAGCGCGGGAGCGGGGGCTGCGGATGCCCAGCTGTGGGGTCACTTGTGGCATCTGCTGCCCAGCCACAGGCAAAAGGGCCCCCTTTGCACGCCCGGGAGGGGGGCTGTCTGCAGGGGGCACGAGAGCCGCAAGGCACTCTGGTTGTACCTGGGGCCCAAGGCTCAGGACCAGGCTCCTACCAAAGTGGGGGGGGGTTTGCTGCTTGATTAGTGATGAAAATATGTCCTTGTGCTGTTCAGGTGCTCTGAGAAGCAGCCCTGGCCTCCCTGGCGCCCGGGCAGGGTCCCCCTCCCCACGGCCAGTGCTTCCCAGCGTCTCCCAGCTGCCTGTGGGCAACCCCGCCAGTGCCTCTGTCCCTGCACGGCTCTTCCCACGTGCACGCTCTTTGGGGCATCGTGCAGACTGACAGACCCTCAGCAGATCAGGGAACCCTGCTGCTCGTGCCCTGGGGTCCCGCGGGGTTGCTCCAGGTGGGGGAGAGGAGATCTCGGTGGGGGAGGCGGTGGAGCTGGCCCGGGCTGTGCCAGGGAGTTGCTTCTCCTGGCATGGGGCGTGGGGCTCGGCTGGACCTGAGCCCTCCACTCTGCTTGGGAAAGGGCAGAGGCTAAATCCCAGCACCCGGGTACGATGCCGCAGCATTCCCATTGCAGCGCGGTGCAGCAGGGAGAGCCTGGAGCCGCCGGCCTGGGTGGGGGTCACTCACCAATGCTCCTCAGCGAGCTGAGGCTGCAAAACCAGTGTCGGTTCAGCAGTGCAGAGGCCTCCAGGGAAGACCAGGCAGCTTGATGCCCAGGGGAGCACTGATACCGGCCCACGTGAAGGCCAGCTCCCGCATGCGACAGCTGGAGCGCAGGCTCGGGGCAGGAGGACAAGTGCCCGTGACAAACTTGGCTGAGCGCACACAGCGGGTGAGATGCTCACAGGTAGAGCTGTACCACTGGTTCCCAAGCACGTTTTTCTGCACACAAACAAATGTTTAGTTTTGGGGAGAGAAGCTATGCTGTTAGGTTTTTGGTGCAAGGTTTTGTGCAAAGGCAGCTTGAACTGATTGAGAGAGAGCAAGAGCAAGAGCTCTCCTCTTTGTGACAGATGCATTACAGCAACTTCTCAAGACACTTACAGCACAGAGACTGGATATGACTTTGGAGGTAAAATCTTCCCTGTGTGCCAGCTCCTGGCACACTGTCTCTCTGCATGCCGTTTGACCACCTCTGCTCCAGGCCTGGCACGTTCGTGTGAATACGCAGGATGCACGCCCGGCCCTCCTCGCCGGATGCTCTTCCACAAAGGACGTGCCCTGCAGGCCCCGGATGTCGGCAGAGGCGCGACCCAGGGGACGATGCTGGAGCAAGGCTGCTCACGCGAGAGCAGCCTCAGGTCCCCGAGGGAGGATGTGGCTCTGAAAGCAAAGCAAGCTTTGTGGCTCCACTGACCACACGTTGCCAGGGCTGTGAAGGTCTCGCCCTGCTAGACACACTCATCCTTGCTTGCTCTCTCCAGGGTTTCTCGTGCACTCTGCGGATGCAGGGGGTCCTGACTCCCACCAGAGACAGGACAGGCAGCCAGGCTGGCTCCTGCGCGACCAGGACTCTTGAGAGTATTAACACCCTTTGCAGCAGCGGGACGTTGGCCACCCCAGTCCCTTGCGGCAGGGCCGGTGCCATGTCTTGTGCTCTGTCGGGGTTCACGACTTCCTTTTGCTCAGAGGCCGGACAATGGGTTTATCCGGGAGGGTTTGGACCCTGCCCCAGGCAGGGGTTGACTCTGCAGGTCCCTGCCAGCCCCACGGCTGACGCTGATGCTAAGGCGCTCGCACCCGAGCCATGAAGCACTCCTGCATTTCAGAGGCGAAGCCACCACCGAGCGCGAGCATGGCCGCTACATCTCTCCCAGGTGTTGCATTCGTGGGCGACCCACTCTCTGACGGCCCGGCATTTGCCACCTCGTTGTCTCCCTCAAGCAGCGAGGGTGAAACAAGGATCAGTCCTTGCTGCCCTGAGGTCTTCCCCTGCTCTAGGTCGCAAATAAATCACGAGAAAAAATGAGGAGAGGGTGCTTGCAGGGGATGGTCCCCTAAAATCCATCCATCTTCGGATGTGAGGACATCCGAGCCCTGTGTTACAGCAGCCTGGGGCCGGGCAGATCATCGGGGGGTCCCAGCTTGGGGGCTCTGATTGCCACGGCTCTGCTCCCCATCTCCTGGGGCTGGACTAGGGGCGTTTGCAGACATTCAGTCTGAGGACGGAGAGCCCAGCGCACCACGCGGCCCAGCTGTCCCGGAGCGAATCACCCGCCTTGCTAAACACGTGTATCACGCAGCGCGTGAGCAGCCTTGCTCCAGCTCCGGTGCCTTTGTCCGCTCCGTCCCAGGCCTCTGGGATCAGATCCCCTCCCCGCCGGCCATGCGCAGGCCGCGGTGGGAGCAGCCCCGTCGGATCGCCCCTTCCACAAACCACCCAAGCTCCCTAATGAGAAGCCTTGTGCTCCTGCGCAGCTGCGTGAATCACAGCCAGCTTCTACCCGCCGCTCGTGCCGCTCTTCCCTCCTTGCTGCTTTCGGCAGGCGGCACTTGCGGTGGCACCGCTCGGCAGCACTCCCACCCCGCGGACTGGCGGTGCAGGTAGCTCCGGGGGAACTGGCCACCCCGGGCAGTATCCTGCCTTCCTGACGTGAGCAGGACGTGGTATCACACCAGAGGCGCCGAAGCAGAGCAGGAGCTTGCTGCGCTGCCCGGGGAGGCCGTGCCAGTGAGCTGTGGGGAGCTGCGCCAGCATTTCCGTGCTCCATCGGGGCCAGGACCCCGCTGCCCCGACCAGGCCTGAATCCTGAGCCCAGGAAAGGGTGCCCCAAGCGCCTCCTGCCTCCAAGGGTCGCTGAGGCGGAGAGTAGGATGGACTCGCAAAGGTGAAACCCCGCAGAGCACCCACCCCCGCGCCGACCCCCGGCCTGAGGGACAGCGCCAAGCGCGCAGGGACGCGGGTCTAGGAGAAGGCCCCGGCAGGAGCCAGATGCGCGCTACACGTGACGTGGACCACGGCTACCCCCTCCGGGGATCCTCGCGCCTGCCGGGGAAGCAGATGTTCTTGGCCAGCCTCGGAGGCAACAGGCTGCGCGAGACGGGCCACTGCTCTGACGTGCCCTGGCAAAGCCCACGCAGAGCTGACAGCGCCAGCTGGGCGCCCCTCGCCGCACACCCGGGAGCTCGGCTCCGTGCTAATCGGCATGCTGAGGGCTGGGCGGTGTGCCGTGTAGATGCAGGCGCCCCGGCAGAGGGGCTGTCACGCTGTGTCACGCTCCGGCAGCTCCTGCCGCGGCCACGCGCCAAACACGGCCCGGCGCACGGACAGCGCTCCTGTGTGCGCGGGGGCGCGCAGCGTCCGCGCGTGGGAGGGGGAGGAGGACAGGCAGAGCCTGGCACCCGGGCGGCCCAGGGAAACCACTTGTGTCACAGGGATTTGCCACAGCACTGAAAAATTTCCTCCGGGCTGGCAGCTGGCCACGGGAGGGGATTTTCTTTCCTTGCACTACGCTATGCGCATAGATCCCGCCAGTCTCGTGTTGAGCACGTCGCGGGGAGACGCGGCCCCGGAGCCTGGCCAGGTGTGTTGGTGCACACGGGGGTTCAGCGTCTGGTCTGGCAAGAGCCAAAGGGCTGGGGCCTGTCTTGGTTCATCTTCCCAAAGCCCGCGTGGGGCAGCCGGGCAAAGGGGATGCCTGGGGGGTGCACACGTGCAGGCCCGTGCAGGGGCAGGGGCAGGGGCAGGGGCGCTGGCTGCGTGTCGGCAGTCGGGGGGCAGCTGCAGCGTGGACTCGAGCGGGTCTCAAGGGCTGCGCCAGGCGCGGGCATGTGTCAAGCGCACCCAGGGCCACGAGACCGCGGAGATCGTCGCCTCTGCTCGAGCGGAGCCGAGTCCCAAGCGGGCCCAGCTGCCTCCTGCTTGGTGCCCAGGACAGGCAGGAGCCTGGGCAGAGCCCCAGCGTCACAGCACCAGCATCCTGTCACGTCTGTGTGCGCATGTATAGTTACGCGTGTGTGTCACATGTAAGGGGCAACAGGTCCAAGGGGCTGCAGCTAAGGACGAGTCAGGTGCTACAAAGCCAGGCCTGGGCTGGAGCTCGGGGCTCCCGGCCCCCGCCCCCCCAGCGCTGAGCCGGGCTCAGCCTGGCCCTGGAGCCCCCCGGCCCGGTGCGCGGG
>NW_017729016.1:7281743-7298621 GCF_001723915.1 Gavialis gangeticus
GCGCGTCCGAGCGGCGGAGAGGCCGGCCGGGGCGAGTCCTCCCGAGGTCTGCGCCCCCGCCCGGGGCAGGCAGCTTCCCCCGGCCCGCTGCCTGCATCCGGCCCGGCTCCGTGCTCGAGTCCAGACTCCCCCTGCGGGGCTCGGGCTACCTCCTTATCACCCGCACAGGCCTCGGTGTTCCCATCTGTAAAACGGGGACGCTGCTACTTCGCGAGGGCTTCTTTTGCAGGTGTATCTTGCTACAGTTATTCGTGTTTTTCTCTCCCAGAGTGTAGTACGTTGTGCTTGAGCTTGTCTCCTGAGACTTAGCAGAAGCTGAAGTTATTACAATACACAGCTGCCTGCATGCTCAACGCGGCGGCGCTGAAGGAGCCGGTTGCACGCGCACACGAGGCTGCGCTTAGGCCCAGCTGTGCAAATGGGTGCTCTGCCCTTCGGTGGTTTAAGCGGACGTCTCCGGGCGCGGGCGTTCAGAGCGGGGGCTGAGGCGGTTGCGGGTGGAAGTGCTGGGGCTGCTGGTGGGATTGCGGCGTGCGGGTGCGTGCATGTCAGTGCCGGGGGGGCTGACAGCCCCGGGCAGCTGCACATCTTCCTTTGCGCTGCGCTTAGCCGCCTGTGCTGCGAGCTCACTTTTGCTCATGAATCTCCTGGGTTTTTTCTCTTTCCTCTGAATGCAGAGTGTGTTTTGAACGCTGTTAAAAGTTGTGTTAAAGGGTAAGTGGAAAGCAATGCCTATTTTTAACCTCCCTTTTTATGAGCAGCCTGGTGATATTCCTCTCTAGTGTATATATCGTTTGCATATCTCCAGTGTCACCTCTTCCTTTTATCCGAGACATGGATACTTAACAGTAGATATTGTCCTCCATGATAAACGGAATTAACTGCACGCCTTTTAATATGCTGAGACGATTGGCTCCGCAGCGATTTGCTGCAAGTTTGGCAGAGGACAGGAGGTCTTCATTTCCATCAGAGCTGGAATTAACGGGTGCCTCTTCACTCCTCCCATGCCCTTCCCCTTCACATGATATTCCCATCAGCCTCGATACAAATTGCCGTGGATTTTTAGTCAGTACTTCAGTGCCTTTCTCATCCATGCTCAGCACGAGGCATGTCTTGCTGCAGAGCTGGCCCAGCCCCTGGAAAGCCCGGGGCCGCTGCAGCTCTGCTGGGGCTGGCGAGTGGCTCGGACCCTGGGGCACATCCCTGGCTCTTGGCCTTTGCGGGCAAGCGGGAGAGAGGCGGGACGGCCCCAGAGGACTCTCGGCAGGACAGCGACCGAACTTGCACCTTCCAAGCAGAGCGGGAAGTTCACCAGCCCCAGTGAAAGCAGCACCCGGGAGCAGAGCGTGCCGTCCTCTGCCCAGAAGGCACCGCGTAGGAGCGGGAGCTGGGGAGCGGCCGTGCCTGCGGGGGAGCCCGGCTTACCCTGCAGCACAGGCCTGCTCCCAGGCAGGTCAGGAGCTCCCAGGCCGCTGCCATCTCGCAGTGGCAGGAGCCAGACCTTTGTGTGGTAAAGGCCCCTTGCAAGGCCCGCGCGTTCAGGCCCAAGCAGCACGGAGATCCATGCTGCTGTGCTGTTTCCTGGGGCCCGGCCCCGGGCGAGCAAGGCCGGCAGCTCGGCAGTCCCTCTGCTCACCCTTCTCTGTAACGTGGTGTCGGGTATGTGGTCTGGGCGCTGCCATTCACTACAGGCTCAGCAAGTGGCTGCCACCCAGCATTTAGGGGCAGTTGGCAGCTCAGCATCCCCCTGGGAGGCGTGGGATAGTCCGCAGGCCTCAGCGCCCCTGTTGCAGGCTGTCTGCAGACTCAGGAAGACGCGAGCACTGCGATGAACATTGTGTGCGCCTGCAAGGTTAACGAGGCACCTTTGAGACTAGAAACATATTTTAAAGTTTAGAGTCTGTAGCCTCCGCCTGACAACAGATATATAGTTTGGACAAAAATACGATGATCCTCTCAATATCAATAAGGCCTCCCTAGCCGGTAATGTTAAATCCAATATGTTCACGTTAATAACCATGGAAATCGCCCTGCGTCATAGGTTTTGAAGTGATCGAGTCAGTGAATTTTCAGCGACAGGCTTGAGGATGGGTTTTGCTAGAGGAGCAGGGAAGGGGGAGGAAAGGGTTGTGCTCGCAGGAATTCAAACCGGGGACATTGCGAAATGCTTCTCGCCGGCAGAGTCCTGGTCTGTTCTCGGGGAGTTCATTCAGCAAAGGCTGCAAACACGGGGCGGGTGCGAGGCGTTCTAGTCTTCATTCATCACAAAGAGCTTTAATCCCTACTTGAAGTGCAAATCTCAGTGCAACCTCCTCTGTTGCCATGTCTCCATAATTAAAGCGTGTTGCTTTTACTTAGTGGCTCATCCACTCCTTGGCCGCCCTGCTTGAAGCACTTGTGTGCACAGGCTTAACTTTATGCCTGTGAGTAATCTCCGCTGGCGCTGGAGCGCTTGACCTGGGGAGGTTACATCAATGCTCTTTGTCTGCCGCGTCTTTCCAGATGGGCGAGGTCCTGCCGGCTGCGTCGCAGGCCGTCGTGCTACGGATAGCGGTGGGCTCCGGTGCACGGGGCCTCGTCCCGAACAATAGCTGAGATCCGCCTGGGCAAGCGCCTGCTCCTGAACCAACCCCGCAGCAGCTCGGTGCGGGGCCGAGAAGCCGGCTCGGCAAGCCGCGTCCCTGCGGATACCACACTGCTGGAGTCTGCCTCTGGGGAGTTGCATGGTTATCCCCCTCCCAGGCTCCCTGGACCCGGCTGGTCCCTGCCATTCCTGGCTGTGCTGGAGTGACGGCGCCTTGCTTATTTGTACCTGGGCTCGGGCTCGCGTACCTGCCGGCGGTAGCTGCAGGGCACGAGCTCCATGACTTACCTTGAAGACAGGCTGGTTTCTTTGGCCTTGCCTTCCACAGGCCTCTGCTGAGATCCCAGCACAAGGGAGTCCTGACGATAGCACAGAAATTGCACCGAGGCCCCAGCCCATTTTTCATAAGGTGGCAACAGCCGTTGGCCGTTCCAGCGTTAATCCCCTGGAGTTTGAATCCCAGTGGGAACTTTAATTCGTGCAGCGCTCTCGCAGGTATGCCCCTCCAGGCTGTTGCATGATAGGAAAGAAAGCCGCGGCCGCCAGGGCTGAGCTCCCACGCTGATGGGCCCTATAGAAAATCCCGGGGTTGATGGATAGGTAGGGCTTTGCTTCTAACCATGCGAGCTGCTGCTGCTGCTGCTGCTGCTTTGTAGCTACTGTATTTCTCTGCAAAAGGCCTTTGCAGTGGATACTGTATCCTCAGCACTTCTGATAACTTGGGGAAGGTGTATTGATTTTCCAAGGTCCTGCTGTGAGTTGGCTTTTACTGAAATGCAGTGACTCAGCTGCCTTGCCCACAGCGCGCATCCGATGCGCTGGGATCAGGATTGCCCGGGGCTGTGCGCTCTCTGTTTTTCCATGCACGCACACGTGCACTGCACACCCACCTGTTTCACTGAGACTCTGCCCCGTGCCGGACCCGAGGGTCGAGGGAGGTGACCTCTCAGCTGCTCTGGACGCTTGGGGATGGGCTCAGGCCCGCGCCTGAGAGCCTCTGGGGCTGACCTGGGTGTCGTTTCTTGCTGGGAGAGAGCGTCCTCCCTTGTCAGCTCAGGTCCACCTTCCCCGGTGCAAGCATGCGTGGCCAGGCTGCACACGCCACGCACGCATCCTGCTTAGCCGGGGTCCAGCTCCCATGACCATGGGTGGGAAGGCAGCAGGAGGCCTTCATGGGTTTTGGAGGAGGCCTGTGCTGTGCAAGCCATGGGCTGGTGCTGCCCTCGCCTGGGGGTCTGCAGCAAAAGCCCCGCAGCACCTGCCCCAGCCGGCTTGGCCTGGGAGCTAGTTTGGCCCCCGCCACAAATTAAGCACCCTCGTAGGGAGGACCGAGCTGGTCTTGCTGCTGCTCTCTGCATTTCCCGGGCACCGTGGCTGTTGTCGGCGGGTGGGTGCAGGGGGGCGCCTGCGGCCTGCAAGCACCGTCCCCTTGCAGGAACCAGGGCTGAGCTGGGAGCGCGAGGCCTGCGTAGCTGAGGAAGGCCAGGCTGGCTCCCCGCTCCTCGTACGGGCCCAGCGCCTGGCCCGCTGCACCCGAGAGAGGCGAAGACCAGGCGCTCCCTGTTCCCATGCCAGCGATGACCCGCTGCGCGCTGCCTCCCCGCTGCCCGGCTCCCCGGCCTTTAACAAGCGCTCCCAGCAGGGCCCAGACACGCGGCCCGGACTTCCAGCTAAACCAGGGCCCTTTGGGGTAGGACTGCGGGGGCCCCGAGCCAGCTATCGGTGCCCACATTGCAAAAGGATGAATGGGCCAAACAAGGCCAGGTCTGCTCCTGTTAATACCCTGCGTGGTGCCCACTGGCAGGGAGCCCATATCCAGGCCCGAAATCTGGGGATTAAGCCTTGCCCTGTGCGCCGGAGGACATGGTTTGGGCTCCGTAGCGGAGAGACAGGCAATTCGACGATGCTTTGCCTCCTATTATGTGCATGTTAGCTGTAGTATGAAGCTTGCAGTCTGCGCGCGGCGTGAGTGCAGTATCACGCCAAGCACGTAGCTGCCACAGAAAATGTGAGAATAGGTCTGTGGAAAAACAGACCCCTCGGAAAACACAGCAGCAAAGAACCAGCTGGTTACATTCATGGGTTTAAGCGATGAGCCTGACCTCTGTTCGGTTTTTGATTTAGCGAGGCATGTTCTGCTTTGTTAAAAGCACAGCTTAGGTAAGGGGACCAACAGCCGTACAAACAAAGTTACAGACAAAGGCTTTTGATTTTCAGAGTGAAAATTCCTGCACAAATTGGTGACACCTTGTACCGAGGGAGGCTTGAATCTTTTGCTTTTCATGGATTTCTTTTTCCTCTTGTTGTCATGGGGACTTCTTTTTCCCTGAATTATTATAGTGTGCACTTCAGCAGAAATTTTATTGCTTTTGGGGCTGGAAAGGCTCATGTGGGACATTTCTCACTGCTCATGGTGTAATACACAGAGGTAATTTCTTTCAAATGATTTTTGCTTGAAGTGCTTTCAATGAATCGAGAAGGGTAAGAGTATGAATGGATGGCTGGGGTCTGAGCGCTGAGCGCAGGCGAGGAACAACTGCTATCAAACTTTCCAGAGCACGATGTGTGGATATTGTAGTTTTACTGTGGCGTATAAGTGGTCGGCAGCCTGGTTTAGTCTCGTCTTTCACCTTTTTCGGAAAGTCTGATCTGGCCTCGGAATCGGCGTCTTGGCCCCTGCCATGCGCTGTTTCAACCCCAAAGGAGGCAGCTCCAGTGTGCGACGTCAGCAAGGTTATTACAGCCTCTGGCTAATAAAGGGGTGCAGGGTGACGCCCGTCCTACCCAGA
The DNA here is from genome assembly GCF_001723915.1 of Gavialis gangeticus. Taxonomy (NCBI): domain Eukaryota; kingdom Metazoa; phylum Chordata; order Crocodylia; family Gavialidae; genus Gavialis; species Gavialis gangeticus. Next base: position 7,287,117 of record NW_017729016.1, read on the forward strand.
CCGACACATGGGATTGCATGGGATGCACGTGGGACGTCTTTGCAGACTCAGGGCCTCAGTCTCTGCATTAATGGGCACATTGAAGAGCCCGTGGAAGTGGACCCCGTGGGCTGCCCGATGCCTGGAGCGCAGCGAGTGATGAGCTCTTCCCTCTGGGGCACGGTGGGTTGGTCCTGGGCCAGCTCCAGCTCCCAGGGCTGCTTGCGGGAGCTAGCAGGGGGGTCGGCTGGCACGAGGGGAGCCTGCAGCTGGCAGCAAGAGGGGCTGGGAGTCCCTCGCGGGCTGGTGCTGAGCGCTGCCCCCAGGCCCGCGCGCCTGTCTGCCTGCGTCCTCCTCTTCCCGCCTCCCAGCTGCTGCGAGGCGCGGGAACGCGTTAATTGCTGCGAGTGAGACTCTCCTCCCCGTTGGCAGCACGAAGGCAGAACTCTTCAGCAAAACTTGCTAATTACTGTAACTGCGATTTCTAAACCAACTGCCACTTGTGAACACAACATGCGCTGGGTGTGTTGTTCCTCTCCAGGTCGACAGTCAGCAGCTTCGTTTACTTATTTAGTTGGTCGCTGTTTCAAAGCCGCGAGCGAGCGTTTGCAGGCTGCGGAAGGGATTCATATTTATGGAAAAACACCTATTTGTGTAAATACCCCATTTCCATCCCCAAAGTCTTCGTGCCAATTTAGTAAACGTTGCAAGATACAGTATTTTTCTGCTGCCAGATTATACATCCCAGCATCAAGGATGGATCATAAACCTGCTTTTTATGGCTTTGACATTACAATCGCTAGTCACAGCTTATGTAAATGAAGGTATTTACCTTGACAAGCTCTCCTGTGAAGTGCACCACTTCCTTACAGGATGCATTTTGTAGCATAAACAGGCCTAATGCCAGGGTGGGCGTACAACTCACGGTGGCATCGGCAGTCCTGCTCAGGACGCCGACGGCATTTGCCATAACCCGTTGCCTGTCAGAGCCTGGTGGTGGGTGGATGGAGGCAATGTCCAGGCGAGGTCAGCTGGACAGCGTTGTCCGTGCGCTCCTGGTGCAGACCTGCGCTTCCTCCACTCTGCGCAGAGATGGGCAAGGCGCTTGCCTCCCGGCCTGCCGCGTCCTTTACGTGCGGGAATAGTTTTGCCGCACGTGCTCGGGTCCCATCCCAGGGAGCCAGACTGGATTCAGCATCAATCCTGCCAGCTGCAGCCACCTAATCAGCAAAGCCAAGTGGCACCACACGACTGCAAGGAAGTCACCGCTCCTGAATGCTCACGGGGAACCATTTTTTACCCACCCAGAGAGCAGCAAAAGTCACCCAAAAATGCATTGTGCCCTTCTGCATAATGGGCACCTTGGAGGAAACGAGAGACCAGACAGCCTGGGCGTAGAACAGGCCTGCACCTGTCGGGCAAGCTATTCATTATGAATTATCCCCGGCTCTCATCTCGCACAACCCCGCTGTAAAACACTCCAGCTCGAAACGCTGACTCATGAAGCTCCAATTACAGACTACAAGGGCCCGGAGTCATTTCTGCTGGAGGAGATCTTTAATTGGCTATTGGCTCATCCCCATTTGGTCCCCCCCCCCCGGGAGAGGACAGGCATTGATCCTGCTACCTCTTGCATGCAAAGTCAGCACTCTAATCTTTAAGCTAATTTCCTAGCTATTTAGCTGGACTAAATTAATCCAGCATCGTCTTCAGCTGCTGCCCTGCATCTCTAGCACTGACCCTCGGCAGCGCGGGAGCTCTTCCCCAGCGGGGCCACGTGTGCAAGCACAGGGGAAGAGGTGGGCAGCACTGCTATTTCTCTAGCTAGGCAAGGCAAAGACAAAGTAAGAGCCGGTGGGTTTAAATGACCAGCAGCAAGAGCTGAGAGCCCCGAAAGGTGATGGCATGAAAGGTCATTGGAGGTGCTCGCTGCAAGAAACGGGTGCGGAGATGCCAGGCAGAGGTGTGAAGGCAGCTGTCGGAGCAGGGCCTGGCCTCAGACCTGCGGGCAGCGTTGCCCTCCTGTAAAGCAGCTCGCAGCTCGTGGCTGGGCCCAGACAGGACCAGCAGATTCCTGCTGCCAGGCGGGGACGGACACGAGGGATCTGCTTGGGGCAGGAGTCCCGGGTCAGCTGCTGCTGATCTTGCAGCAGTCCTTGCGCCCTTCTGTCCCGCTCCCTCCCCTCCCTGCGCCGCGGTCTAGTGGGCACCGAGGCGGGAGACAGAGGATTTGGGGCTGCAGTTACCACCGCGGGCGGATCCGGGGTGGGGGCAGTGGTGCAGTCACTGCCCCCTTTGCTGTCCCAGGGCGGAGGAGGAATCGGTATTTCTATCCAGGCTGTGCTGAGAGCGTCAGCTGGCTCCTTGCCCTCCCCGGATTCCTGCTAATCTCTGTCCTCTGCACAGGCGTTAACGACCCGCTCTCCTTTTTAATGGTCTCCGCGTTCCACTATTCCAGCTACCTTTTCTTTTGAAATGCTGCCGTCTGTTAGCCCTTCTTCGTCATATCGTGCTTCTGTTTCACAGCCCTGAAGACTGTTTTTAGCTGTAGCTAAAAACCTGAGCTCAGGTGTGGATAGAGTAGCTCAGGTGTAGACATGTCTGACAGTGAAGTGTTGGATGCACTGTCAAAACGCTCACGAAGGCTAGCTTTGTTTTATCAAGCCGAATGAGAGGTAGATGTGATAGCTTTTATTAGATCAACTAAATAGCTGGGGAAAGTTCTCTGCAAGCATCCAGGCACAAGCACCCTTCTTCGGGCACTGGGAGACGGCTGCTGCTATGAGTTCTCCAAGGGAAAAAGGAAGCTAAAGTAATGAGAGGCACACTTAACTATAATGTCTACAGGACTAATGACACCATCGCTTTTGACTGGTTTGAATATTTTTTGCCTAGTTTGTTGTGTTTTTTAAAAACTTAATATTTAATCTAGCAAAGTAATGCACATTCCAATCTTTATCTCTGTGCTTTGATCTTAAGCTGAATAATGTAGCGCTAGCCCTCTAGCGTATTAGTAAAGCTTCTAGTATGTCTCTAACTGGAGAAACATATGCGTTGTGCGATATGAAATAATGTGTCACACCATCTGCACCCTGCTTTTCACAATCCTAGATCTTCCCATGGTCAGGACACGGTCCAAGATGCCACATAGAGCACCACCAGCTCCTCCAGAGCTGCAAGCCCGTGCCATTGCCACTCAGAGGTTTTCATGGACCCAAGGACATGGGAGGGAGAGGGGGGTGTGCTGAGTTAGCCTGTGCCCGCATGCATCAAACATGTCCTGGGACTCATCGAAATACATCCTTGCCCCCTGCCATGTGCCAGCAGCGCTGGTTGGTAACTTGGAGCGACCCCTGTTCAAAGGCACAAGGTAGCCGCAGCCCAGGGTTCAGGGTCAGGGTTGGGGTTGGGGTCAGTGCCAGCTGGGGAGCTTGGACCCAGGCAGGGGGGTCCCAAAGGGGCCTGAGGTCACTGTGGCGAGTCCTTGATATGGGGGGACGGAGGTAGAGCCCAGCTGAAAGGAGCCTCCCTCCCCAGCTGTTAGCTATGCGGGGGCAGAGTCGGAAGCAGATCAGCCCGGGCAGCAGGCGGGAAGAATCTCGGCCCCCCGCAAAGGTGCCGACCAAATCCGCGAGGGTGAGGAAGGCAGCAGGAGGTCTGTGTAGATCAGTAGGCTGCCCGCATGTGCACACACATGTGCTTTGCAGTCCCCTGGCAGAGCCTGTGTGCAAGCTGCCCACACGACCACAGCGTCTGGTGGTAGAAACGGTGAAGCCGAGGGGCCACAGCTTCCCGGGGCCTCTGGGAACGTGCAGCAGAGCCGGACCGGCGGGTGTGCCCGGGGCAAGCTCCAAAACCGACCTGTCCCAGCAAGCCGGCCCACGCGGGGTGGGCTGCTGCTTCTTCCCTCCTCCCATCCCTCTGATGCACGCGGACACCCCGGGGAGGAGAGACGGCCTGGTCTGTGGATGTGCCGCTCTTGCCTGGATCAAGAGCAATCATGGTTTCTTAGTCAGCTCAAAATCCTCTGGAAACCTGAAAAAACAATCAAAGCACCATGGAAAAGTGCCTGAAGCAGTAACTTCACTGGTAAACGAACACGTCTAGCTAAGAGTTGCTAAGACCCAGCAAATCCTACTGCAGTTTCCTATGCAAAAAGGGTTTATCTCTATCTAAATATTATTCTGCATCATTGCTTATTGCGGGGAAGCTATTGCTCTCCTAGGTTAACTGATTGAACTTTGCAACCAGAACTGCAAGCTTATCGTACCAGCTCTAGCTTGACTTCTATTGCTCCTAAATTGTACTGATATTGTTAGATATGAGTAAGTGTACATTCCATTAAGAAATATTAAACTTTTATATTACTTGAGAATTAAAAAGATTAAAGGAGGCATTTCTGCAATCTAGTCCACCATGAAATTAGAATCTATTTGGTATGTAATACAAACACTCTTACAATTAATGATGACAGCAGGGGTGGGAGGGATTAAACGCTCAAGGCCAGCCTGGATTTTCTGGAGCTGGGGCGGCAGGGGAAACACTGTTAGACACAAGCGTTATGGAAGGGTGACTTGCTACGGTGAAAGTTTCGTGGGCACATTTCATTGCCATCTTCTTGCTCCGTGCTCATAATGCTCTCCCAAATCTCCATCTCGGGCCGGCCGTGTCTGTGCCGGGCACCTGCCAAGGGCAGAAAGCTGAGAAAAACCTGGTTGGCCATTTCTGCATTGTGCAGTGGTGGAAAAAGACACCCCTGCTGAAGGCGCTTGGACTTGCAGAGGTCAGGCATGGAAACGTGGCATTTTCCAGCTGCCCTGCATGTGCGTGGGATGAGGTTCCCCGTGTAATACTCTGGGCTGCTCACGGAGCAGTCCGTGATATGGGTGAGCCATGCACATGGCATTGTGCGCGGCCAGGTTAGCTTTTGGTGGTGCTTCCAGCTACCGGGCTGGCTGTGGGGGCAAGGATGAAAATCATCCCTGGGCACAGAGGCGGATGGTTGAGAGTGCCAGCATGGTGGGGAGACCTGGGGATGACCGCCCCGTGCAGAAGAGTTTGGCCCCTGTGGGCTCTCAGCAGCTGGAGGACTCAACATCTGGTGTGATAGTCAGCAGGGAAGGGTGCTGTGGGAGACTGGAGCCGCTCTCCTGCAGAACGGGGACCTTTTGCCAAGACGGAGCCTCGTCCTCGGGACCTCACGTCTCTACCTGCTCCCTGCGCCTTGCATGAGTGCATGGCGGGGGCTCTTGCACACTGTGCACATCCCAGAGTCCTCAACCCCAGAGCAGTTTCAGCTGTGCCTTTTTTTTTCTTCCGGGGAAAAAGAAAATGAAAACACAGAAACTTTGGTTTGCTGCGAAGGTAAGATGCACATTTGGGTGCCAAGAGCTGAGGGAACGAAAAAGAGCAGGTTGTTGCATTAACACTAAGTGGCCGCGATACACGTTATGTTGTATTTCTAGCCTTGGTTTTCTTTCTAAATGTGCACTTTAATTCATAAAACATCTGCTGTATCATGTTTATGTCTCTGTGCTTAAACACATAGCCCGGCATATGTAGATTCTTCTTCATTAATATGAGTGCTGCACACTTGATGTTTCACGCTGGCCTTCTCAGTATGTTAATGAAGAACCCTTACACTGCTGTAATGCAGACGTCCTGTTTTTTAATTAATACCTATGTGTTGCCATTGGAAATGAAGGGTCACGGATTCCTCTCGGCTGGGGCGGCGAGGGGCTGGTTTCAGTGGCCGGCTCTCACAGGGGGATTCTCCAGCGCAGTACAGGACCCGGAGCAAGGGGTTGGGGTGCTTTATGGTTGCCTTTGCGGCTCCCTAGCTCCATCAGTCTGGCCCCTTGGCTCTGTTAGAGCAGCCTGTGCCAAACGCTGGTTGCTGGTGGCACCAGGAGCAGAGATGCCCGGGGTCCCGGTGCACGCGCCCTCCTGGCAGGTGCTTAGCAGAGGAGCTGCCGCGCTGGCCCTAATCCCCTCCCTGAGCCTGGGGAATCTCCCACGGGCCAGCTCCTCTGGTGCCCAGGCAAGGCCGTGCTACTGGGAAGGCGGACGAAAGCTGGCGAATGGACTGGGGCATCTGCCCGATAGTATTGCTCTCAAAAATAAACGGGCAGTGCAAACAGGCGGGTGGCTCGGGCGCGTGCTGTGCACGCCTCGCCTGGGGCGGCTTCACCGTTTATGAAGATGTTTTGCATTCAAGGATTTGCAGTTTCCTGGCCCATGAATATTCAGCTTCCAATTTGCCCTTTCTGTCTGCGCACCGTACCTCTGCCTTCCTCCTCGCGCTCTCTTCCAGCAGATTCAATTAGTTCTATTTGCTGCTTTAGCAATAAAACAATTCCCTCTGTGGCATTCAAATGAGTTTCTCTCATTATTTCATTTAGATCCTTGTTACACTTTAAAAACTGCCAAAGGAAGGGGGTGGGAGAGACTCTGCCTGTTGCCTGCCCCCGTTCGCCGCGGGGAAGTGCCGGCGCCAGGGAGCCGAGCGTGGAGGGTCCAGATGCTGCTGGTCAGCGCCAGACGGGCAGCGAAGGGCTGGACTTGCGGGCTCACGAGGTGTCAAGTCAGTTCAGCGGCTGTTTTTCACCAGGCCCCAGCCCGGCGACATTCGGCCGGACGCCACCCGAGCAACTACGGGCCCTTCAGAAATGAGGCGTGAAAGGCCCTGTTGCAACCAGCCTCGGGAGCACGCAGCTCCTCCCGGTGCCCCTCGCACACCGGGTGCAGGGGGACCCAACTAGCACTTGTGGCAGCTGAAGCACAAGTTCCCCGGCGGTGAAACGTCAATTTAAATGCAGCGTACCGGTTTATTGAAATGCAGTTTGACAGGGAGCGGCCTTGGCTGCGTTCAGTAGGGAGCTGGGACTGTGTCGAGGATCCGTATAATTTGACTTCCAGCGTACGGCAGAGCGTTGCGTAGAGAAAGAGGTAACCTTTGTAAGCACCAGAATAACACTGATTATGTGGGCCGGGTATATAAATAATTACACAGGACGCCGGAGTCCTGTTAACAGTCTGCACTCAGAGTGCCCTTTTAGGGGTTTGAAATGGCGTCAGGTGGCGGAGTCGTGTTAACAGACCCATAAATCACTCCTGTTTCACACTGCGCTAAACACAAATCATATTAGTTACAACACTGAAGAGCATCTAAGTAAAGGAAAGAGAAAGGCAAGGTAGAAAGAGGAAACTAGATTTAAATCTAATTGCTTTTTCATGTGCATTTCACTGCTGTTTGGCTGGGACACAATGGTCTTCTGTAGGAGCGGAAGATTAGGCGCTGTGCATGGAGAGAGACAGGATTGTCAGAAGGGCCCTCGTCTGCTCCATCCAGATTGCTAACAGCGCGCGGTTGTATTAAAGATGGATGAAAGGCGACATGCCTTTGTGTATTCAATTTTTTAAAAAATGGCTCTTCCTCCTCAGTCTGTGACTAGTGTGTTTTAAAACACTCTCACCCCTTCCAATTCCTTTTTCATTATGAGATTAAATCTCCAACCAAACGAGAATTCAGGGCCCGCCGGCGCGCTCGGAGTGCCTGCCGCAACCTAAGTGGATTTAACGAGGGTTAAAACTTCCGGAGAAAAGAGGCGCCTGCTTTCCCCATCCCCGAGACTTGCATCTCGCCCGTGGAAAGGTCCACGCCCTTCTCAAATGGAAAGGAAAGGGACTAATTGGATCCCGCTATCTTCAAAACCAACTATGAAATCCAGGCCCAGGGACTTTCCCCGGCAGCAGGTCTGCGGGTCGGGCAGCGTCTCGCTGCTGTGGGTGGCAGCTGATATGACAGATTGAAACTTACTGTTAATAACCTAACAAAGTAAAGGAGCTTAAAGAAAATATGTCTATTTAGGATGGAAAACCATTTTAAAGGGATGAAAAATGAGAGTGTACAGCAGGATAAGTGGGATGGCAAAGTTAAGTAATTAATCACGCGGGCTGTAACGGGGAAAGGAAATAAACGTGATAAAAGGATTTGTCTGAGTAGATTACAGACAAATTAAAAAAAAAAAAGCAAGGGGCATCGCTGGCTTGGGAATTGTGCTCTTTAGAAATCCTCAATCATTCTCACAATCAATTCTGCATTTCCTTAATAGCTGTGTGAAACATGGCTCCCTCTGCATTGTCTTAGATTAACCGCTAACTGCAAACCATACATTAAATGAAGTATTGAATATTTGTCTCTCAACAATACACTTGGAAGTTGTTTATTTCCCTTCTAGGTCTTCGGCGCTGCATTTGGGTACTGTACCTAAATTGTGAAATACTTGCTTGTAACGTCTCCACTTGTTCTGCCAGGGCCTCGCCTGGAAAGCAGCTGTACCGGGGCCCCGTTACAGGGACTTGTTCTCATAAACGCATTGTTTGTTTCTGGAGACAATTACACTGACTTTATTATACAACATAGCTGCCCTGCAACAAACAATCTGCTTTATGGGTTTTCTTAGTAAAATACCAAGTTGCGATATGCTGTGCTTACTAATATGATTCAATTGTATTGTGTTATCTGACCTTTAAGGAACCTGCAATCTATAATAACATGGTTCTACAGCAGATCCACTAGTAAAAAGACTCGGCTTCTGGGAAATTCAGTCTATAAACAAATGTAGCTGCGGTTTAAAAAGAATAACAAGGCCCTTTAACCCTTTCCCGGTTGACTTTGAGTCAGGGTGGCATTAGCATGCCGACGGGGAAGGCAGGCTGCCCAGCAAATGGCACCGAGCGGTCCTGCATGGGGCGGCGTGGACACAGGCTGCCCCAGCTCATGCCGCCGAGGTCCTCGCTAATGGGAAGGCTTGGCCCAGTGGAAACCACCTGCAGCTCTGTCCATCCCTAATCCTGTGCAGCCCCCCGACAGCAGAGCCTGTAGCCGTGCATGCCTGCACCACAGCGCGGAAATGATTAGCGCTGATTAACATCCCCATCCGCCCGCCCACGCGCGTCTGTTCGCTCGGCTTCGGGCTGCCTGCCACCGTGCATCGGATTGGCGCCTGTTCAGAGCACGGCATCCTGGCCCGGGCATCCAGCCAGCTGCAGCGCGGGGCTGGTCCCAGCGCCTCGGGCCAGGCTCCGGGGTCCCCTCATGGCAAGAGTCAGAGGAAAGAGGAGAGGAAGCACAGAGCTGCGCACACCCAGGCTGCAGCCTTGCTGGTTCCTGCCGTGCCCAGGAGAAGCCGGGTGTCACAACGGCTGGTGGTGGTGACGCTGGGCCGGATGGGACCGGGTCCACCTAGCCGGCCTGTCTCAACCCGCTTGTCTCGTCTCTGAAGCGACAGTCTCTGCTTGCGCAGTGCCTCTTCATGTGGCTATAGCTCCCGACCATCAGTCACCCTCACTGCACCCCTCCATGGCAGGAAAAGGCTGGATCTGGGCAGTTTGGGTTAGCCGGGGGGGTGGATGCGTCAGCTGGTTGGGAATCGCGTGGCCCTGGGACACTGGCAGCAAACTGAGACAAGTGTGTCCCCATAACAAGGGCGATTCCCTTCCTCTCACTGAGCTCCCAGACACCTGAGGACAGCCCGGGCCAAGCTCTGGGCTTTCTCACCCGTCACGGGGGCTTTTGATGCAGCTCTTTGTGAAACCGCTCCTCTGTTGCACCAGAGGAAATCAGAGTCTGGCTTGCTTGATGTGGAGTGTGCATGGACTAGCAGGGGCATTATCCGAGGCACTAATAACCTTGTTAAAGGTCACCTTGTGATCCCGTGGAATATCCTCTTCACCTGCAGATAAGGTTTAAAAATGAGAGACAGAGAAGAAAGAGCTGAAGGAAGCAGGAACATTCGGAGCCCGGCAGAGGTGACGGCGCCGCTTGGAGCGGCTGCTGCCAGACTACAGGAGTGGGTCGATGCTGGGCCATTGCTGGAGCTGCTGGGGGGCTCTGGGAGGACGGTGAGCCTGCCCCCGGGACACGGGCATGTGGAAGTCTGCTCCTTTGAACGTATTCAGAGCAGTGCCCATCAGGGCCCCAGCTGGTGCCAGATGGGCTCCCAGCTCGATCTTGGTTCTCGCTGTGCTGCCTGGTGAAGCCTTGGCCTGGGGTGTGGATCCCAAACCATATCAGTCCTTAGGACTTGGCTGGGCAAAGCAGAACATTGCTTGTGTGTTGGAGGGAACATCTTGGATCATCCAGCCCCTGCCCCTGCCCCCTCCAGTGCCGGGCGGCCAACCCTGGAGCACTGGCTGGCTCCAGGGGGCATGGGGTGACCGTGGTGGGGTGCTGCAGGATCTGGGGAAAGCAGGGCAATGGAGGTCTCTTCCATGCTCTTCCTCCGTGCTGCAAGGTGGAAGCCAGGGGAACCTCTGAGTGTGGAGCTTAGTGCTGGGGACTCTGTCCTGTCCCACGGGTCTCAAAGCCTGTGTTGCCCACGTGTTCCTCTGCATCGGAGATGTGTCACCATGCAGCTGCACAAGGCCAAGGTCACTGCTGAGGTCAATAAATAATACATGGCAATTAATCTTAGGAAATTGATGTTTGGGGGAGAGAGGAGAGGACACCGCAGGGCTCCCAGACCCCGGGCTTTGGCTCGGAGTCAGTGCAGCCAGGCTCATGAAAAATAAGCCTCTGCTGGGATCTTGTGGGCAGGCAGTGAGTCAGTAAGGGACTGGCACGCTCCCAGTCTGCTGGTGGAGAGCAGAGCGCCGCAGCTTGCCTGCCGCGGCTTTGCTGAGGACCGGTGCACAGGGGCTGCCCCTGCCCACCTGCCCCTGTGCAGATTGGGACCCAGTCCCCATGGGCTCTCTCATGCAAGGGGACGGACACAGAGCCCTCCTGCCTGCCTCGTCTGCGGGAGCCCGTCCAAGGCAGGGTCCCGCACCAGTTCGCCATGCACATTTGAGAGCTTTCAAATGCAGAACTGTCTTCTTGAGACCGCGGCGTTCAGCAGGTGGCAACACTCAAGGCTTTTTTTTCTGAAATCTGTAGTAAGGATTTAGAAAGGAAACCTTGACTTTTAGATTGATTTTTAAATAAGCATATATTTAGCTGTTAGTGCTTGAAGTACATCTTGGATTATATTCTTCTGCAAACAGAATATTCTAATTGATCTGGCTAATAAATAATGAACGCCAGGCCTGCTACATACAATTCAAGGTTACTCTGCATTTCTATCAGCAGTGCTGGGCTGGCTTTTGATGCTCAGAAGATTGTTTCTTTTTTAATAAGCGTCCAGGGGGACTGGGCTGCAGGGAGGGAGGGGGGCGTGGAGAAGGGGACTGCTGAGCTTTTGTCTGCAGTTCCCTTCAGTTCTTTTCTAAAGTGTAATTAGTGAGCAAGAATGTGACTTCAAGCCTGATGTAGCTTGGAAAACTGAATGGAGTTCACAGGAAGTCCCAAATAAACGTCTTGTGATCGCTCCAATGTAGAAGGTCCCTGGCTTTGATCTCCCACGACGCTCATGGGCAACTCTAAACCGTATCCACACAAACCATGGGAGATGCAGATACTTGATGCACAAATGGGAAATTAAAAGCTCTCCAGTGGGTGGCTGTGGTCACCAAGAACAGACCACG
>NW_017729016.1:7303621-7305212 GCF_001723915.1 Gavialis gangeticus
GTCTTGTGATCGCTCCAATGTAGAAGGTCCCTGGCTTTGATCTCCCACGACGCTCATGGGCAACTCTAAACCGTATCCACACAAACCATGGGAGATGCAGATACTTGATGCACAAATGGGAAATTAAAAGCTCTCCAGTGGGTGGCTGTGGTCACCCAGAACAGACCACGGGACATGTAATGACTCAATGCCTGGCCCACAAATATGATGGAGCTATCACAGCGATACACCCTGCTGCTCCTAATGCAGTTGTCCAGCTCAACACCTAAATGTAAAATTATAGTTGCTGTTTGGTATCTACATGAACCATATGAAAGAAGAAGCGAGCAATATAATTTTGAGAACCTTATATATATCTAGATGGATGGATGGATGGATGATCACAAGGGCAGCCCTTTTCTTCCCTGAAATGGCCACCCGTGGCAGAGAGACTTCATGCAAAAGAGCAGGGCTCTGTCTCGGGGGTTTTGCACCGCAGTGACGAACAGCCTCAGCTCCTGCTGCTCTTGGCCTGACCCCACCAATTCCCAGTACAACTTTTTGTTTGCAAATCATAATGGGAAGTCTGCAGGAACGGTTAGGATGGAGGCGCGGGTGGGCATAAGACCGCAGGGTTGTCTGGAGAATCAATTTTAATGTGGAGCCTCCTATTGATCAGCACCGTGACGGGTCACTTGACTGGAGTGCGAAACGCTTCAAGGAGTGTCCGCTTTGGGAGGAAGCCAAGAGGGCTGCGTGCTGCGGGAATACTAAGCCGGCCAGGGCCAGGGCTGGAGCGGCTGGACTCTGCCTGCTGCCAGAGCACTTGCGATGCGGTACGGGGAGCACACGCACTGCGCAGGGCAGCCGCTGGCACCTGAAGCTTCCTGCCTGGGGGCACACACATGTGGCACAGGCAGGGGGAGAGCCTGAGGGAGTCCAGCGCCAAAGATGCACGTGGCTCCAGCTGCCGGACTCAGCAAAACACTTGGCAAACCAAGCCAGCCACTCCGTGGCCCACGTTCAGCACAGAGGGACCAGGGCCACTTCCAATGCAGGGTACTCGGAGCACTGCAGCCCGTGTCCACAACGGCCAGGAGGCATGGGCCGTGCTGCATGTGGGCTCACCAGCCCCCGGGGCACGGCCAGCCCCCCAAAGGCCACGCAGAGCCTGGTGATTCAGGATCTGGGCTCTGCAGTTTGCAGAGGTTGCTTGGGTCCTCATCTTGAGGAACAGGAATTAATCACTCAGTGACACTGCAATTACTATCCAGTGGTAGGGCATTTATTTGGCATTTAACATGTCATTAGAACAAATAACTGTTTCTCTCCCCAAGGCAGAGCAAATTGCAGGAGACCAAGCTTTGACCTGGTGGAAGATCGTGCAGTGGAGCTGCCCCGTGGCAGCAGCCCTTGGTTCAGCTACGTGCAAAGCTTGCTCAGCTGCACATGCGCCTTCGCTCGCATGGGGAGCTCTGCCCTGCACTGAGCCCAGGGAGCTTCTGGTGTGGATCCCCGAGCTGCTTGGAAATGCTCTGCAAAGCACAAGTGTGCATGCGTGCGTGCGTGTGTGTACGGGGAGGCAGGGGGAACGGGCATCTTCAATCCACTG
>NW_017729016.1:7305223-7307082 GCF_001723915.1 Gavialis gangeticus
TACGGGGAGGCAGGGGGAACGGGCATCTTCAATCCACTGAAGACTGATCACATTCCCACAGAACCCAAACCTCTCCTGGTGATTAACACGACTGGGATTAACAATCTACTGGCCCGGAAATGGGAAGTCATTCCAGGATGGAAAATCGGAGCATTTCACCCCAGCTGAGCTGGAGCAGGATGTTCTGCCCATGGACCTCCCCAGCCAAGCCGCCCAAACGCAGCCGGCGTTGCAGAGAGCCTTGCTCTCCAGGGGCAGCGTGTCTCCTGTCTCAGGCCGGGGGCACGGTCCGTGACCAGCACAAGCCCCTGCACGTGCATAGTGGAGCAGGGCTCAGGCCGGCTGCTGCCTGGTCTCTTGCACTGGCGCAGGGGCAGAAACGTCAGCATTAAAGCAGCTAAGGTGCAGCCACCCCAGCGGGGATGGGCCGGAGGCTGGCACAGCTGGAGGGGGAGGCGGTGAGGAGGGCAGCATCTGGCTGGGTCTCCCGGGGGCCGTGCAAAACCCTCTGCAGCAGGGACCAGGCCCTGCCGCCTGCGCCTCCAGCCCTGCACAGAGCTCGGGGGTGCGCGAGGCCCTGCGATGAGGGGCCGCTGGAGCGTGCTTGGGCAGCAGCCAGCCGAGCTCTTCCAGGAGAGGAAGCCGGCTGCTACCGCCCCTTCCCTCCGGGAAGCTGGCAGCCCTGGTCCCGCCAGCTGGAGCGACTGATCAGCCGGTGCAGGCGGGCGATGCCGAGGGGCTGCAGACCCCTCGGGGAGGGGGGGAGATCTAGTGTGCAGGGAGCTTCCCCCTCGCGCAGGCCGTCTGTAGGGAAAACGGGATCCTGCCCTGCTCGCTGGGACAGCGGGGGACCCGCAAGGAGCAGCCCCCCGTCTGGGGCAGAGCCCACCCCGGAGAAGCCCCTGCCTCGGCCCCCAAGCCAAGCCGGGGCGGGGGGGACGTTTCTGCTTGGGAGGGACAGACCGATGGCGGGCAGGCAGGCGGGTGCCATTTTGGGCTTTAGGGAGCGACGTCTGGGCTGCAGCCCAGGTCTGCCCTGTCCTGCGGCGTGGCGCAGGCTCCCGAGCCCCTCGGAGAACAAGGTCCCGGCAGCCCAGCGCTACGCCGTCATCCCCAGGCGCCAGGCCAGGTCCTGCCCGAGCGAGGCAGCAGGAGGCTGCGGACGCGCTGCGCCCGGGGGACCTGCAGCGCACGCCGGCCCCTTGCTGGGCTGTGGGCATCGGCTCTGCGCATGCAGACTTCGGCAGTGCCCCCACGCGCTGCCGAGAGGCTTGGGGGAGGCTCCCAGGTAGACGGCTCTTCCATCGGGTACAACTCGAGGACCATCTGTTCTGGCTTTTGGGGAAGCTAAAAACAATTCCTGGCATATGCTGCAGCTTCGCTGGTAAATCACAGGCCGCGCGGTGATTCATCCCTGCAGAACACGCTGTCCCGGGGCCGGGCTCACACCCCGGCTGCCGGAGCGCCGCGCAGCTCCCGCCGGCCCATCCTCCCACCGCCGGGTCCCGGCAAGCTGAGGGACGTGACCGCCTGGGCTGGGCAGCACCTGCTCGCCCAGGCCGGCGCGTGTGGGCTGAGCTGCACCAGCCCCTCTGCGTCCCTCCTGCCAGGCCGCGAAGGAGGAGAGCCCCTCCGACGGCAAGATTAAATATTGATCGCAGCGGGCGCTGCGCACGTGCTGCCATGGCCAGCCCCGGGAGACGCCGCACTCCCTCCTTGCCCACCGCGCTGGATGGCAGCTCCCTGCCAAGCTCCCGGGCATCACTCCTGGCCCATCAGCGTGGTTCAAGGCAGGGCCAGGGAGAGACTCGTGGCAGCGCCTGTGGCAGAAAGCCACCTTGGTTTCTCCCCCAAAATCT
>NW_017729016.1:7307093-7312649 GCF_001723915.1 Gavialis gangeticus
AGCTGTGTTCCTGAGGTGGGATCTCTGCACCCACCACAGCGCCAACAGAAGCAGCCGGGCCGTGCTGGAGCCTGAGCGCAGTCACCTGCTGCAGGGCTCCCGGGCGCATGGCGCTGCTGCACGGCCGTGCAGGGGACCCAGCAGCCGTGCACGCCCCGGGCCACCCTGCTCACGCCTAGGAAAGGCGGCTGGCATCTAGCAATGCCCTGGCACACTTGTGGGCCCCAGCTGCACTGGGGCATCCCCCCACGCTGGCTGTTCTGCCGTCGGACGCAGGCCCCTGTCCTACCTGGGGGCAGCACTGGGGCCGGTTGCAGAGCCCCTTCCATGTGCCCATCCTGGCGCCCCAGATGCCCGGTGGCTGCAGGGATGCACCCCCCAGGGTAAGGCTGGTCTAATTGCATTGCTCGTGTCTCTTGGCTCTTGGGATGGAGGGTCTCCGGCCTGCGTTCGTGGCCCGTCCCTTCACCCAGCCCCTCATTATCGCTCGCTCTTGCAAGGCACAAACAGTGACTCCTGCCTGCCTTTGCCTCCTCCTCGGCGGAGGATGAAGACGTCAGCGAGCTTGACGGGCTGTCTGACACGTCGGCTGTCGCTCCCTCCCGTCTCCAGCTCCCCACCAGCGTTTCATGGGGATCCAATTCTCTCTCTCCCAGTCGCTCTTGCAAACAGATTTGAAAAACTCTTTTGTTGGTTGAAATCGTCTCTGCAACACGTGGCACCGTACTCCTCGCTGCTGTTCTAATTAGCCTTTTAGCTCCAGGCAGCGCACACTGGTACACGGCAAATCCTCCCCCCGTCTCGTGGGAGGCTGCCACCGCTGTGAAGAGCCGGGTGCTCCTGGCTGTGCTCGGTACCCGTGCCTGCTGCCCCTGCCCCGGTGCTCCCCCTCTCCGCGGTGGGCTCCCCTTTGCTGCGGGGCAGCTCCCAGGGCATGAGCCCAGGCTCATGGTCAGGGAGTCGCAAGCCCTTGAGCATTGGTCTCAACCCAAAGGAGCGCCCTTCATCTCCTCCCTGCGCCATCCATCTCTCCCCTCTCTCCAGCCAGGCACGGCCGCAGCATCCAAGCGACCCCCACGTCCCCTTCCTAACTGGCAAGACTGGGTTCGGTGCACATGCGGGCCCACTTCATGCGGTCTCTCATGTGCATCCGTCATGTCGCTGCCGAGTCAAAGGCCACGGCTCACCCTTCATCTCTGAGCTGGGAGCCATCAAGAGCTGCCTTTTGTTCCGAACATCTTAGGCGCTTTCATTCAGAGAAACCTTTCCATGTACAAAGGAAACACGGTAACAGGTTTCCTAGCCTAGCCGTCCTCCTCCTAATTAATTGTAGTTTAAAATACATTTTACTTTGGATTCTTGCAATTTACTTGAGAGCTTGAACCAAATGATTGGCTGCGTCATGCCCTGGAGACGCCGCGGTCGGGAGCAAGCGCCTGCTGGGTGCAGGCGTGCATTGCTGGCGCGCTTATCCGACCCTGCGAAGCCCCGGGCGGCCGGGCGGCTCTGACCCCGGGCCCCTGGAAAGCCCTTATCTCTGCGCTCGCAAGGCCCACGATAAGGCATTGCCCTTCTGGATCAGCGCCAGCAACGTGGCTCTTGCAAGAAAGCATTGTGTACGCAGCGGGAGCTCTGCGCGCGCTCGGGAGATACAGGCCTTTACTCTTCACGCTGCCCTGCTGCCACCGCTTTTCACAGGCCGGTGTCACACTGAGATCACACGGGGTCTCTGCTGCCTCGGCTGCATTTCAAAATTGCGTTACATCTTCAGAGACTCGTTCCAGGCAGGAAGTTCCCGGTGATAATTAAGCTTGTTCTGTTGTGCAAATCTGGCTGTGGAGGGGGGAGCGCAGACAGGTGGCCTGGCACAGACAGCGCGGCAGGACCATGAAAGCGTGCCGCGGCAAGGTGTTCGTGCGCGCGGGGGGAGGCTGCGTTTCAGAGAAGGTTTCCTTCGCATTTGAAGGCAAAACCCCCTCCGGGCACCGCAGCCGTGGGAGTGCCAGCTCCCGGTCGCGCAGCAGGAAGGCAGCCGCCGGGGTAGTACCGAGTGCCGAGGCGATGTTATCCCCCCATCCGTCCCTCTGGGACTATCGCAGCAAATCCAGGATGTGTGGTAGCCCCACAGGCATGAATAATAAACCATCGCAGACATGAGTGCATTGCAGAACAAGGAAGAAATCTGCTGGCGAGTGCAGGTCCTTCCAGCCTGAGCAAAGCCCTGTGCATTTCTGTGCTGCTCCCCGGCAGGAAGGGCTCCTCTGGCCGCTTGGAGCCGATGGGCAGCCCGGTCCGAGACTGTCCTTTCGGACTGCGGGGTTTGCTGGAGGTGGGATTGCTGGACTGCTCGTGTAAGGTCGAGGCAAGGGGCAGGGACCTGACCAGGAGCAAGTGGCATTTCCTTGCCAGGGTAGCTCAAGGTTTTCCTCCTAAACCTGCATTTTTAAAAGCACATATTTGGGAACAGCAGCGACGGATACCAGCGAGTTGTTTGCTTGACATGAGATATTAGCCTTGTCGAGATCTATCTTTTCTGTGCATAAATTACACGGTCGACACCTTGTTTCTTTATTAAATCTCTCCAGTTCCTCAAACTCATCTCCATTTTATCACTCGCGCAATACTCTGTGTGTTCTCATCGGGCTTATGAGATTGCTGTGGCATTAACTCCCTGTACCAGGAGCCTTAAAGAGAGGTGCCGCGTGCCACGAGCTAGCTGGGCTCGGCCGGGGGGCTGTGCCAGGAGCCCTCCGGGGTGTTTCAGTTCCTTTCCGACCACCCCAGAAGCT
The DNA here is from genome assembly GCF_001723915.1 of Gavialis gangeticus. NCBI lineage: Eukaryota > Metazoa > Chordata > Crocodylia > Gavialidae > Gavialis > Gavialis gangeticus. The sequence goes on from NW_017729016.1 coordinate 7,309,883, forward strand.
CGCACAGGCCCCTGCCACCCCCCCTGCATGGGTGGTGTGGGAGTCGGAGACGGCATGGCTGGAAGGTGCCAAAAGCCCTGCTAGCACAAGCAGAGAAGCTGCGCCCAGCTGCCTGGCTCGGCGGTGTCCCTCAGGGAGGTTTTGCCCCCAAACACAGAGCTCTCCCATCCCGGGCTGGGCTCCTGGTGGGAGCTGGTGTGGCATCCGTCACCCTCCGAGAGCACCACCGGTTGTCCTGCATCCGTCACCCTGCCCGGGGCAGAAGGAGGGGTAGATTCCTCCTCCTCCCCACGTCTTCCCCACCTCTCCTTTCCATGCCTGGTGGAAGCAGGCGGACCCGGGTGCCTGTCCCGTGGGGCAGCAGGGCCAGCTTCCCGCTCCCCTGTGGCCTCCGTGCTCGTGGCACTCGGGGTGGATGAAGAGCCAAAGAGCAGAGGGAGATGCTGGGCGAGATGGGGTGACCAGGGGTGGTGGGAGCCCATAGGGGGAGAGACTACCCAGGCGGCCACATCTACGGGCCTCGTAGCGCAATGTGGGCAGGATAAGGACCCCTCACCAGCCAGTGCGAGGCTGGGAGGAGGGTGGGACGCAGGCAGCTGGACCAGACGGGACCGCGGCAGCCATCGCATCTGAGTCCTGCACCCAAGTCCGAGAACGGGAGGGAGGGCATTGCCGCGTGGCTCGGGCGGCAGAGACCCCCAGCACGGGCTGAAGGCACACGGCTGCATGCAGCTGTTTCCCAAACATCCTGATTTTCAGCAGGGCTCTGCAAGGGAGCAGCAGGGAGGCTCTGACGACTTGGTGTCGGCATCCCCCTCGCTGCATCGCAGTGGAGCAGGCTGCGGGCTCTGCCCCTCAGTGCAGGGCCCAGCTCATGCCAGCACGTGCTGCAGCGTGCTTGCGCGTGCTCTGTGCCTCACAAGTCTCTGTCACCGTGTCGGTCATAAGAGCACAAGACCTGCCATGTCCTGGGTCATCTTGCTCGGTCTCGTGTATCACGTGGAGGCTGGAGGGGGAGTGACCGGGGTCTGAGCAGGATTTTCCCCTGTTCCTCCAGCATTGCAGGCCTGGGAAGGTCTGATGCAGAGGCCGTGCCCCTCGCTCCCGTGCTCAGCAGCTGCCGATGCCCTTTTCCTCCAAACACGTCCAGTCCTTCAGCGATCCTGGCTACACGGTCCACTCCTGCTGCATCTGGTGGCATCCCACCAGTGGCAGGCAAAGGACAGGGTGTTTGGATTAGCTTATCTTGGATAAGCGCTGAGACCCGAGCACATGGCAGCGCCTTGCCAGGGTTTTTCTCTTTTTGTTTGCACCTGGCCTTTCTGGCCAGGTCTTCAAAGCAAGCAGCTGTCTGCAATGGTTTCGGATTGCCACTGCCTTTCCTTCCTAATCCACGTCTGGGCTGCTTGCTGGAGACGGCCCAGCCGCGCGGTGCCCAAGGAGTTAATGCTCTGTGCCTTCCTCTGCTCCCACATCCTAGAGCATCATAAATCCGCCTGCTTCCCACGATCGCCGGGCCGGCGCTCTGCCTCAAGTCCACCGCTCGCCCCGACTGAAGCCCAGCCGCACGGCGGGTGGTTACCGTGCCCAGCAGCAGGAGGACAGGCCTCATTGGTTATGCTGGTGGTAGCTCTGCAATCATTAATCTAATGAAAGTGATGATAACTCATGGGGATGTGGTTCTGGGTGAAATCTCAGCTCCACCAGACACAGGCTGTACAGCCCGCGCGCTCAGGAAGCCATTTGTCATCTTCAGGATGGAGGCGCCGGGTAATGAGCAAGGTGCCTCCTGGCACGGCGATGAGCTGCTTTCTTGTGCACGAGCAAACCGGGGAGGGAGCGCTTCCTGGGTGGCGCCGACCCGTGCGGGGATGCGCGCTTGGAGCAGGACCCGCAGCCCCATGCAGCAAGCCAGCCCATCAACCCCTGCCCCCAGAGCTCGCCAGGGGCCCAGTCCGCGGAGGGCACTGGTCTGCAAGCGGAGGGGAAGGTTTCTGCACCTTATGGGCACTGGCCTTGCTTGGCATCATTGCCCAAGGCAGAGATTTGGGGAGGTTTTAGCAGAGGAGGCCGTCCAGAGCCTCGTGCCGCGGCTCCTGCCAGACGCCAGCGCTTTCCCACCTGCCGGGAACACGTCTCCTCCTTGCAGCCGCTTCAGCTGCTGCCTCCGCGGAGGGTCCCGTGGGAGGCCGGCGGGTTCTGCTGCTGGTTTTATGCACTTTATGGGGGACGGAGGGAGGAGAGTTTATTGCTGCGTTTATGAGGGACACGAGATTATCTGCATACGCTGAAAAATCACAGGGCCCGTGTAAAAACGGGAAAGTACCTTCCTTTAGCAAACCGAGCGAATTGGTATTAGCCTGGAGTCAAAGAGGATCTTAAATTATTGTTGTCTTTCTGTATCACTGTGAGGTAGTTTAAAGATAAAAGCCATCTGGGAGCAGTTCAGATAAGTGGGGGGAGCCAGGGAAGCCAAGATAAACTGGCTACGATCTGCCGAGATGAACCTGTTGGCTGTGACGGTCTGTGCCGTGCTGGCTTGGATGCCACGGATAAACCCGAGGGTGCCACGGCTCGGGAGTGGGCTCCGTCCATCCCGCCTCAGCTGTGCAGCAAGGCCCATGGGCCACGTGCCCCGGCATGCGTCTGCACCGTCCCTGCGGGGGTTCATGCTGCTTTTCAGAGACGCACTTGCTCAGCTCAGCTCAGCGCCTGTTATCCTTTCACCTGCCTCCGGCCAGGAGCTGCCAGCCCACGGCGTGGTGGG
>NW_017729016.1:7312802-7315560 GCF_001723915.1 Gavialis gangeticus
CCAGGAGCTGCCAGCCCACGGCGTGGTGGGCTGCAGCGTCGCTGGAGACAGACGCTCCGTATCAGGCCGGGACTCCTTGCAACAGGAGGCCTGGGGGCGGGCGGGCGGGCAGGGACATCTGGCCATGCCTTTAGCACCGTGGACGGGCACGGCTGCTAGGAAAGCGGCTGCAGGCTGCTCTCCGCACAGGCTGAGCGGAGGCTTTCGAGAGCCTGGGCGCCTCGGCACCGAACGGGTCCCCTGCAGCATCCAGTCCCGCGGCGTTCACGCCTGGGCCATTAGCTGTCTGGCTGCAGCCCCTTGTCTGTAAAGCTAATGGAGTGAGCAGACTCTGAAAGTACCAGCTGACCCCTGGCAGAGCCCATCATTTAAACATAGGTTTATTAGTGCTAATTAATTCTGAGTGTAGCTGAACGATGCCGTGAGAGCAGCTGGGCTGCGGCTCCCCACACGGGTCCCGGTAGGAAGGACACGCGGTTCGTGGCACACGGGAATGCGGCAGGCGCAGTGCATGCTAGCTGCTCCCCGTGCCCGGTCTGGAAGCCAGGCCTGCTTGCCCCGCTGCACGCGGCGTGGGGCAGGGGACTATTTGATGTCCTCAGGGGACACAGTGGCGTGGGGCAGGGGTGCGCCCGCGTGCAGTGTTGTATGTCTGGCAGGATCGGGGCCCAGCAATGCTGGGCTTGCAGCCAGCCCCCGGCCCCGGGATGCGCTGGGCGGGCAGGACACGGGCAGCATGAAGGCACCAGCCCGGTACAGGAGACCTTGCAAGCCAAGTGCCAGCGCCTCGCCCCCCCAGACAGGCGCCCTGGTGCTGCAGTGGGGACGCCGACGAGCCCCTGGAGCGAATCCTTGGTGCCTTTGCACTGGGCTGGCCAAGGCCTGAAGCCAGCCCCTGCCGTGGAGCGAAGATGGGGGACCCTGGCCTTGTCGCTGTGCTCGCCATGCCGCAGCGGCACAGATGCACGGAGGCCAGGGACCAGTAATCAGCTCTCCTGGCAAGCCGGCAACTGCACGGCATTACCATAATCTAGTCCCCACAGATAAAAGCCCCCACACACTTGAGTCAGGCGAGGATAAGCGTTGACACAGCCGGGGATGCTTTTCAAACGCTAATGGGTCTCCTTCCCACAGCGCTAAATCCAGTGCTTGGAGCACCGGGGACAGGGGCTGGCAATGCTGGGGGTTGAGCAGGTCGGGGTCCCGGCCCCTCCACTGCACAAGGTCTCCTCCACTTGGCCCGCGGGCTGCACACACCCAGACATGGCACAAGTGCCAGCGGGCCCAGGTCTCCGGCCTGGCCTGGCCCGGCCCTGGCTCGCTCTCCAGGGCTGCCCAGCCTCTACTGGAGCAGGGCAAGCCTGGGGCACCAAAAACCACATTCCTGCTCCCCAAATTCATCTGCGCGCAGCACGGCTGCTTTGGCCTGCTGCCACTCCCAGAGCAGGTTGAGGGGACTATTTGATGTCCACTATGTCGCAGCGAAGCCGCTAGGATCTCGGGGTCGCCTGCGGTCGGCGGCCGTGTGATCACAGTCCTCCGGGTCCCACGCGGGGGCCCGGAGATGGCCCAATGTTGCGCCCCGACTAGGCAGGTCCTGGCTGGGCGTCCGCGCCATCGGCTGACGGCGTCCAGCGTTGGCACCCAGCACTTGTAGAAATCAATTAAAATAGTCTGGACAGGGATTCCTCGTCGGCGTCCGGCGCTCGGTGTTATTGGCGGTTCGTAAAAAGGCTAGGGGAGCGATCAGCTCGTGCATATGGACGGGTGTCGCTGTCCCACACTGACGACCCCACCTGGAGTCTCTCCGGAGCCGCCTGCCCCGGGCAGCACCGTGCACCGGCCCCACAGACATGCAGCACCAGCGCGGCCCTGGGCTTGGCCGCAGGAGCTGTGCCCCACCGGCAGGTCACCAAGCACGCCACACGGGGCTGGGGCTGGGGCTGGGGCAGGTGCAGAAGGGAGCTGCAAACCCCTTTAGAAGGAAACCCAGGGTGCGTCCACACCGGGATCCCTTGCCCGTTGCTGGTGCCCACAGCCCAGGAGAGCTGGAGAAGGGCAGCGAGGATGAGGAGGAGCTGCCCTAGCAGGAGACTAAGGAGGCCAGTTGGGAAGAGAGAGGCTGGAGGGGGACAGGAGCAGGGTTTACAACCTAGGGGTGAAGAGGAAGGCCCGGCGGGTCTGTTTGCTGCCTCTCACGATACGAGGACGAGGCGGCACCGCGCGGATCGAGCAGGTTGTCAGTTTAGCACCGACACCAGCACGCTCCGCTCCTCCAGCACGCGTCACTCGAGCGGGCGCGGGGCCGCCAGATGCGGCGGGAGCCGAGAGCGCAGCCTGGTCCCCCGGGCTTGGCCACGTGCCGGGAGGAGAGGGGCATCGTGGCTCTGGAGCACGGTCTCTGCGTCAGACCTGCCTGCACCTCGGTGCTGCCTGGAGAGAGGAGCAGGGGAAAGCCTGTCCCTCTCCCTCCAGCCTCCGCTCTCTGCCCCGTGCGACACAGGGGACAGGACAGGAGGGACGCGGGTCTGCCCCAGGACGTGGCAGGTCCGATGTGCAGAGCCCCTAGGCCGCGCGCGGCCAGCCCGGGGCCATCGCAGCTGCTCGCGGTCAGCTCCTGCCCGCGTCCCGGGGGAGCGAGGTAGACCCACCCCAATGCCTCTAATATCCACAGCCTCGGGGGCACCCCCCACCCCACCGATGAGGGCTCTTAGGTGCCATCTGATTTCACTGTCCCTGCTCTGAAAGACGGTTTATA
>NW_017729016.1:7315679-7325599 GCF_001723915.1 Gavialis gangeticus
GGGGGGGGGACTCCTTTTCCCGGCTGCACCTTGTGCCTTGGGGCTAAAATGAAGACTCATTACAAAAGCGGCACACTCCTGGTTTTCTGGGGGCTGGAGGATTGCCCTCGGACCCCAGCGTGTCCCTCAGGTGCCCAAAGGTGGAAGAGACGCTGGGTCCTGCCACCGCCGGGGATCTTGGTGGCAGCCGTGGGCTTGGCCCATGTTTCAGCAGCTGGAAAACGAGATGCTCAGAAAGGTCTGCTGTCTCCCCTGCAATGCTACCTTCTTAAGTGAGGATAAAAAGCATCCATTAATGTTTAACTGCATTTCTGTTTATCAAAGAAAAGAAAGCTTTTGTCAGACATCAAAGCTGGGATTTAGGACAAAGCAAACTGCTTTGCTGCGGACTTCTGAGCAACCAGAGGAAGAAAAACAATTGTTTGAAATTTCCAACTAAACTGGTGAATCCAAAACCTGCAATTTGTGTTTAGCTGAACAGAAAAGGCTAAATAAATTACCTGTCTGCCATAAGTCTCTCTGAAGTCTGGAGCTCAATTCAGAGCTGAAATACGTGGGCACAGAGCATGAAAAATCTGCCACTGAGCGAGCAGAGCCGCGCTCGGCTGGGGTAGGCAGCCATATGCTGCGGAGTCTCTCGGGCTGGAGAGGCGCCCAGTTACGCTCCAGCCCGCACTTCAGAGCTGCCGGCAGAGCCAGCTCCAGAGAAGCAGCCAGACCCGAAAACCTGGGCTAAAGCAACACGACGGCGAGAAAAAAGCCCGCATGTGGCCCGGCGTCCGGATGGGCCGGCTATTTCAAGACCTCATCGCCCCAGATAATTGACAGCTGAGCGCGGCGTTTGCAAAGCATTGGACTGCGAGCTGCCGTCGCTCACGAGAAGTGGTAACCTTGAGCTGCGAGGCATTATTGGCAGTATTTAACACAAATCTGTTCTCCATCACTGTCAAATCCCACTTCAATATGCACCACAGGAAGAAAGTCGAATGCTAAATTGATTTCTTTAATGGGAAGTGTTCTTCAGGAGATACCAACCCTCCTGGAAATGCATTAGTGGGATTACAAGCGAATCTGTTGGCTTTTTTTTATGGACCCTTCTCCGTGCTGGCACAGTCGTGCCATGCTTCACTGCACGTGCCCGACGGCCCCGCGCACCCTCGGGAGGCCTGGGTGTTGGTGCCAGCTGCACCTGGGGTCAGGAAAGAGGGACCCGGTGGCTGAACGGGCTGGGGGAGAACGGAGATCGCAGCATAGCGGCTCTTGCCAAGCACCCAAGGACGTGCTGGTCAGGGCCAGGGTGACACCTCGCATCCAGCTGTGCCCCCAGATGCATGTTCCTGCCCCCTCCACAGGTATCTGCCAAGTTGCACGGCTTTCCCTTGGCCAACCGCTTTGGAGGGGCCGTCCGCACCGTCTGGCCAGAGGCAGGTGGGAGAACAGGACGACCGGGCAGCTGAGGGGTGCAGCTGGGGGGCCGAGGGTCCCTCGGCAGGTTGTACCCCGAACGGGCCGGAGAGCTCTGCACGCTGCCCCTTGCACCGAGCCCGGGGGCCGCAGGGCGGGAGGAGGAGCGGGGAGACAAGAGGGTCTAAGCGAAGCCTGAGCAGGCACCGGACAGCCCCAAAGGAAGGGGGAAGCCGACGGGAGAGGTGTCCGTGGCTAATGGGCAGGCACTGGGCACAGGAGCCTTTTTAGCTCTCGAACGTGGAGGAGATCACGAGGTGCGGTGTGTGGGGCCAGCAGGAACAGGCTCCAGGATTGATTTCGCTGTCCCCGGCGCATAAACTGCAGGTTTATGGTGGTGCTATAAAGCCCTGAAACACGGCTTTGGCCTGGAAGAGCTGACTCCAGCTCGACGCCGGGAGCACAAGCAGTGCCACGGCACAGCGCATACCTCAGCTGGGGCATTACCACGCTGCCGGCACGTAGCGGGCACGCTGGGCTGGGGACGCTTTGCCTTCATCTGAGCAGGGGGTCTGCTTCCCGGGGGGCCGTGCCTCCACCCGGCAGCATGCCACCGGAGGAGGAGGAAGGCGGAGTGAGGCCTTCCCCAAGGGCCGGCTGCGTTTACCTCTGCAGATGCGTGCAGCCTCGCAGGCCGAGGTGGCTCCTCGCCAGAGGAACTGGGCATCTGCACACCAAAACCCAGACATTTTCCCCTGCATGGCACCGTGAGAACGGTGGTGCCGACTTCCAGGGCTGTGCACGCCCGGGGCTGCTGCCACGCGTCTCTGGTGCAGAAGGCAACACGTGCCAGGGCCCTTCCTCAGCGCGGCAGGGGATCTCGCACGCATCCCTACAGATCATTGCAGCAGAGCGTGCCGTGGTGACTGCCGACCGGGCAGAGCCGTCGCCCGCTCCTTCCTGCCAGAGGCAACCCCTCGTGCTCGGTGCTGTATAAACCCACAGAGAACAACTGTCCTAGCCTTGTGCTTGGTGCTGTACAAACCACAGTGAACAAATGCTCTCAACAGCCTCCCTCCTGCTCAGTCCTGTATGAGCCCCTGCTCTGGGCAGCCTCCCTCCCGCTCCCCAGGCCTGGTGCTGCCTGCGAGACCCTCTCGGGAGTCTGCCGTCACGCTTTCTCCTCCGAGAGCTGGGCCCTGCTCCGCTTGGCATCTCCTGTCGCTTGGGCCGGCTCTGCTCCTCGATGGAGCTGGAGCGAGCGGTGCGGCTCGGTTCGGCTCGGCTCGCCGTGGCGTCAGACACACGTTACCGTTCTCGAGACGCAGCCCAGCCACGTGCCTCCCAAAGCCGCGTGGCACAGATCCCGGGATTACGGGGCAGAGCCCCTAATGCTCTGCCAGTCAGGATCACGCCAATCCCGTAAGTGCTGCGCAGAGGCAGCTTTTGTTCGGGGCGTCGCAGCGGCCGGCAGGAAGCTTTCCTCCATGTTTGCCGCTCCTCGCGGAAGTGTTTCATGTTTGGAACAATGGGCCGGGAACGCTTTCTTGCTGGTTATAAGCCAAGCATTAGCATGCAGATGAAAATGCAAAGCAGCCAAGATTAGACGTTCTGGATGGCAGAGGAAGCCGGGGATTTAGTGGAACATGATCATGGACACATTTTAAGCTTCTCCAAACAAGAGCCTGGATAACCTGATGCACGGCTCTCCTGTCAGCCACCCCCCGGCAGCCACGTCTAGGCGTTGCCCTTTGCTGCCAGCTCTCAGGCCTCGGGCACGGTGCTGGCGTCCCGGGCTCTCACGCGTGCTGTGCCGCCACGCTAAATCCACGCACAGACCAGGCCCTGTCTCCAGCATTGCCCGTCTCTTGGCATGTTTTTGGGCTGCGGCTGCACCTTCCCCGGTAGCCAGCAGCTCCCCGTCGGGCTGCCCTGAACTGAGCCCAGCACCCACACGTGGCCGGAGGGAGACCCTCTCTCAGCTGCGCTTCTTGGCTGCTGATGCCACGGCCCCACGTATCCCGGGCGAGCAGGGGCGAAGGCAGGGTTGTGATGCTCTCCAGCCCCCGTGGACCCCCCTATTTGGGACACCCCAACACCAAGCACCCTGGCCAGAAACGCTCCTTCCTGGAGGAGCCAGACGGGGAGACGGCGGGCTCCCCAGCCCCTTTCCTGCTCAGCGCTGGAAAGCCTGCGTGCCAGGGGAACAGGAGCCAAGAATCGCTGGCAGTGCCGCGCGGCCTGCGCTGCTCCCACCCGGCACATAAATTATTCTGGGCTCTGAGCTAAACAAAGGGGCTCGAAATAATTCTGAATTTTAATAAAGCCACTCTTCACGGCACAGTTGTCCTCATAGAAAGGGAATTTGCATTTCCGTCTGCCGGCACAGCCTGCAGCGACTGAGCATCAGATGCACTCTCCTACACTCCCGTAATGAAGTCAGTCACGTTTTATTGCCGGCTCACCCCAAGAACGCCTACCCGACGGCACGGCGCAGTGGCTCAGGATCGACAGCCAGCCAAAACAGCTTCTGGATGGGCAAATACGTCCAGGCAGTGCTCCCCGCGCACCGCAGGGCCGCGTGCTTGTGCCTTAGACAGTGCTCCAGGAGCGTCGGGGTCAGGGCAGGGCACTTGCCCCCCGGCTGCTTTCCAGATCAGAGAGCAGGGGGGTGAACAAGCCCGTGGCTTGTGGTACTTCATGTGTCTGCAAAAGCAGCTCCTGCCCTCCCAGGGAGCTGCATGCACCCCGGGGCCCATCACCACGGGTGTCACGTGCAGCCCCTCGTGCCTGACTCTGCAGCTGCCTGGGTCAGGTTCAGCTCGCGTGTGCTGCCCAGCTCTGCCAGCTGTGTGCAATGCCCGTGTTTCGGAGGTGAGATGCAAACATACCTTATTTCCTGTGGAAGATTTAGAAGAGAAACACCTGTGGGTCACCCAGCGGTTCGTGGTGGTTTGGTGGAAGCCGGGTGGACCCTCCTTTGCTGCTGCAGCACTAGACCGCCGTCCTGGGCTGGAAGGAGCTGCTGTCTGGGCTGGCTGCATGGTCCAAACCACGAAGCCGGCCCAGCGCGAACACGATGCATGCATGCAACAGCACGAACACGGCGCGTGTGTCTCATGCAGCGATGCATTCGGGCAGCGAGAAGCCAGCGTGGTGCTGGGGACGGGGAGCTGTCAGCAGGGACCCGGTCCCCAGGGCCGAGGGTACCCTCACGTCCTCTTGCCCTGCTCCGCCTTGCAGCGAGGCCCGGGCCCTCGTCGCAGGCAGAGCCGCCCTCGCACGTTCTGCTCCTGAACGGGAAGAGCTTTGCTGCTGGCCTGCAAGCCAGACGTGCTGGATCCAGAGGTCTTCCCCCCCTTGCCCCCTTGGCCGGTGGCAGCGCCGGGACGTCTCGCCCTGGCACCTCAGCAGCTGCCTGCAGATGACATCGTCGGGAGGGAGAGGACAGCAGCCGCCGGCCTGTCTATTGCCCACGCTCCGCGCTCCCCGAGGCTTGCCATGGCCCCGGCATGGAGAGGACAGCCCGGTCACTCTGCATGGGAGGCACGTGGGATTCACAGCCACGCACACCATGCTCGGAGACTAATGGTGGCAGTAAATCACTTGGCATCCCAGCTTAACCCCAGAGCTGCTGAGGCCCCGGGCTTTGGCAGGCGTCTGCTGCAGACCCGGCTGCAAACCTGCCCCAGGAGCAGGGCAGAGGCATCCGGCTCAGGGAGGGGTCTCGTGGACCCCCAGGGCAGTTCATGCAGCAAATGCCACCTGGCTCTTCCCTGGGAGAAGCACCTGCAAAGGAGGGCATGCTTGTCCGGGCTCGCTATTACTAGGTTGGCTTGCCCAACAGCTCCTGCAACAAGATCTTGGCTGGGGCGTCTGCTGCTTGGCAGGTGTTTGCCAGCACGGACGGGGCAGGGCAAGTGCTGCGAGTGGCATGCTCTCGCCTTCAATATCCTCTCGCTCTCGTTCCAGATCTGTGGTTCCCAGGAGCATCCCTGGTGGGAAACCTTCATCTCAACTAGCTGCCCAATGGGCACAAGCCCTCTTGGGGCAACCGCGCTGCTCGCACCGGGGCCAATGCTCGGCTCAAGGCATCGCTATCAGACAGCCGCTCTGCCGCTGCGCAAAGCGAGTCGGGAAGCTTGGGCCTGTCCGGCCGAGGCGGCTCCTGGCGCTATCTTGGTGCTCAGCGCGGCAGCATGGCAGGGCTCTGGGCTCCAAGCAGAGATCGGAGGTGAGCCCCGGGCAGGTCTGGGGGGCAGAACGGGATCCCTTTGCACTGCGGCAACTGCAGCAGAAACCGCGGGCAGGAGGGTGCCTGGGCCCAGGGCAGCACGGCTGCTCGGAGGTGCACGGCACCCGCGTCTGGGATAAACACCCGAGCCGGGATCTCGAGAGCGCTTGTCCTGTGAGCCGTGGCGGTGGTGGCCAACAAGGCTGCAGCCACTTGAATCACGCCAGGCTCCTTGCTGTGGTGGCACCGGCAGGCCTGGGACGGGGCGATGATGGGAAGGATGGGGCCGTGGCACCCTCCACTTGTTGCAGGGAGCGTGGGGGGCTGGTGCCTTCTTCCCATGTTGCTAAAGAGTTAAGCTGGGATTTAGCTCTAAGTGCATTCTAAGGGCATACTGTCAGTTAATGATGATTAATTTACAATTAAGGGCCTCTAAAGGGTAGTGTGCACATTAAATAAGCATCGATCCTTCCTTTGCGGCCACAGACATACGGCCCTGGTCACAGCAGATGCACCAGTGGGGACCGAGCCCCGCCGGGTTTGCCGGGACCCAGGCAGCCCTCTCTGCGGCAGCTCCTCTGAGGTCTGCGCTTGCTGGACTTAGAGACCCGCGTTGTCCAGGGCTTTGGCTGTTGACACGGCTCACAGCGTCCAGCGAGCGCCAGCGAGCGCCTCCAAGGAGCTGAGAAGACGGCGGAGCCCGGGGACCCGGCTGCTTCCTTCTCCGCCAGCCTTTAATTGACCTTATAAAATAAACAAACTGCCCAGAGCCTGTTAAAGCTTTATCACCACCACTTAACAAATTAGTCTGTGGTTTGAGCACGCTGAGCCTCGGCCCGAGCACAGGTGCATTCGCCGTCTGGGGGGGGATGCCCAGCTCTGAGAGACCTGGCCGAGCAGTACCCAGCGGCACTGGGCACGGTCCCCCCCAGAGTCCCCCAGGGTCTGGGGAGGAAGGGGTGCAGGATCGGGCAGGACCAGCCCCGGGCAGCCGCGTTGGTGCATTAGTCACAGGGTGCTGGAGCCCTGCTGCCTTCGGCGCTTGTACCTGGCTGTGTTGGCAGCCCAGTGCATTGGGGACGGGAGCACAAATGCATCGCTGCCAAGGATAGTCCGGACAGAGCTGATCCTGCCCGGGCAGGGCTCGGACTAGATGTGACCTCTGCAGGTCCCTGCTCTGCGAGGCTGTGACGCTGGTTTTGCACCGGTGCTACACAGCGCTGTGCTCCTCCCGACCGCCCCAGCGTGCCGGCCAGCGCCAGTCCAGCCAGGCTGTCCGGCCAAGGTGCCGCTGCGTCCTCTGAAGGTGCCCCCAGGTGTGGGGAGAAGAGCCAGGTGTGAGCAGGTGTGTTAAAAGCAGGCAAGGGGGTGCTGGTTGTAGCCATGTTGGTCTAAGGACATCGGTGGACAAGGCTCCTTGGGTAAATGTGCTCTCTTTTATTTAAATGTGCCTGGAAACTTGGAAAGAACAATTTTTTCCAACTATTTTGTTAGTCTAATAAAAGAGATCGCATCTACCCAAGGAACCTTGTCTGCATTAAGCAGGCAAGCGCAGACGCAGGCTTGTCCCTGCCTGGCCTCAGCACCCCTGCGAAGAGGTGGGGCTGCCACATACGCGGTGGTCTGGAAAACGGGCACCGCTCAGTTCACACCAGTGATGGAGGGGGGGTGTCCGGGCCAGCGCAGGGCTGCTCGAGCACAGCCAGGTGAGACCCACGGCCTGGAACAAGGGCCGTCCCCGCCGCTTCATGCTGCTCTGGACACCTCTCGTCAGGCAGAGGTTGGCATGTGGTTTGCTGCCAGCTTCCACATGAAGCTGGGAGGCTCCTGCACCTTTTCCAGCATTAGGCCTATTTTGAACTTGTGGCTTTGAAGCACTGGTAGCTGCATGGCTGGTGCAGCAGTGGCTCTATGTGTTATCCCACTCCACAGCAAATGCACGATGGGCTTCCAGGGAGCCCCCGCTGTAGCAACCCCAGGTAGGGCAACAGCTCCGAAGTTACGGGGGGCCATGCCCAAGAGCCAGGAGTTTCGAGACTGAAGCTGCATCTGAGCTGCAGGTCCTGCGAGAGGGGCATTGCTGCGTGCAAGCCGAGGGCCCTCCCCACCTGCCAGGCAGTGCCGGCCTTGCTATAGCCAAAGCATTGAGCGAGAAGCTCAGAGGTCGCAGACATGTCTAGGGCTGTTGAGGCTTTTCCCAGGCCCTGAGCTGGGAGGTGATGGGCAGTCGGGGTGAAGGGGCCCTCCATTGCCCCTTGCTGCGAGGGTGCTGGAGGACGGGAGTCGTGTTCCTCGCAGATTTGGCAAGCGAGCGTGGCGGGAGGGACGCGGTGCGCTGGGACCATCCGTGGCTGAGCAGCCTGTATTTGCGGCACCTCACCTGAAGGATCATGTCTGCGAGCGGACACGACACAGCACCGCGCTGACCGGGGCAAGGCTGGTCCGTCAGGGCAGTGGCTCAGCCCTACCCCGGGCAGCAGTCAGGGGAGGGGATAAAGAGCATGGACAGCTGGGCTCACAAGTGGTGTAAATCAGGAAGGGAGGTGATGCAGAGGTGGACTACAAAGGAAGAGGCCCCAGATGGGCTGCAAACACGGTTAAGGAACAAAACCAGCGCCAGCCTGGTCGGGCTGCTGTAGGCGGGGAACATGCCGCAGCTCCAGAGGCAGAGTGGGAGGGAGGACGGTGCAAAGCAGTCCATCCAAGAGGCTTCAGCATGGCGAGAGATGAGGCAGGAGCTGCTGTGGTGCAGAGAGGGGGTGGCAGCTCACCGCCCGGGGCAGAGGCCTCCCGCCCGTGCCCGTGGATGTGCACGCAAAGGCGGACTGCAAAGCGCTCAGCACCTGGTGCAGCAGCTCTGACCACGCGTTCCTCAGCTGCCACGCGCTACCCCCAGCTCCGAATAGCTGCTGTCCGGGGCACGGGCTCCCTCAGCGCTGCTGAGCCTGGGGCTCCAACTGGCGCGGCTGACCGGGCCCTTCTGCAGAAGGCGCCAAGGCTGGACCCAGCAAGCGGGGCATTTGCCTGCCCATCTCTAGCCGCAGTTTTCTTTCAGTCCACGTGAGACGCTGATCTTTGCCTTTGCTTTTCCCCCCTGCTGCCTCCCAGCACGTGGCCGGTTCAGCCTGAGAGCTGGGCCGACTCCTTGAAGAAGCAAGCTGGAGCCTGCATTGCTCTCCCGGTCTTGGAGACCAGCAGCCGTCCTCCCCGCGCGCCATGCCCAGCCGACAGGCTTCTCCTTGTGCACCGCACGGCCACGTCACCAGGCCCAGGCAGGGTGTTGGGGGCACGGCCCCCTTCGCCCCAGACCCAGTTGACACGTCCCCTCCTCCCCGTCTTGACTTCCCCATCCCCAGCTCAAGTCCTCTCTCCAAGGCAGCCTCGCAGCCACAATCTGGTCTTGGCTGGCGTTTTTATTCAAGGCCTGTATTTAAAAGGCTGCTTTTGTTCCAAATGAATGAGTCGACTCATTCAGCAGTGCAGCGTCTGTTTTTGAATCACAGAGCTGTTTATGCTGGTAGTGTCCATAAAAATGTTATTTTAGTCCTGACACTGATGCTTATGAATCAAATTTAGATCTCATTCAAAAGTGCATTAGCTGTAGCTATTTGGCTTCTTGTTAAAGCATTAATTTTTATGGAGAAGCATACATTGCCAAGCAGGTCCTTCCCCATCTCGCAGCAAACTAAGTATTTCAAAGCAGACCCTTCAAACAGAGGAAATAACAGCGTCCCCATCCCACTTTCATGATGGCTGGACTAGAGATTCAATTTGCAGCTGGCTCTTGTCTGGCTGGATCGTGACGGGGACTTTGCAATTACATTTCATTAACATGAGGCATCGGAGCCCATACATCATTGATCAGACAGAGGCTTTCATAGGTCTGCTGGAGTTGTCAGTAGGTTGGCACAGCATTACTTATTCATGAAGGCCCGGATGTTGGGTGGACTGAAGCCAATTAGCTTCCCTATGTATTTATTGCACTTCTTTGCTTGAAGCAAGCTGCTAAGTGTCAAAAATACTCCTGCGTTTTAGCCGAAAGATAATTTTTTTAATAGATTCCACCTACAAAAAGGAGCTGACTGGCAGGATATTCAACTCGGGGAGATTTATTTTTAATCCGTGGCTCCAAACAGCTCGGGAGAACGGGAGCCGCGCTGCTCCAAGCTGCTTCACATGGCCGTGTCCTCCGCACACGTTGCAGCCGCAGCTGCGCCCGTTCGCTGCCTATTAACCTTGTCTGCAGACTGTGGCAGAAAGCCACCTTGGTTTCTCCCCAAAA
>NW_017729016.1:7325610-7328210 GCF_001723915.1 Gavialis gangeticus
GCTGTGTTCCTGAGGTGGGATCTCTGCACTCGCCACACAGACATGACACCGGGCTGAGCCGCGCAGCGCGCTCTCGTAATTGGGGATGTAACCAGCGTGCGCTTCGCACGTCCCGGCCCCGCCGGGGGCTGCCTCCCACCGTTGCCTCCCGTCGCTCGCTCCCCGTGCCCTTGCCGAGCCCCGGGGCACTAGCATGGGTCCCTGGCGGGGAAGGGCGTGCAGCCTTGCACCCGTCTCTGGGCCGGCGCAGGTGGGCCCCCGTGCTGCTCACACGCCTGCCACCCCCGTCCCACTGGCAGAGGCAGTGACAGCATCAGCGCTTTGCGGCCTAATGAATCGTTGACCTCTGCACAGTTGCAGCAAGCAAGGCGCCAGCACTTTTGCTGCCTCATTAAAGCTTCAGCGCGCTCTCCTGATGCCACCATGCCATCAATAACATTGATATCAACTCATTTAAACCCAGTGAACCAGCCAGCTCGATCTGCAGGTGTGTTTACGAGCGGAGTACTAAGTAGGTGTTTTAACTAAGCGGAACATTTCTTGCTTCAATTAATGCAAAAGGTAGCGGCTCGCAAGGAAATATTGGGGATGTTAACTTTTATAGCGGTCCCATTTATTACGCTTGGTGGTGAGCATTTCTAATCTGTTTGTTTCTGTGCTGACATCCGTGGTTCGCCTGTGGCTGAAATGACTTTAGAAGACAAAGGTGAAGGAGTCATTGCCAGGAGTTGATTTGCACAGGGTTAACCCAGGCCTTTCCCTTCCCAGGGTCATTGCGTGCAGTGCCCGCGGGTTCAGGGGACAGGCAGGGCCTGGGGCTGGGGTCAGTTTTGCCGGTTTGGTCCATGGTGCTATGAGGCCCATGGCTCTGGAGAGCAGCTGCCAAATCATATCTGCACTGGCCTTCCCAGGAGAGACTCCCTCTCCCATACGAACACATGGGCATTTACACCAGCCGATCGCTGTTGCAAGCATTGCAGGGTAGAGGGAGTCCAGGCAGCACTGACCAGGGTGCAGCAGCTGGGCACCACATGCGCAGGGTCATCTCAGGCCTGACCTCAACCTGAGATGGATATGACCCTCCCTGTGGGATTGTGCACCCCTGGGTGAAGCGATTCAGCCATCGCTCGTAATACGCTCCCTTCTAAAAACAAAGGTGACTTCATTTCTGCTCACTAATATAATGAGGGGTGGTGAGGGATGCTGGATTTAATGGTTAGATCAATATGTGTGTTTAGTGTTAGGCTTTATTTCGGCGCTAAGTGACATGAGATAAGCAGACTTAGAGTGTTAATTGGTTTGCATTCAGCACTGGCACTAATCGGAGTGTGTGGGACCGGCCAGGGCCCGCGAGCACTGGTTTGTCCAAACCAGGCGCTGTGTGCTTTATCGACGGAGCGGGCTCTCCCGGGTTTCCCACCTCCTCCCATCTGTGCTGCTTGCACGCCTGGCAGGAAACCCCGCTGCAGCACTGTGCGCACAAGGGATGGAGCAAGCCCCGCGGGATGCGGAGCCTGCCTGGCGCGCGGCGGGGCGGCCTGCGCGAACGTGGCAGTGCTGCGGCTCTCCTCCCTCGGTGCTGGTGGGGAGGGTGGGCCGCGCTCGGGTCACGCAGACAGCAGAGCATCCCCCCTTGCCAGCATACTCCTAACACGACTGGCCCGCTGACCTGGTGAATCCTGCCCCCTTCCCCCTTCCCCGCCGACCCCGCGGTGCGTCTCGGGTCAGTCAGGTGGGACGGAGGGACCGCTTTCCTCCTGCCGCCTGCAGGAGGGTGCAGGGGTGTCCTGAGGGCAGGGCAGGCGGCAGGACCAGGGCGAGAGTCCCCTGAGCAAGGACCTCGCCGTGCACCTCAGAGCAGCACGGCACCGACGGGAACAGGCGTCCGGGGACGGCCCCTGCGGCGCCTGCTGGAGCAGGAGCCTCAGGAGCGAGCTCTTGGGCACCGGGCAGATCCCCGCTGCTTGCTCGCACCCCCGGCTCTGAACAGTTCCTCGGGAGACATTGAACCAGGACCGGCAGAGACCTGGGATGCAGAGCGCGGCCTTCCTGGAGGGGTCCCGAGCCCCTGCAGACAGAGCTGTGGGATGGCAGCTGTCCCGCAGCCTTGCCCGTGTCCCCCTGCCACGGCAGACCTGCCTGCCCTTGTCCCCCCACGCCTGCGAGTATCACGTGCAGGCCCTGTGGCACGGCCCGACCCCGCAACGGCTCCTCCCCCAGCCACGCGGAGGGCACCGGTAGGGGGGACCTTGGCACTCTCGTGGCTGCCACGAGCTGCGCCAAACGGCTTTTGTTTTGCTAGCGCAACCTCTGATCTCCACCACCAGCGAGGGCCAGCGAGCATCCAACGCAGCCGCGGGCCACACCAGGAGGGTGGGGGGAGCCCGTTGCCAGCGTTATCTGGAGCCACCAAAGTGTTTTGACAGTTTTCAGGATGGACATTAAATCAGTGGTGCGAGGGAGAGTGAAGTGGGTGTCACTCAGGCGCCCGGAGAGGAAGCCGCATCGCACCAATCGCGCCTGCTGTGCGATCCCAGTCACAATGAGAATCATAAATCTTGATTATTCTCTGTCTCAGCTGATTTGAACCAAACGCCTCG
>NW_017729016.1:7333210-7339324 GCF_001723915.1 Gavialis gangeticus
CATTAAGTCAGTGGTGCGAGGGAGAGTGAAGTGGGTGTCACTCAGGCGCCCGGAGAGGAAGCCGCATCGCACCAATCGCGCCTGCTGTGCGATCCCAGTCACAATGAGAATCATAAATCTTGATTATTCTCTGTCTCAGCTGATTTGAACCAAACGCCTCGGACGGGGGTTGAGTTCACATCTTGCTGAAAACTGCAAAAAACCTGATTAAACGTACAAACTGATATAAATAGCGTTCTATCCACGTTAATGCCCCGGCTGTCACTGCTTGGTGCCGTCCCGCCACGGTGCAGCTTCCCGGTCTTCTCCGCGCCGTGCCGCGCTCTCCGGGCCCTGTTGAGCCGCGTGCTCAGCCCCGGCGCTGGCGGCTGCGATTACGATGCAGTCAATTACAGATGGCATCTCTGATTCTGATTGCGCCTCACTCACAATTAGGCATCCTATAGAAAAATGGAAATGCTGGGTCATTAACATAAAGTAATAATAAGGTAAACCATTCAATTATGGAGGGAAAAAGGAACGTTTTTGAATAATAAGAATATTGTATGCCTAACAGACATTCAAATGCTGGTGTATTACCATTTTTGCATGCATAATAAATGAACTTATACCCCAAAATAATCAACACACATAAACAGGAAATAGCGGTGCCCTTTGCGACAGCCTGGCGGGCTGGAAGCACAGCCCACGCCAGACCCAGGAGGGCAGCCGGGGACGGTGGGAGGAGCGCTCTGCAGCCGTCCATCGCCGCGTGGCCCACAGGGCACTTGGCTGCATGTCTCAGCCGCTGGCATGTTCAGGGCTGGAGCGGGCGTTGCTGTCCCCATTGTGCCCCGCAGATGGCCCTGTGCTGCGGGGCAGCTCCTGGCGTGGGCATACAGCGCATCCCGTGTTGGTCCCTGGCAAGGCTCGGGGGGTGTGGGTACAAGATGGACGTGGCCGTGGCATTCAGCCACTGGGCCAGGGCAGAGGGTGTGCCATGCCCAGGATGCTGTGTGGGCCCACGGGCAGATCCGGGGGTGCCCTGGTGAATTTGCCCCCCCTTTGATCCCTGCTGCACCCAGCGTTTAACACCACGAGCCAGGCTGGGCTGAGGGAGTCACTTGACTTCACGGCCTGTTGTCACCTACGCCGTCCCTTCCCAGCCCTCCGTGCCACAGGTGCCAAGGACCCTTTAATGGGCCAGATGCTCCCCCACCAGCGAGCCGCGGTCCTGCCTCCTGCTCAGCAAGCTCCTGTTTCACAGCCCTGCACGCTCCTCTCAACTGCAGTTCTCTTCATTTCTGCTTCAATCTTAACCCGAATCATACAGCCCTGGGCCTCTAGTGTATTAGTAAAGCTCCTGGATTCTTTTTACCTGGAGAAAAATAGGTGCTGTGCTCTGTGTGATGACGCCTCTCGCCCTCCGCACCCCCTTTTCCAAATCCTAGGTGTGCCCGTGCGCTGGAGGAGCTGGGTGTGCAGGGAAGGGGCAGTGGAAATGCCCCGGGGTCCTTCAAGGTGTGGATCACAGGTGGGGAATGGGCTCTGGGAGGGATGCTTGCAGCCAGTCCGGAGTCGGGGCAGGACTGGTGCTCGGAGCTGGGAGCCAGGGGCCCAGGATGCGAGACGTGGAGCCGGGGCGGGAGAGCCGACGCACCAGAGCAGCAGGGCAAGCGCAGGCCGCGTCTCGACACCAGCCCCTCTCCCCGTCTGCATGATCTGCCCATCAGCCTGGCGTTGGTCCCCGGCATGCGGCCAGCATGCAGCCCCCAGCTTTCCCTTAGCTGCAGCCTCCGAGGTCAGGCTCTGGCCCTGCTTTGCCTTCGGGGCCCGCTGGAAAGCAGCGCCCATTTGCCTCTTCGGAAATAAGCATGCAAACTCAAGCAAAGGAGGGCACACCTGCTTAACGGCTCAGCGCGGGCGAGGCGGGCGCCTCCCCCACGCCCGGCTCCGCGTGGGCGCGAGCGCGAGCGCACTGCGGTGGGATGCCTGCAGTCAGCCTGGTACGCAGCCTCCGCTGCAGATATCACTCCTCTGTTGTCCTTTCTAATAGTTCCCATCCTTTTAGCTGCTGATGGTTCTCCTATTAGCGGTGCTCCTGCGTTAGGATGGCATCCAAGCACGTCTGAAGAGCCGGATTTATTTACTGTTTTTCCCCTGAAAGCTTTTAACATGATGCAGCAGGGGCGGGGGCACTTAGGCAGCCGGCATCTCCAGAGGTGCTTTGATTTGATTTATTTATTTATTTATTTTTTTCGGGTAGAAGTAAATTTCCCAGAAGATGAAACTGCAGGCGAAGCACTGCGGACCCTCACTCGGCGCTGCATCGCGCCATCTCCAGGATCCACCTCTGTCAGGAGAGGCCCCCCCTGGGGACGAGGAACAGGCTAAATTGCACAACTGATGCAAATCAATATTTAGAGCGGTTTGCACTGCGCGTCCTCCGCTGCCCGTCCAGTTGGGCTGTCCAGGTGCCTCAACCTCTGCTCTTCAGGGGACACTGTCAATAGGCCCTTGAGGGGTTTGCTAAGCTGCCAGTGAGTCCCATCCCCTACCTGGTAGGGGCCATGTCTCTGGCTTGAAAAGGCACGCGGGCATACCGCGGCATGTGCACAGGAACACAAGTGTCCATGCACATGCAGAGAAGCATGTGCACGTGCTTGCAGGGACTGTCCAGCTAGTGGACGGTGAGGGCCGTGGCTCCCCCAGGCTAAGCTGCAACGTGTCAGCCCCCCGCCGCGTCAGCCTCACAGGTCAGCTTCAAAGGGGAAAGAGCCTAATTTCAGCCTCCCTGAGTGAAACTTTGGGCTAATGGGGACAAAGGTGTGACAGCGACGTGGCCGTTTGAGCATGGGCACACGGGTGCCGCACACTGCAGAGGCCCCTGGGAGGCGTGTGCATGGCTTGTGCACACACAGGCGTGAGCTGCTGCCCCTCGAGGGCTGGCCAGGAGCACAGGGCAGCAGGTGGCTGGCGTGTGCACACACGTCCGCTCCCCTGGCCCCGCCGCGACGGCTGGGAAAGCACAGGGAGGGGCAGCTGCAGCAGGTGCCCAGAGGCCGTCAGGGGCGGGGGGGTGCAGAGCTTATTCAACAAAAGAAGCCACTTTAAAAGCGCTTTGCCCCAAGCACAAGCCTCTGCTACCCACCCCAGTGCTTCTGCCTCTCACCTGCTGCGGGTCACAAGTCCCATCACAGAAACCCTTCCACCTGCGCCACCCCCCATCGTAAACCCAGTTCGGAGCTGACTTCTTCCCCTCTGCTCTTGGGGGCCGTTCCCGAGCCTGGCTCCCCTAATGGTCAGGGATTTTCATAGTTCCCAGCCTGGCTTCCTTCAGGGCAGGTTTATCTCACTGCTTCTTGGACTAGGTCTTCCTCCTCCTCCTCCTTCTCCCAGGTATTGACCCCCAGGGCTACCCTGCGAGACCCCCAGAGCAGTCTCCCTCCAGGCCTGGCCCACAGCTGGAGGGTCGCGTGCCCTGTGCAGGATGCCCCACCTGGGATGGGAGCCCCACACCCAGCCTCAGCCAAGCCGGGCTCATGCAGAGCCAAAATCTCCCCTGGCCCCTGGCTTGCAGCCCAGCCTCCAGCTGCCTGCAAGCATGTGGAAAACAAGAAGGTCGATAAGGGGATGAATTGCTGTGGTCAGGGCTTCAGAGCAGCCCACGTTCCCAGCGATAAAACGAGAGGGCACCTGCTCCGGGGACGCAGCAGCTTTGCAGCTCTGCACGGCTGCTGCCGCATGCAAGGGATGCGTCTGGGGCAGCGTGAGGGAAGCCCAGGGCCCGTGCGCAGGACCGGGGGGGAAGGCGCAGCTCCTGGTCCACGGACAGCACGGACCGCTGCGTTGAAGCTTCCCAGAAGTCATCTGTGCGCCCCTCAGTGTCGGCCGCGGTATCTAGGACGCGCGCGCGTTATCCTGACATCGGGGAGCTCCTTGCACTGCACTTTAAGCTTTAATTAAATGCATTAGAGAGCATTAAGATTTTTGCTCTAGAATAGCATCGATTTGCTGCTCACCTCACGGCAAATGCACTGCAAAAGGTGGGGCGTAGCGGAAAGCAGATTGCTTGCTTACAAATAGGCCTCTCTGCCCTGCTGACCTGCCTGCTTTGGGCCCCAGCTAGGGGCAAGGACATTTAATTGAAAGTAAAAGCTGGCCAGCCTAGACCCGACACCTCCTCGGGATAAGCATCACGCCCAGTTGCGTGCGCGCCCGCAGCTGCTGAGCTGAAATTCCTTCGCACGCAGCTCTGAAAGCGCGCAGCAAATGAGCAGCAAAGCCCTGGCAGTCAGTCACGTTCCCCGCGGCCGCCGGAGGAAACGGCGAGCAGGAGCAGGCTGTGATGTGCTCAGCGCTCTCCGCCAGGCCGTGTGCTCGGTGCCGGCGTGTTAACCGCTGGGGAAGGCGGGGGGGCACAGCCTTTGCATCCCCCGCTCCCCGCCGCGACTGCGAGGAAGGCCCCTGGGATTTAGCACACTGTGTTCGGGCGGCCGCAAAACCCGCCGAAGTCAGGACTTCCCAAACACTCCCGATCTGCACAGCTGCGGGGGGGCTTCAGGGCCATTTCCTGGCGGGGACCCACTCGAGGCAAGGAGCAGGATTTAGCGCTCGAGCATCACCGCCAGCCTTTGGGGAGGGCGACGGCGTAACAGCTTTCCCAGCCAGCCTGAACAGGAGGGGGGTGTTTTTAATTGCAGCTGAATGGATCTGACCTTA
Source organism: Gavialis gangeticus (assembly GCF_001723915.1). Lineage (NCBI taxonomy): Eukaryota > Metazoa > Chordata > Crocodylia > Gavialidae > Gavialis > Gavialis gangeticus. The sequence continues at coordinate 7,337,912 of NW_017729016.1, forward strand.
TGGATGTCTGCTCACAAAAAGCTGCGGGATTAATAAGGGTGCCGTCGCTGCCTCTGCTCAAAGACCTTAATGGAGCAGCTTAGCTCTTTGCTCCACGATTATAGCATCCTTACTCGCCTATCATGCCTGAGCCAGATGGTCCCAGGGAAATCAGAGCATATTTATATTTCTGCCTGCTACTCAGCCAGCTGCCCACTGATTCTGCTCCTCGCCGGCGGGAAGGGAGACCAGGTCTCCCCGGTGGGGTTCGCCTGCCCCCGTCCCTGCTCCTGGGGTCACTCCTCTCCTCGGCCGTGTCAGAGGAGTTGCAGGACGGCGCGGGAGGGGGCCGACGCTGGAGACCTGCCCCGGGGCTCCCCAGCGTGCAGCGGGCGTGTTGTGTGGTGCCCCGAGAGCAGTGGGCATCGCTGGCAGAGCCCAGCTGAGCCCGGCAAGGCCTGTCAAAGCCCCGGCCCCCCGGCACGCGAGCCTGGATATCAAACTGCTTCAGGTTGTGCCCGTGCAAAGAGGCAGAGCCGTGTCCTCAGCCAGCGTCGCTCTCGCAGGGGCTGGTGGACATGCAGCGCTGGGGCCTGTCACGGCCGCGAAGGGCACGGGAGGAGACCGCTTTGAGTGGGGACCGATGGATGCAGCCTGAGCACGGTTCCCAACCTTTAAATGCCTGGCTTCCCCCGCCGACCCCGCGCCGTGGGCCCTGTGACCCGGTTGCAGGTGAGCTCCCCGGAGCACCTCGCCCGCGTACAGGATGGATGCACACGGGGCTGCTTCGGCTCCCCGCTGGCCCTGGGCTCCGCAGGCCGTTCGCCGCTGGAGCCGGCTAAGCTAAGGGAGAGGAGGGTCAGGCTAATATCTGTGAGCCCCTGCGATTGCTGACCCGGGTCTCTGAGCCCACGCAGCATGTAGACACCTGCCCTGGGAACAGCCGGTGCCGCAGGAACGTGGCCCGCCGTGCCAGGGGCTGGGGGCGCAGCTCTAGGGGCACTTTCCCGGCTCCGGGGAAGGCAGCCCCAATGTCTACCGCATGGCAGCTCCTGGCAGATACTTTGCCACCCGGGTTTTGGTCCTCCCCGCGGCCTGCCCAGCTGTGCAGTTCTCACAGGTGTCATCCTGCCACGGCTGCAGGGTGCACGTCTGCCAGGAGGGCCGGGTGGCCTGGCCAGGCTGTCACAGCGTGCCCGGGGGGGCGGTGGTGAGCGTGTAGGAAGGCCGCCCACCCCGGCTGCTCTTAGCAGGAGCTCCTTGGCCCCTGGGAGCCCGCACCACACCCCGGCCCCGCGCGGCAGTGCATCCCTCGTTCCCGGAGCCCCAGGGCAGAGGCATGGCAGGGCTCACCCCAGCCCGGCCTCTTTGATGACTCCTTTATCGACAGGATTTCAAATTCGGCATCTCGGTTGCCACAGCAACCCCGTACTT
>NW_017729016.1:7344324-7359191 GCF_001723915.1 Gavialis gangeticus
CCCAGCCCGGCCTCTTTGATGACTCCTTTATCGACAGGATTTCAAATTCGGCATCTCGGTTGCCACAGCAACCCCGTACTTCCCTGCTCTGATCTGATCAGTGTGCAGACACCCAACAGGATGCACCTTGGTTGTTATGGCAACACAGGACCACTCTCCAGCGCATCCCAGACTTTGCTCAGGCCTCCAGCAAAGGAGAAGGGGCCGCGGCAGGCGCGTCCCTGACCCCGACGCGCAGCCTCCTGGGAAGCTGTGGGAGCCCTCCCCAGGCCCAGGCTGCCGGTGCCACGCGTGTGCATGGGCCGGGCCCAATCCCCGGGCGAGCCAGCGCGAGCGCAGCCTTGCAGGGCACAGCCCAAGCCAAGCGGCGCCAGGTCGGCCAGGCCTGGGAAGGGGCAGCAAGGACCTCTCGGCCCTTGGGGCAGGAGCGGGAGAGGTGGTGCCGCGGAGGGCAGCTAATGGCAGGGCCAGGCGATGCCCTCCACCCCCAGCGGCCGGCTGAAAGGTGGCTCCGGCCCCAGGCGTCTGAAACAGCCTCCCAAAGGGCCATTCGTCTTGCCTCAATCCTAATCCCAGCCTGCGCCCTCCCCTCCAAAGGGAAGCAGATGAGTAACCAAAATGGCTTTCCCAAAGTCCTTTATGATTTGCGCTTAATGTTTTCCCGAAGCATATGTGTGCGCCATCTGAATCCGAGCCGTGCACCTCTAATAGGCAGCGGCAGGTTTTGTGCCTCTGTTTACAATGGGTTGGCTTCTGTGGTTTAGTGATGTGCAAAGGATTGGACTTTGGAGAGATTAAAATTATTTTCAGTATTAAGCACAACATTTCTAAGCTAATGCACTCTGCCTTGAATATAGATTCACAGACCAGGAAAGATTATAAAACATTAAATCTATGTAAATTCAGCTATAAATTTATGTTTGAACAAATTCAACAAGAGATTTGACTTGGGGGCTTACAGCAAATAGATTTTGGTTTCAATGCATATTGCAATCTTCAGTGGCAGTGCCGCGCTCCTTTTGAAAGCCCTGTGCCTGGCAGGTCACAGTTGAGAGACCAAGCAATTATGCCCGAGCGTGTTGATAATAAAATAGGAAAGTGACTCCATGTTTGTCTCGTCGCAGGACAAAAGCCGGTGCTTGTACTACGTCTGAAACACGGATCACGACCGGCTCCCTTCCCGGCAGAGGCCGGTGGGGCTGGTGGCGCAGCCGGGGCGCGTGGCCCCATCTGCGTTGCTCCCCGTGACCGAGCCGTGGGAGTCGGAAGAAACTTTCTCTTTTTCGGTGGAGGCATAAAAATATAGTTAACAAAGGCTGCTTTTGAGTGGGATTGCAGGAAACCTTCAACATAATGAACGAGCTGCCTACACAGAGATGAATGACAGCTGTGACTGAAGGAATAAACAGGATAATCTGGATTTAAATAAAACACAAGAGGGTTTTGGTAACATGCAAATTCACAATTTTATAAAATGTATCCTTTGAAAATTAAGAGCTCGTTTGAAGCCCGCAGCTGAGAACAATGATGTGAGCACGGCTTCCCAGTGCAGGGCTGGGACTGGTCCTCGTGCAGACTGGAGGAGAAGCAGGGGACCAGCCGAGAAGGGACGCGCGCGTCCGCGGAGAAGAGGAGCTCGGCGTTCCTGCAGGAGAGAAGTTACCGCCGGCTCCCTCCTCGCCGGAGCAGAAGGGCCGTGGTCCTGGGGGACGCAGGCGGGGCAGGGGCTGTCTCGGCATCCCTGACAGGGAGAGAGAAGCTGAAGGTGGAGGAATATCAAAAGCCCGAACCAGCAACCAAATCATACATATTTGATAGCTTGAGAGAAGCACCAGGCAGGGCCTGGATCCCAGCCCAGGCCTGAGGATAAAAGTTCCCTCTTGACAGCGCAGAGCATCCAGGTATCACTGCAAACGAGCCCTCCTCCACCGGGCTCTGAGCTGAGGGTCGCAGATGCCCTGGTCCCAGTTTTACAGATGGGAAAATTGATGCCACAAAGACACCGGCAGTGCCAGGACAAGGCCTCCCTGGGGATGCTCCCCCCGCCCCTTGTGCAGGACTTCGTTAGTGTTCGGTGTGAGTGTGAGCAATTAGAGCAGGGAGCGTGGCAGGCAGCGAGCACTGTGCAGGTGAGCAGCTCCGCTGCCCTGGTGCAGGCTGGGTCTGGCGTGGGGTGGGGTGGGGTGGGGTGGGCACTGCCTGCTGGGGGTCCGGCCCCCTTCCCCGCAGGACACAGTACTGCCTCCTGCATGTGACCAGCAGCACGCGCGGATGCCGCCTCGTGCATCTCCGTGATGGAGAGGCCTGGCGTTGAGGCAATAAAACGGCTGCTTTGCAGCAAGGGAACGCGTGGACTTGTGGCGTGAGCGAGTCAATAGCCATGTGCGGCAGCGTGCCTGGGGAACCAGTCCAGGGGTGGTCAGACGCTGCCCCTTGTTCCCCACCGGGCCCAGGACCTATTAGCTCTGTCACCTGCCTCCCCCAAACCCTCCCTGAGCCCCTCTCTTTTCCGGACGTGGCTGTCTCGGTCTGCGTGGGGCGCTGGACACGAGCGCACACGCCACTAAATAACACGGGCAGCTCGAGCGCAGCCTGGCGCGCAACACCCGGATGGAGGACCGCCCGCGTGGGACCTGCGTTGCAGCGAGAGGCTTTGGGTGTCCCCTTGGCGAGCCGGTGGCTGCTGTGCTGTGGAAGGTCACCGCGGCGTCTCCTTTTCCCCATTAGCATCAGGGAAGTGGCGGCTTTAGGGAACCACTGGCGGGTGCTGGCTCCCAGGTACCTCCCATCCTCCCCGGGTGTCACTTGCTCCTCTGGACCTGGGTCCGAGCCTGTTTCACCCTGGGATGCTCCCTTCTCTGTCCCATCACCACCAGATCCTCCTGGCTTCGGCTGCCTCCCTGCCTGGGGTTACTTTGGAAGACCTAATATCATCCCGACGTCCTGTAGCATGAAGCTGCATTCGAGGTTTCGGGCAGAGAGGCTCAGCGATGTCACTAGCCAGAGCAAGCGGTTGCCTACACTGAGAGCTGTGGAGCTGGAGGAGGGTGCAGTAAACATTAGCTGCTCGCTGGCACGTTGCTGCTTATTCATGAGCATCCTCTTTTGTGCGAGAAGTGACTGGGAACCGGGAGTGAGACGAGACTTGTCACTTCAGAGAACTGGCTGAGCCGCCTTGCTGCAGGATTTCTTCAGGATGCATGTTAAAGAGGTCTGTGCTGGCTCAGAATTGCTTTCAGGTCACAGGAGAGACCTGGATCCCGTACTCGTGGGGCATAAGCCTCTTGGAATAACCCTGGATTACGGAGCGTAATATTCACCATCAAGCCGGCTCGTCTCAGAGTGGAGGGACATCGGCATTTGGAGGGGGACCACAGCCAGTGCTGTCGCTCCGCTGTTTGTAAACGGGTGTTTCTTTCAGTTATCATTCAATAAAACTAAATCAGCACTCCAAAAAAATCGATAACTATGGAACGCAATTAAGCCCCTGCAGCTGAGTGCATTTGGAGCATAACTGCTGATCTGAAGGGAGATTTGATAACAAGAAAATAGAGTGATACTCCTCTGAAATCCTTGCTAACCTGATCTTCGATACCAGGGTTTAACTCATTTACCAGCCCCTCTGGCTCCCAGCACCAGCAGTGCAGCGGGCACGCAGCTCCGGGGCGCCGGCACCGCGAGACCCACTCGCGGTCACGGGGGCTGGCGGGTGGGATCTCGCCGTCTGCTGGGGCTCGTATTCACAGGGCAGCTCACGTCCCTGCTCCCCGCGGAGGAGGATTAGCACTCGGGGTGGCCTGCGCAGCCCTGTGCAGCGCTCAATCCTCTCCACGGCTGCCCGCAAGCGCCTCCGACACCCCGGCTCACAAAATCCATCAGCTCCCTCCTGTCACTTTAATCTGTTCTGCTCAGCTGCCTCCGACCAGCCTAATTCCCATGCAGAAATTTTAGCCTTTTGGTTCCAAATTTCTCCACCGTTGGCTCAGGAACTGAATGGGGAATTTTGCACGGCCGCGCTCGTGCCGCCCGGCCCCTGCACCGGGGCAGGCCGGCCGGTCCCGTGGGCTGGGGGCACGTCTGCGTGCCCAGGAGCGAGGGCGGCAGGTCACATACAGAGATCGGGAGCTATTTTTGGCAAGTGGCTCTCAGAGGCGAGTGCGAGAGAGGGCGATTTCCATGGGAAGGCAGCCCCGCCGAGCCGCCTGGGTAGATTGGAAAAGGGCGAGGGCCCAGGTGCAACTCCCGGGGCTTGATGGGATGAATTTGCAGTGTGGAGCAGTGGCAGCTGTTGGCCGCCGTCCGCAGCAGCTTGTGTCCAGCGTGCTTCAGATCAGTAGCACTTGCAAGGCCTCTCCGCTGCTTCCCTCCCGAGAGAGCCGGTGCCTGGCACCCTCGCCCCAGCTGTGCTCTGCCCGGCTCTCTGGCCTCACCCCCACCTGCCTGGGGTAGATGCCGCTCCTCATGTCCAGGTCGGTAGGACAGACGCCCCCCTAGCCAGGACAACCAGGCACCGTTACAGGCTTCACTCTCAGGGCAAGGCCTGGGGCAGGTGTCAGCCTTGCAGCCGTGCGTTTCCCGGGTGCTGCTGCCATCCGAAGAGCGGTGAAAGCATGCAGCCGTCATCACCTTTCTGCAGAGACCGTGACCGTGGGCAGCAGGAGCACGGCTTTGGGCAACACAGCTGCCTGCCCTGCAAGAGGCCAAGGGTTTCTGTGACGTCTCGCATGGGACCCGCTGTATCACTGGGAGTGAGGGGAGACCTGCTTTTGGCAGGCAGCCGGGGGGTCCCTCGTGCCGTGGGCTGGGCTCTAGCAGAGCACGGCGAGGACGCTGCAGGCAGGGTGTGCTGGGGCGGGCGTGCTGGTTTCTTGTGTCAAAGCCGTGGGTGAGCTGGACTGCAGGACCCGGGAACCCTTTTCCCCCGACACGGGCGGATCTAGGACTTGGAAAAGGGGATGCAGGTGGCAAGAGGCATCATCATCACATTGGACTGTTTTTCTCCAGTAATTGTTCTTAAAGCAATACCCCTTGTCCAAGGGGACGCAGCCTCCGATGGGCTTCAAGGGCTCTCCCAACACCAGGGAAGACTCGAGCCAGCAGAGCCCTGGCCTGGGCCTGCATCCTGGGCCGGCGTTAAGAGCCAGGCAAGCAGGTCCCGCTATTGCTCAGCACACGCATGCAGTCTGCATCCTGCAGTCATGCACACGTGGCAGGGCGAGCTGTCGCACACGTGCTGCGGTCCAGCCACGAAACGATGGCTTGCCGGGGGCTGCCGTGTGACACCAGCGCCAGGGCAGGGACCCCGGTGCTGCTCGAAGAACCGCTTCAAGCCCAGACACGTGGGTTTCGGCAGAAGCCTGCGGTGAGGATGCAGCGTCGCAGTGCGGAGAGGTGCTGCATGCGCTTGCCTTGCCCCACAGCTGCGCCAGCGCTGGGCAGGGGCTCTTCTCCGCGCTCAGCCCCAGGCCCCGTCATGCCCCAGCACCAGGCAAAGTGGGGAAGCGCTAACCCCCTGCAGAAACACCCTCCCTCTGCTCCTCACCCGCCGCGGCAGCGTTCGGTGACCGAACAAGCCGGTGGCCAAGCAAGCCGTGGGGTGTGTGCGCACACAGCCAGCACCCCCAGGAACACACAGCCCCCTGCCCTCATTGCAAGCCTCAGGTATTTCGGTCTGTCAGGCCCAACTCCCCCGTGACGGGTCCCCTGCCCCTAGCCAGGAGCGGAGGCGGGAGGGCCTCGCAGAGAGCACAGGCGCTGCGGGTCCCACGCCTCGCACGGCCTCTCTGGTCCTCCGAGTTGGTGCAAAGCGGGTGTTGAAAGCTGCTGAGGGGTTCGCACCTCTCGTGGGCTCTAGCAAGCTGCAGCCTTCCTCAGGGCTCGGCAGCCTGCTGCTTTGCAGCCGGAGGCAAGTTTCCCAGGCGGTAACAAGGGTCTCCAGTGCAGTGCCCCGCGGGGAGGGCAGGCGGGGAGCAGGCTGAGCCGCCCTGCCCTTGCTCGGGGAGCTGGCTGCAACCACAGCGCAGCACGTGCGCTAGCCCCAGGCACCGCACCACTTCAGCCAGCAGCCGAGGAGGGCAAAGCGGTGCTGCCGTGCTCTTGCTGGGCGCCTAACGGAGTGGCTTGCACCGGTGGCCTGTGCACGGGGGTTGCACCCTCCTGCACGCGCGCGGGCCTGGCTGCGGTTTCCGTGCAATGCGATAGCCTGTTATCCAGGAAAGGCTTGCTGCGCGTTAATTTATCCAGCAGGCAAATTCCTTTTGGCTAATAAAAGTGCTTGCACAGGAAGCTCAAAACCCAGCAGCAATTAATTATTGACAGAGCATGTGAATTAGAGATAAAAGAAAAGTCATTCTTTCTCACACACAAGATAGTAAATAAATTTAATTATTGTACTAGAAGCCAGGGATCTTATTCTGTATTAAGTTTTATTAGCTGAGACATTTAAAAGCATGTCATCATAACAAAAAGGTCTTGTGTAATTCTAAATGCACCACTTCGGTACATGGCTCTGAAGTGAATAGACTTAATTGAGCAAATGGTAGCAGATGGCTTGCTGTACAGACAGGTATTGTACAGGTTTATTGTCAATTAACTTTTGTCTACATATGCCTATGGCAAATTGACTGTATAATACGTTACTGAGACCAGTTTGAACACGCGGGGCGCGCTTGCCACGTCTGCAGACAAATGAGGCAGAGAGTGGCGGGGACCGTGGAGGCCGCCTGGTTGCCCACTGCCGCGCTCGCGGTGCGCTTTGCTGGCGCCGGCGTTGCGCGGACCGGACTGGACCGGCAGGGCGGGCTGGGGACGCGACCGGGATCCGGCTGCAGAACTAACCTCTCTTCCCCTCTCTCCCGCTTCCTCTCTCTGCAGCAACGTGATGCCCAAGACGCTGGAGGGGCAGATAACGATGGAGAAAACCCCCAGCTACTTCGTGACCAACGAGGCCCCGAAACGCATCCACTCCATGGCCAAGGACACCAAGCTGATCGTGGTGGTGCGCAACCCGGTGACCAGGGCCATCTCGGACTACACGCAGACCCTCTCCAAGAAGCCCGACATCCCCACCTTCGAGGTGCTGGCCTTCAAGAACCGGACCCTGGGGCTGATCGACGCCTCCTGGAGCGCCATCCGCATCGGGATCTACGCGCTGCACCTGGAGAACTGGCTCCAGTACTTCCCCCTGTCCCAGATCCTCTTCGTGAGCGGCGAGCGGCTCATCATCGACCCTGCCGGCGAGATGGCCAAGGTCCAGGACTTCCTGGGCCTCAAAAGGCTGGTGACGGAGAAACACTTTTATTTCAATAAAACCAAGGGGTTCCCTTGCTTGAAGAAGCCGGAGGACGGCAGCCCGCCCCGGTGCCTGGGCAAGTCCAAGGGTCGAACTCACCCCAAAATAGACCCCGACGTCATCCACAGACTGCGGAAGTTTTACAAACCGTTCAACGTCATGTTCTACCAAATGACGGGGCAGGATTTCCAGTGGGAGCAGGAAGGAAGTGACAAGTGAAGGCGGGAGGGCGCGAGAGCCCCTCTGCTCTCGGACTCGCGCGTGGCGGGGTCGGGCCCCACCTTTCCGCCCGGGCTGCCCCGTCCCCTTGTGCTGCCGTTAGTGGGGGGCCGGGCGGCGCTGCTGGGGGGGAGGTTCTGAGCCCTGCCCGCGCCAGCGAAGCCCGACAGGGACCAGGCGAGGCAGTAGGTCTCATCCCCTCCGCTCTGCTCCGGTTTTCCCTCGCTAGCTGCAAGAGCCCTGGTATTTCGCGGCACGCACCCGGTCACACGCGCACGCTTGGGCGGGGTGGGGAAGCCAAGGGATGGCAAGGAGAGGCTCCACCTCCATTGCACATTGCACTAATTAGTATACTATTTACCAAGTGCCAGGCACCCTGGGCTCGATTCTGCTCTCGCTGCTGGCGGTAACACTGCTGGTCCTGTGGCTTCCCGTCACTCCGGTGTGCAGGGAGCTCAGGATTGGGGCCTCCCCGGGCGCCTGGCAATGCCCCTTAGATGAGCTGGCCCTGGCACTTAAGGGGCCTGACATTGGGGTGGTTTCCTGGGGGCCCATCCTGGGCTCCAGCACCTGCTCTGTGCCAGGGGTGGGGAGGGCGCTAGCACCGTGCTCGGGAGCCTGCGGCCCCCCGGCAGGTGGGCCGGCGGCCTGACTCCAGAGCAGGATTTGCAGATGAAAGTCGAGGCTGCTGTTGCTGGTGCAACCGTGGAAATGAGCTCTCGGTCCAGAAGGACCCCCTGCCAGATAAGACCTTGTCACAACAGCTGGCGCGCTGTGCAAAGCCCCCGTGCCGCTCCGGCTTTCAAAGATGCCGAGCAGCTGCGAATGCCGCGGGAGTCTCTGTGGCCTGCCTGCGCCTGGCACCTTTGAAAAGCGGGACCCTGCGGCACGGTGAAACGCTCTTCATCTCGGCTTCAAAACCTGCAGCAGAAAGGGAATTCATTTCCAGCGGGAGCGCAGCGAGCTCGCGGCCCTGCACAGATCTGCGCGTGCAGGGGGGAGCGATCAAGCGGCACGCTCAGGCAGAGGCGCAAACCCAGGCGGAGGATGTCGAACAAGCCCCGAGCACAGCTGGCACCACGGCCGTGCCCATGCGGGCCGCGCGCCCCTCTCCGCGCACAGCGAGACAGCCGTGCAGCACAGCTGCCTGTTTCCCACGCCGGCTGCCGAGCCAGAGCCCGTGGTGGCAGGAACAAAAGGCAAACGCGGTGTTAGCTGGAGGGAGCCCTCCCCTCCTCTGGGTGATTTCAACGGCAAACAACCTTGGTGTCTGGGGGTCCTTTTTATTTCCCTTTTATTTCATCTCCCACGGAGTGGCAGCAGGGCATCCCGGGGGGGCCGTGCACTTTGTTGGTTGAAGCCGCAGCGCTCCTCTGAGAGTCTGCGTTTGCTGCCGTTTGAAAGCAGCACGCACAAAAGGTGACGGCGTGCGCACCCGTCGCCAGGCCGGCCCCGCGCTGCGTCAGGCAGCACGAAATCCGCGTGGATCCAAGTAACTGGGGGAAATCGCTGTTAAGCCAGGCAACGAGCTGAACCTGCTTCGGGTTTCATGGCCTGTCATGTGGTTCATTACACCATAAGGCGCTGCTCGTGCTCGGGGTTGTATAAGGAACGAGCTAAATTCATTTGTCAAATGGAGACCGCGGGCCGGGTTCGAGGAGCGTCACATTAGTCCCGCGGCAGCGAATGCCAGTTTGCATTAGCCTGATTAGATTTAAAAGCAGATTCTGACATCAGGCGCGTCTTCACAGACCTGCAGATCCAGAACTGACTCCAAGAAGATTGGAAATACATTGCAGGGGCAACTTGAAATGGTTTCGTGCAATATAAAAGTGTCGTTGCTGCTGCTAAGCGGGAGCCGTGTTGTGCTGCAGGGCAATGCAGGATGATTCACGGGTTCGGAGGCGCTTCTCCCGCGGCCCCCAAGGGACGCCCAAGACTTTGTTTCATTTGCCGGTGAAGCCTCTTTCTCCTTCTTGGTTCAATCCTGCCAAGGGCTGAGCCCCTCCCTGGGATCTGCGTTATCCTCCAGCCCCAGGGAGGACTTGGGGCTGGCGACACCGGGGCTGTCTGCACCTCCCGGGTCGAGGCTTCCAGCCAGGGGCCGTGACCGGGCGTGAAGTCTGGAGGCAGCTGCGACGAGGCCGTGTGGTGGGGCCTGAGCTCGGGCAGCGGTGATGCTCCCCGTCCTGGCCGGCCGCCTTGCAGGAGGAGCCGTCCGTCAATGTCGAAGCCCCCGTAAGGGCGCCCATCTCACCCCCGCCGTGTTCGTGGCCCCTCCTGGCACCCCTGACTGCACCCGGGGTGGCGCAGCTAGTGGCATTGAATTACCCACCGTCAACTCGCCCGTGCTCTTTTCACAGGGCCTTTCCCCAGAGACCAAAGAGCGTCGAGAGATCCCCGCCAGCGCGTCGTGATCCACCTGCCGCAGGGCCTGGGGCTGGGCAGGGGAAGCAGCTCCCCACTTGCCCCCCGATGAAGCACCGTGGCCCACCCTGGTGCCCCACAGCAGCAGCCGAGCGGTGCCATGGGACTCGGGCGCTGAGCCGGGTCCCTTCCCCGTGCTCTGAGGACAGCTCGCAGCTCGCAGCGCCGACGGGCTGAGCACCCCCACGTGCTCCGGGGCAGGTCCCACGTGTGACTGTGGGACCCCACCGGGCCACGCCGCCCTGCTCGTCCCATCCCTAGAGGTTTCTTTTTGATGTGGGCATCGTCCCGGATCCCGGGAGGAGACGCTGAGCAACGGGAGAAGAAGAGACTCCGTGCCTGCAGCTCCGGACACGGAGCCACGAGAGACTCCTGGCCCTGCCACAGCCCCCAGGCCCGCGGCTGCCCCCCGCCTCAGCTCGGTTTCCAGCAGTCCCTTTGCTGTGTGCTCCACCGTGCCCGTGCGCCCAGCTACATGTGTCTGCATTTGTAATGTGCTAATTTGACAGAGGAATTATTTTCTATCTGGTGAGAGCGCGAGCAACCTGCTGCGAGAGAGTTGGGTTAATAACTTTCCTTTTCTTTTTTTTTTACTATTTAAATGTCAGCGTTACAACACACAGGAAATTGAATTTTTGTATTTGATTTCAATTAGCAAAGCATAAATTATATTTAATTTTATACACACAGACTGGATGATTCATTGTGCTGGAAAATCTGGTACTTTATGGTTCAGAGACTGGAAATGGAGAATTCATCCTCCTGAAACCAAACCGCCGAGCTGCACCCTCCTCCAACACGTCTGTGTGTGTGTCGCCCTGCACCTGATGGCAGAACATCTCCGTCTGAACTTGAACCCACGGCACTGAATAATAAACCGTTGTAGCAGCTGCCGCTCTCTGCTCTGTTTCTCTGCAGTCTGGGGGGGAAGGGGCAGAGACCAGAGGCAGTCGCGGCACTGCCCCAGCGTCGCATGGGCCCTGCACGGGACGGGCGCCTGGACCCGGTCTGTCCCCGGGGGAGATGCCTGCAGCACAGAGCAGACCTCGGGCCCCACGGGCAGGCAGGGAACCGGCTCTGCTGCAGCAAGAGCATCCGTGGGTGGCGGGTGCAAGGAGATGGGGCACGTCAGGAAACAGGCATGGGCAGCACGTGCAGCCTCAAGTGCATGACTCGCACACGCTCCCCTGCTCTGAGAAGGTGCACGGCTCATTGCTGGGAGGTAACGACGCTACCCCGACCGGGGTGGGTGCTGAGTAGCTCTCCTCAGCTCGCCGACCTGCTCTACAGAGCGGGGACAGCCGTGTCGCCGGCAGGCAGGGGCCTGGTACGGGGCGCAGGCCTCTAGGCCTTGCCCACCACCCGCCCCGCGGCTCCTGTCCTGTGCGCAGGGACAGGGCACCGTCCCCCGGCTCCGGAGCAGGAACTGATCTTGCACAGAGAGGAGGGCACAGGGACCAAATGCACCGTGAGCTGCTGCAGATGCCCCACGGCCCTACAGATAGGGAATCAGGCCTGCACGGAGCGGTCACAGGCCCTGGCACCCCAAGGTCTCCATCAGCCTCCAACGTGGCAGCTGCGGCCACCTCCGGGCAGTGCCGGGAGCAGCACCGGGGCTGGGGATTTCACTGGCACCCTGGGGTGCACCCCCACCCCATCCAAGGAGGTCGAGGCCCGGGCTGTGACCCCCAGACCATCCTGGCTCAAGGGACTTTTGCATGACCCCCCTGCCCACTGGGAGCGCAGGGGGCACAGGGCTCCCTGCCCGTCAGGGATGGGAGTCGAGCCCAGGTGACCGCCCTGCCCGCCCCGGCCTGGCACCCCGGCTCCAGCTGTCCGAGCTGCACGTGGTGCAGAGCGGTGCACGGCCGGGAGCGCGTTGCTGACATCCCTCCCCTGCCCTCGGCGAGCCCGGGCGCTCATCAGAGGCGCTGGGAGGACAGCTGCGCGCAGGTTGGCCGGAGTGTCGCCACAAGCTCATTACGGAAAGATGCTCCGCTAATGAGGAAACCAGGTCCCTCTCTACTCCCGCGGCTCAGGTTCAGCACTCCCAAGGTCACCGACAAACAAATCCCTGAACTGCGCCTGGAAACTTTCACTCGGCGTTGATTAAGGCTAATTTACTGCATAATAAAAGGCAAGGGAGGGCTGGCTTCCAGGGGAAGAACTTAGGGGGAAAATGTTTTTATTCGGTGTTGTGTGCTCCATCTCCCGGCAGCGCGGAAGCAGCCTACCCGCCGCACTGCATTGTTGTGTCATCTGATAGGACCGCTGAAAAACTTTTATCAACAAAATTAGGAAGTAGTGAACTATAAAATTGCTAATTATTTTCTAGTAAATTTACTTTTAAATAACTTTAGACACCAATTACAGGCACCATTAAGCACCATTAACACTGGGTATATTTACCAAACAAGGACTGAATACTTATTATTCAAATTGAGATCATTTGGGTGTAGATTTTCCTGTTTGAGAAGCATCTCCCCTCTTGCCAGACATTTACAAAGTCATCAAAAGATCAATTAAATCTCAAATTTAGTCAGATTGTTTCGTATTTGAGTTCCGCGACTCCACCACCATGTAATCCGGCCCCGTGGAAGAAACATTTGTTTGACTAAGACTTTAATCCTAACGAGGTAACTGGAAGGCTCTGTGCAGCCGCCAGGCTCGCGTGGCACCAGCATATCGATGTTCAGACCGAGGCAAAGTGTGTTCTTTTCCAGGTGACCTTTACGGAGCAAGTGCTGTATTTTTAGACAATCAGAAAAGCTGTCGCTGCCGGTGTGTCGCTCTCGCCTGCTGTTATCATTAAAAGCTTGTGAACCTGCCAGAGCTGCACCGCGATGTTGGTTTCCTTTGACTGGCCCCGCGAGCGCCTGCAGGAGAGGCGGCTCTGCACGGATCCCGCTCCCCGGCGCGGGCCGACGCACGCGGGGGATCTGGGCCGGACGTGGTCCAACGTGGTCCAGGGACCTGCAGGGTGGAATGAGAGCCAGTAACTGGCGTTATTGGGCATTGCTGGGGCACCGATCTCCCCTGGCTTCTGCACCCAGGCCCCTGCGGCCCTTACAGGCCAAGCCAGCAGTGGGGGCAGGAGGTAGCTGGGGCAGAGGGGCTGCCTGGCCTGGGGAGCACCCCCGACCAAGGGGCAGCGGGACGGGGAGAGCTGCCCGTGCGAGGGAGGGGGCTGGAGGGGCCTGCGGGAGGGGGCCAGAGATCCTTGCCGCTGGCAGCCTCCGTGGGCACGAGCGGCTCATGCAGGGGCAGCCTTGCCCGGTCGCCCTGCCCTCCACCCAGCGTCCCTGCAGCGAACAGGCGCGGCTTTGCAGAGCCGGCCACCGACAAGCCACCGCACAGGAGGAGGAACAGAAGTTTCCCCCGGGCCGCGGGCTTCCGAAAAGCGGCTTCGCCAGTAACTCGCTCCGCTTCTCTGCCAAGTTTTCACCCGGCCGCGTGCCCACGACTCCTCGAGAGCCGCCGTCGCCTGCCAGAACCCGGTGCCGCCCGCCGGCGCTTGCGGCAGCCGGGCGCAGGGGCCGTGGAGGCCGTCGAGCGGCTGCTGCCAGGTGGCTGTCAGGGAGCCAGCTGCAGCGCTCTTCCCGTGTCCCACACGCCTGCTGCTGTCTTTGACATCCTCATTATTTATTAACTGTCCTGGAGCAAACAGGCTGCCGTGATTGTGCAGGCTTGATGCGCCGCCCTGCAAGGTCACGTCCTCGAGGGCTGCTTGCTGCCAGGCCGAAGTCACCCGCGCGGACGCAGCCTGCTCCATGCGCGCCGGCGCCCGGCGTCAAGCACAGCCTCCGGGGAGGGGCACGCGCCGACTGTTACAGGGACGCCTGCTGCTCACTGACCTTCCCCCCGCGTGACCCGCTGCATGGATGCACACATCAGCCACGCCGGCACAGCCGTGCCAGGCAGGACCCCCGAGCACGCGCTTGGAGAGAGGGCCAGCTGTCCTGCCCTGCGCCGGGGTGCCACGGGGCCTCCTCGGCCCACCGTTCCCAGCCGCGGCAGCGCTGGTGAAGGCAAATCCTGGGCATTGCTAAGCTCGGTGGCAACGGGCTGCACCTGGCACAGGGGAAAATGTGGCACAACACGCGCTCTGGGACCGCTTCTTGCCGGCCTGTTGCTTTTGCACAGGTTTGGCAGCCTCAGAAGTCCCCCCCCGGGATGGGAGACAGCACCGAGCCTCATTAAAACATTCCTGTTGCCTTTGTGGCTTCGCTGCCAAGTCCTAAGCTGCGAAGCGGTGATTTGGGGCCGCTTTGGTCCCGGGCAAGGAAAGCAAACTGCCCTCTCGTCTCAGCCCAGCCGGACACGTTCTGGCAACCCCGGGCCTGCAACCACGTGCACGGCTCACGAGACAGAAAAAAGGGTTTCTCTGGCGAGGACCCCGCAGCGGGGCGGCGTCTCGGTCAGCTCCAGGGGCAGCCGGGCGGAGAAAAGCCAGCTCCGCCGGCTGGGCAGCCCCTTCCCACCACCCTGCTCCCGGGGTCACGGGCACGGCCGTGTGGCTGAGGGCCCGTGGAGAGTTGCAGGGAGGCCCACGGGCCCCGCCAGAGTGTCTCCAGGACCGGAGCAATGGAAACGGGGTGAGGATGAACAGGACCAGATCCCACTCTGGAGGACATTTGGGATCCCGTCAGCTGGGGAGGGATCTGGGAGGGCTCATGGATCAGGGGGGCACTTGGTGGTCCTTGCAAATCGGGTGAGGGGTGTCCAGCCGGGGCAAGGCGGCACCAATGCCACTGTCAGCGCATTAGCGAGACATCGAGGCTGCCGTGGGGGGAGCCCGGGGAAGGCAGGGGAGGGTGGTGGTAGGAGAGCAACTGGGGATAAACCAGCCAGGGCAGGTTGCCGGGCGGTGGCGGTGCCCCGGGGGGCCGGCGGGCTGCCCAGGGCCTCGAGGGACCCCGCACGGCCCGCG
>NW_017729016.1:7359267-7364986 GCF_001723915.1 Gavialis gangeticus
GAGGGACCCCGCACGGCCCGCGCCGCTCCCCGCCCGCGCCACGCAGCCCGAGGACAGGGAGCGAGGCCCGGGGCGGGAGCACGCTGGGAGGTGCCATCTCGGAGGAAATCAAAATTGAAATGTACCGAAATTGTTCCAACAATACATTTTGTGACTGAAGTCATTATGTGCAGGAAGACGTACGGGGAGCTGAAGGACAGAATTAATATAGTAAGTAATCCTCTCCCTTTAGCAATATCTTTCTGCATGAAATAATGATTTAATGTCTAACTTTTTCCAGCACACGCATTTCCTCATAACACACACTCCTCTGATATGCAGCTATTTATGTTTCAAGGCAAAAAGCGCTGTGCATAATGGACTCTGCTCTGACTATTTGTCCGTAAAGACATTCTGATGCCTCATGGGAAACCATGAAAAACGTTTTATTTTGAGACAATTCATTTCTATTTAATCCATTTCTCTCCCTCTCCCCCTCTCGTTCTTTCTGGCGAGGGACATCTGCGCGACAGCAGGGGCCCCGCTCTCCCCTGCACCGGCAGCCGTGGCCCCCGCCACGTGGCCACGCTGCTGGCTGCGAACTCGCACGCCCTGACACACGTGCGGCTGCAGGCGGTGCGATCAGCGAGGCATCCTCCCCCGGGGCAGGCGCTGACCGAGCTCACGCTGAGACCATGCCTCGGGGTAGGTTTTTGGCAGGGGGCAACGTAGGCCGGAGCAGCAGCGAGCTCTGCTTTGTCCTGCCGGGCGGAAATGCACCGTGCACCACCCGGTCTTTAACAACCATCTCCTCCAAACCTCTGCGTCGTGTCGCCCCAACCCGAGCCACCGGTGACAAGAACACGTGACGCCACCCCGCTGGCAGAGCCGGGCCGCGGCACAAAAGGAGGAGGCCGAATACGGAGGGGTCTCGGCGGGGGCAGCTCCCCCAGGGCAGCGCCGGGTGGGTCAGGGCAGAGCGGCCTGGGGCAGCGAGCGTGTCGCACGGCGGCAGCGTGCACAGCAGTGCCAGCGTGGCACTGGAGGGCACCTGCCACATCCTTCTCCCCCAGACCGGCAGGCCTCCGGCACAGCACAGCCCTGCGGCCGGCGCAGAGAGGAGGGGAGGAAGGAGAGTATCCGCGCTGCCCAGGGCCGGGCCTGGCAGGGAGGTGGCCCTTGCGTCCATCACAGCACGGTCGGCAGGGCACCGGCCGGGGGGACGAAGCGGCTCCGTCTGCTCGACTGCGGCCTCGCAGCTACCAGCAAGCTGCTATCCGCCCCGCGCTTCCCTTGCTCCGAATGAACGCTGCGTGGCTCCTCCAGCCCCCTCTTCGGCCCGTGGAAAGCGCCGTCGTGGCCAGCTGCGGGCCCGGCTCCCGTGCTGCCCCAGCGGCGAGGTGCGGCGCAAGCCCCCGGGGAGCAGCAGGGCCTGGTCTCTGCAGTCGGGGAAACACCCCGCAGGGCTCGCGGCCTGTGCGGCCCCAGAGCCCCTGGCCGCCCCCAGCCTGCTCCTCGCCAGCGCCCGAGGCACAAGCGGCATCCCCGGCTGCTGAGGGCTTCGAGCCTGCAGGTAAGCCCTGGGCACGCTGTGCTGGAGGAGACCAAGTGACCGGGAGTCCTGCCCGGGCACCACTGGCTGCCCCTCAGGCCACGGCGGATCGCGCTCGGCCCACCTCGCTCAGCCACGGCGGGGCAGAAATGCCTCCCCCCGAGACCCCGTGCATCCCCGGGGCCGTTTCTTAATCCAAACCGTTGGCATCACGACGTCCTCCCCTTCGCACGACACCAGCCGGAAGAGACAGCTCATTAGTGACTATGCAAAAAGGCTCTGTTTATCTGGGCTGCAATTTGGCCCTCTTCCCGCTCGCGCAATCTGGCGGGGCTCGCACGGGAGAGGGTCCCGCTGAGAAGTGCTTTGCCGGCTCTTGATAGGCGAAGCTCGGAGCTGAGAGGCATGTACGGCAGCTAATGCTCTTCGCATCCCATTTGGTCCAGGGCCATCTCTACAGGGTGAGGGATGATGAAGTGTTTGCTTCACTATTTTTCTAGCAGTGTTTAATAAAAAAATCATAAGCCCAATGTCTTCATTCCAGGTACTGCGCTTTATGTGGCAAAAGAGATTTGCTGGATTCGCAGTCAGGGAATTAGCTATCGGGGGAATAATACACATGCGTTCCCAGAGAAGCGTGCCCAAAATTCGAAATACTCGAAACCCGGCAGCCGAGCACGTTGTTCCCGTTCCGTTAGGGGAAGATGCCTCTCCCTACCAGTCCAGGGGGATGGCGTATGCCACTGTTTTTTCCATCTGTCTTGTTATGTTTGTAGGAGAAGAGCTCCCGAGCCAGCAGGTCTGCCATCGGTCACAGCAAAAGTTGCTACATCTAGTGGATCATGTTAAATGCAAGCAGGCTGCAGGAGCGTGGGCCAAAGCCAAGATCTTAATATGCACGGAGCCAGAAACCGCAGAAGGCAGGTGCCCCTGGAGCAGGAGCTTGCCCTTGCGCATACCGCTCGAGCGCCCAAGGCTCAGCGCAGAGATAGGTAATTGCATTTGGGAGCCAGCAGAACTGCTGTAATAGCACACGGCTGCCCTTTCCCCTAGCCCGGGTCTCCAGCGAGGCAGCGGGAGGTGGCCCTGCCACACGTGGTCCATCCCCGCACCTCCTTGTAGGACCTTGTGTGCATCGATGTAGCCCTTGGTCTCACTGGACGGAGGCTGCAAGTGCACGGGATCTCAGCAGCTCTACCCTCACGCCCATCCCAGGGCAGTCACGGTCACTCTGGGCACCTCACCCCCAGGTCCCCTGGCTTTGGGCAAGGCCCTGTCCCCCAGGCCACTGGGCTGCAGCCACTTCTTGCCTGGCATCTCCATTTCCAGTTATGGAGTTGTAAGTGCGTGGCCACAGAGCTGAGGGGAGACACGAACCCAGGGACACGTGCTCCGGTAGCTCCGCAATGTCCCTCTGATGCAAAGGTGCGATTACTTGAGGCTGGGGACCCCCACTGCAGCCCCCTGAACGGATGGGGCCGAGCGCAGGCAACGTGGCAGCTGCTGCCCGCACGCCCTGCCTCCCGCCCCCAGCACCAGCAGCTCCCAGGTCCTTTGCACCGAGACCTTCACCTTCCCCCCGCAGCGACTGGGGGGGCTCTGCTCCTTGTGGCCTCCGGCCTGTGCTCTGGGGCCGCAGGGGTGCTGCGCTCATGTGCCCAGGGCATCCCTGCGGTGGGCCCACTTGGGGTGCTCTGCCCCAGGGGCCGGAGCAGCTGCCAGGGTGCTCGCTGCCCTGCTGCCGTCCCTGGTTCTCCTGCCCTTGGCCACCTCCGCACGGCCCGTCGCTGGCGCTGGCGCTGGCGCTGGCGCTGGCTCTCTCTGGGGCTCTGAGCCAGGCCAGGGCTCTGCTCTGCACCGTAAGCCTCTTGCCACAGGGAGCCGAGCCAGCGAATACATTTGTGCAGCCTAGAGCTGGGCTGCAAGAAGCGTTTGCTGGAGAGAGCTCGTTCCCGCAGCTGCGCCTCCTCCCGGCTTCTGTTCAGGACCAGCGACGTGGGGAGTTCATTAGCCCCTCGCACGTCCCTGGCTCTGCTAATGTGCACAGGACCCTGGTGGGAAGGGGGGAGTTTCCATGAGCAGTGGTCCTGGTGCAGTGGAGCGTGGGCCCGGGCCGTGGGAGGCACTGCTGGCTGGCACGTCCGCTCCAGCGCTGCGCCACGCCACGGCGCCCGGGAAACCTCCCGGCACACGCAGAAGGCCCTGGGGGGGTTTCTGCCCCAGTGCCATTCTCTCAGGCCACAGGTCAGGGGCTATGGGGAGAATCCTCTCCGTGCTCGAGCTGTGGCGTGGCTTGTGCTGTATCCTCAGGCCTGTGCTCCACGCAGGCCGGGGGCCGTGCGGAGCAGCATACAGCCATGCCCCGGTGCCCTCCCAGTCCAGTGTGCACCCACCCAGCCCTGGACGCGGAGGCTGGGGCGGCACGGAGCGAGCAACACACGATTTGGGGGGCCTGGCATTTTTGTCTCTTGGTAAAAACTCCTCCAAGGCGACGGTTGTGCGAGGGATGAGTCACCAGAGCACAACAGCAAAGGCACATCCTTGACTCGCTGGCAGGGGGAGAGAATGTGACCGGCATGAAGTCTCCGTGCGGCGTCTCCATTGTGCAGTGTCTGGCGCTTATTCTAAGCAGCTCTCGGGCTCGAGCAGGATTGGCTCCGAACATCAGAGCCCGGCTCCTTCCCCGCGAGACAGCGCGGCGGATCTGCGGAGAGAGACGGTGCGTGTGCAAAAATCATTACGCAGCGCTCGCAGCTCTGTGCAGCAATCGCCTCTCGAGTATGTCTGTGCACACGCACACGCGCATGTCATGGCAGGGCCTCCGGGTGCCTTCCTGGGCAGCCCGGGGCTCAAAAACAGGCCAGCTCTGCTTCTTCCCCCAGCCCCAAGAGTAGGTGGGTTGGGTTTTATGCCCTTTCGCTTCTCCGTGTCTGTTTTCCCTGGCTTCTCCTCATGCATTTTTCACAAGCAGCCGTCACACTGGGCCCTGATGCACAGAGCCAGGGCGTGCGGGGTTTTCACTGCTGATCGATCTCTCTCTTCACTGCCCTACCTACGCCAACGTGGCTGGGTAGGGGCCCCCTTGGCAGTGGGGCACGCTATCATGGCACACTGCTGCCCTGGGTTTGGGGGTCCGGGCGGGCTGGACTGGCTATCTCACCAGCCGGGGGCAGGGTGGGAGAGCCCAGAAGCGGTGGCTTGGTGCGTGGGCGAGACAGCGTGGAGGAGGGCAGGGCTCCGGCTGCCCTTCCCTGCTGCTCAGCATCAGAAGCAGGTGGTCTTGGTCTAGGTGCACGGGCTCCTGCTTAGAAACCAGCCCACGTCCCAGCACACACCTGGGTTTGCAGCCTCAACTCTGTCCCAAATGAGGTGCCAGATGCATTGGAGCAGACGAGGAAAAGCCTCCCCTGGTCCGTCCCTGGGCTGGTCTCAGCGTCTGCGCGGGCACCTGCAGCATACGCAGCCGAGTCACCCGCGTGTGGGATGTGCCACGCACTAGCATCAGGAGCATGGACACTGCCTCTGGGCACAAAGCAGCAGTGGTTAGCCCAGGGCACAACTGCTTCTGCATCCAGTGAGGTTTACACCGCGGCCCATCGCTCACTGGGGATGCTGCCCGTTCACGCGCCCTGGTGGGCTCAGAGCCCAGTCACCCGCATTATAGTGCAAGGTCTGGAGACCCCCGGCACCGCTGCCCCCAGAGACGCCTCCAGCACTTGCACGAGGGGCAGGAAGCCACAGGCTCCATTGTCTTGGTCTCGTGCAGCCGGGAGGGCAGGGCACTCGGCGCACGGGGATGGTGCATGTCTGTCTATCAGCTTTTAGGAGCCCAGATCATCTCTACACTGGAAGCAACTGATGGTTTCAACACCCCATGACTCACAGGCGGTCCCATCCTTGGCCAGCTACAGTCTTTCCTATTCCACTTCCCGCGGCCCAGTGTGAGACAAGACGCTTTGTAGAAGACACTTGATATGAAAGCAGAATTCAGCTACGCTCACAAGGCTTTTCTAGCACGGCTCTGCATGCATCCTCTTGCACAGAGATCCAGGACTGGCCCTATTCACACAGCCTGGAGCAGCGGGGCTGGAAGGCATCTAATCCACCCCCTGTCCCTATACAAGCCAGCCGTCATGACGAGTCTCCACTGCTCCTGGTGCTGGCACAGCGCGGTTTACCATGGGTGTG
>NW_017729016.1:7369986-7382616 GCF_001723915.1 Gavialis gangeticus
ATCCCCCCCCTGTCCCTATACAAGCCAGCCGTCATGACGAGTCTCCACTGCTCCTGGTGCTGGCACAGCGCGGTTTACCATGGGTGTGCGATCATGCACAGCTGTGTTGGCACTTGCTGCCACCTTGCACATGCAGAGATGGATGCCTGTGGATTGGGGCAAGGAAATCTCGCAGGTGGTGGGCAAGGACCCCAGGAGAATCTGCTAGGTGCTCAGGGTGCCGGGCGGGGGCACGAAGGGCACGGGCTGGCTTGCTGGTGGAGGCGAGTGCCACCCTCCCTTGGTGCAGAGCTGCAGGCTCCTTTTTCCCTGGCATCGGTAGCCAGCACCCGTTTGCCCTCACTCCATCTCCAGGGGGTTGCAGCGTCCTCAGCTGCCCCCGGCCGCCTCACTCAGGTGCAAGATCCCCGTGGCGGTGACTCCTCCCGTGGCAGAGCCTGTCCCGGGGACGTGGCAGAGGGCAGGGGTCAGAGTCAGGGGACGCCCAGGTCGAGCCATCCTCACTGTGGTGGCGGCTTTGTTAAAAAATTTAAATTGCAAATTACAACGTTCACCAGGGAAGAACTGCTTTCCTACCAATTACAGTTAATAGGAGAAAATTAATGTACCAATTAATATGGCTGCTTTTAAAACTCAGTCTAATATGTTAAATACTGTTCCTGCCTCTATAAATGCAGCAAAATAAAGTGAGGGTCGGGACGGGAGCTAATAAAGTTTTGCTCCCCTGTACTTAAACTATTTGGCACTGCTGACTCAAGGCACAGGAAAAAGGAGATTATTTAACATTTTAAGGTTTATAAGAACCATAAATCATTCCATACATGCCATATTTGTTGAAAAGGATAGAATACATTCAATTTTACAGTATATTAAACTTCATCTAATTTGAACGTAAGAACAGACCAGCAAAATAAATGACCAATTTCTGAAGCAGAAATTACCATTCGGCTGCTGCCATTATGAAGCTGCTGGTATTTTATCATGTTCTTAACATAATATTGCTTGTCTATTGATGCATAGTTATAATGCTAGTCCAAATTAGAAGGCGGTGAGAGAGGAGAGTGCAGAGTTTTTTTTAATAGGCATCATTTGTCAGATGTTATTCGGAGGTCTTTGCACTGATGATAATATGCAGATTAAAGCAGAAGTAAATAGCAAGAGAAGGAGAAAGGAGACCAGGAATGAGATTCTGCACTGCTCTGGCTGCGGTGGGCGCAGACGACAGGTGGACAGGGCCCCGGTGGGTAGAGATAACAGTAATTAATCTGGTTTGAAGGGTTTCTGCTGAAAACCTGCTGTTTGACAAAGCGCACGATCCTCCTCTGCATGTCAATGCCAGGCGAGGAGCCTGGGCAGCCCACGCGGGGAGCGGTGCACGGGCGAGGGCTGTGCCCAGCTCCGTGCCCGGGGCAGCAGAAAGCTCTGCCCGTGCCCTGTGCCCGCCCCTGGGCCGGAGCACGGCTGGAAATCCTGTTTGGTTTGCAAAGGAGGTCTGCATTTCCAGCCCCTCAAGTTCACCGTCCTGCCAGGCTGGGCATCAAGGGCCAATATATTCAGGGAAGGAAAGCCCAGTGCCAGAGCGAGGCACGGAGCCACACAACGGGAGGGAGGGAAGCGTGGCCAGGGCATCGGCCACCCCAGGAGGATGCTTCATGGCGGGCACGGCCCACTGCCCGCCAGGGCTGAGGGCAGCTGTGTGACGCGGGGGGAGAGGGCAGCACCTCCAGAGAGACCCCGCGGGCTGAGGTGACGGGGGATCGGCAGAGCCCAGCGGGTACCACGCAGCGCCCGGCCCCGGGCCATGGACGGACCGAGAGGGCAGGGGACACACGGTGCCTTCCTGGCCAGACCAGGCCAGAGCCTGCCCCATTCGGGTCCCCATAGGGTCAGCCAGCACTGGGGCGGGGAAGGAGGCGCCCGGGCCCCGTCACCCATTCTCCTGGCGAGGCCATGGCAGCATCGCAATCCCCGAAGAGGAGTTTCTCTGCCCGGCAATTCATCAAGTGCTTGTTTGCTGGAAGTGGGACTGCGTAACCTCGCGTGAACCTCTCCGTGCCGCACACATAATGAAGCCGCCAGTAACACCGGGGCTGCTTAAACCCGATGAATTGCTCAGATATTAGAGTTAAAATTGTGTTCCCGAACGGCGAGCCGTGCACTAGGATGTATGGGGCCATAAGGCAGATTTCAATTACCTCCCGGCCCCCGGTAGGATGATGTGACATTACACGCCGCTGTCAGAGTTTGCCAGCACGCTCTCGCTTTTATTCCTCCTGTTAAATATGGTCTTTGTTGCGCTTCATTGATCTCTGAGCATATTCCGCTGTTTACAACTTTGATAATCTTTGTGTAATCTTCAGGGGTAATTGAATTCCTACCAAGGTAGCTGAATTTTAAACTCCAGACAGATTTCAGCGTGTTGAAAAGCCAGGATATGAAAGTCAAACCTGACGGAAAGAACCTGCACTCGCTCCCACTCCCTTCGCTGCCGAATCAGGCCAGGAGGTGAGTCAGCGCCCGTGAATGGGGAAGCAATTACTTTGGCAGGAGACACAGCTGGAGGGTCTGGGGGCGGGAGCAGAAAGATCCCAGGTTTCATCCTGTGCAGGGAGCGCGGCTCTTGTCAGGGCTTTGCTTTCTGGGGTTGTGTTTTTTTTGTCAGAAGAATATGCAAATACAAAAAAAACGCGTCTAAGATTTTTCAGTCTTAGGAAATTTGGAGCGAGGACGTTGCCAGGGTTTCACACGAAGACTGGATTTAGGCAGGCGCTATCAATCTTGGTTTAAATACTGGGGGAGCTGCCCTTGCGCAAACAAATAAGTGTTTTTATAGGCCTGTTTTGTGAATTAGGCAGGAGGGAAAAGTGTTCCAGGTTGGATCGGGATGTAAAATTGTTTTGCAGAGCCTTAGGGGCACATGCACGGTGCATGCCTAATCACTGCTGCTGTTCAGTGCCGGTCCAACGCCCGCAGCAGCCCGGCTCGTTGCCGGGGCACAGCGCCGTATAGCCAGGCTTCCTGCGGGCATTATATCTGTAACCAGCCGGGCACCTGGACGGGCCACAGCCCCTCACCCCAGAGATGCCCCCATTTCCCGGCCTGCCGTCTGCAAGCGCAGGCCACGCAGCCATCCTTTCCTTTGCCTTCAGAGCTGCTAGAGGTGCGCGTTCCCCTCTTGGAGGCCGAGGAACCAGACGTCTTGCTTTAGGTCTCTGGCTTTCGTCATATTTCCCATGACCTTTCCTCTCCCCCCTGCCAGGAGGCAGAGATGGCAGCATGCTACCACAGCTTGGCACTCATCCAGGCCCCAGGAAAGGCCCCCAAGGCCCCAGGGTGAAGCTTTCTGGCCTCCTGCGTGAGGCTGATGCACCCAGCTCCGCGGAGCCGCCTGCCATTGCCCACCGCAGCCTCGCCAGACGGCTTCCCTCGAAAGGGGCCTGAGCCCTCTGCAATGCACGGCTGGTCCCAGCGAGCCAGGAGAAAGGAAACCAGAAGGTTGTCGGGCTGCAGAGACGGGAGCTGGCGTCTCATCAGAGCTGCTGCAATTCAGAAACCCAGCAGCGCGTGTCCGCTCAGACCCGTGCGAGGCGCCGGGCGCCGCTCGTCGGCAAGGACTCAGCACCACCGAGGGCCGCGTCACGTGCGAGGGCAGCAATGGGGATGGGGCATGCCCCGGGCCAGCAGCAGGCGGTGGAAGCTGAGAGGCCAGGCCCGCGCTGCCCTGGGCTGCAGTGCTCTCGGGACCACTTCGCCTTGCTTCTCTGCAGACCTCCCGCCTTGGGACACAGGCCAGAGGACCAGGGCAAGCGTCGTGGCCTTCGTGGAGACAGTTTGCTCTGCCCTGGGCCCGCCACGTCCCCAGCTCTGGACCACGGGAAACACCTGCTCCCTCCTGCCTCTCCCAGCCCCTGCCAGGAGCTCCCTCCCTGCAGCCGCCCAGCCGGGGCCGTGCACCGATCACAGCGACTGATTCCGCCGGCGCGGCCGGGTTTAACTTCGCCTGGATGCTGGCTCGTATTTCACCAGCTCGGATCGTTATATTGATGCTGCACCAGGAGCCAGGCGGATTCCCAGGGCCTTGATGGACTGCGCTTCAGCGCAGCGAGTGCCGCTCGGGGCTCTGGCTGCCCACGGCCACGCTCAGCTGCCCCCCGCCACGTGCCCTGTCCCACTTCACAGCCACTTCACACCCAGCCCTCGACCACGGGGAAGCGCTCCTGTCGACGGCAGCTGAGCCCGGACTGGGGGCAGCCGGCGTGGGTGCAGCGGGGTACGGATGGGTCCACGGACAGGAATGCAAGACAAACCTGTCCATCAGGTGGGCATGAAATCCGTGGCCTGTTACCTCCAGGGAGCGGCTGGGGGGAGGAGGGAAAAGTGCATCCAGGGTCAGCAGAAGGATGCACCCCCCAAAAGCCCCCTTCCACAACGCTAGCAGAGACCCCGGAGGGCTGCTCCCGGCAGGGGAAGGGCGCTGGACGGCTCCTGGCCGCTGGAAGTGCTGCGCCTGTCTGGGGACGTGCAGCTTTCCGGGTGCAGCAGGGACCCCGGCAGCTGGCACCCATGCCCCGGCTGGAAGGAGCAGAGCCCAAGCACAGAGCTGGGTGCCCCGGGCTGGGGGACAAGCACGAGCGGCGTGGCCAGGGTGCCCGGTCCTCTGTGCCGCAAGAATTAAATATCAGGGCTTGGCGAGACCCGACTTTCCCTCCCATGAAAAGTCAAGCTAATCAGCACCTGAACCTGTAATTGATTCTTCTGCTGGTTCAATAGTTAATGCTACATGCTAAGGAATAGGATTTTGCAATTTGCTAGCACTCCACTTACAGAAAATTAAGCAATAAAAATCCATTCTGAGCACAAACAGCGAGAGGGAGCCGTGCTCGCTAATAAGCGAATGAGCCAATAAAGTGACTCAACCCTTGCATCGATCCCCTGGTTTTCAAAGTCTCTCTCCCAGCACGACCTCGGAGGCTCGTTAATGGAGTCCAGAGTGCCTGGAAATTCCCCCAAATTTAATGCTAGGGCAAAGGTCAGGGCTGGCGACATCAGAACGACGAGCACCAGCGTCCAGCTGGCCGGGGCGGGCGCAGGGGCCACACCACTGTGCGGGGAGAAGCCGGCGTCTCAAGGTGCTCAGGATAAGGGATCGCCTGGGTTTTCCAGGGAGAGATCTGCAGAGCGTGCTACCACCCTGGGCAGGGAAGAAGGGCAGCCGCAGCGGATCAGGGAGCCAGAAAAGCAGCCAGTTTCCCCCCAGGGTGCAAAAGGGGCGGCGTCGCAGTGGGTCTGTGCCAGGGGCCTGGTCGCGCTGGGCATTTGCAGAACTGCTCTCAGAAACAACCGCCTCTATGTGAGCCCAGGCCACGCGTCTCTGATTTGCGTGGAGCGCGGGCAGCTGCTGCCCCGGGGAGATGTTGGGGAGGACTGAGGGGGGCGAGACGCCCTGACGGGGCAGCAGTCAGGGGCGAGAGCGGGCAGGAGCGGGGGAGCTGCTCACTCCAGCCCCAGGCAGGGACAGGGAAGCTCTTTCTTTGGGACCCCTGGGTAGGTGGGCGCTGGCCACAGACCAGCCAAGTGGGATGACCCCCGTGGGGCACAGCGGGGAGGGGTGCGCATTTCCTTACAGCCCCCCGCAAACCCCCTCAAACCCAGCACGCGCGCTGCCAGCAGGTCTCAGCTCGCCCGCCCCGGCTCAGACCTGCCCCTGATGGGGACGGTCGAAGCCCTTCAGCAGACCCCAGCGGGGCTGGACCTTTCCAGATGGCACCGGCCTTGTGGCCAGAGCCACTCGGCTGGCTGCAGCCTGCTCGCCGGGACCGTCCTCGCTCGGGCGGATGCTTTCCAGTCCGGCTGCGAGGCAGGGGAATCTGATGCCCGTCCCCGTCCGAGCGTCGCCCAGGTGCCAGGGCATGAAGCCTCCGTGCGGCGTCGTGCCAGGCTGGTCGCCCCAGAGCTCTTCCGGCCTGACAGACGCGCTGACATTTTGCAAGGGGCTCAGCCAAGCAGAGCTAACAGTCCTGGAAGAAGAGCCGCGCGCTGACGGCCCAGGGAGCTCATCCTGAGCAATGCAAACTACCCTCCCGACCAGACACAGCAAAGCAATCGTGCTCCCCGAGCCCCAGTGCACACGAGACGGGGACCCCAGGAGAAGGCCCACTCCCCTGCACCGGCGTCCGGAGACTCCCCGAAACAGGAGGCCGGCAGTGCTGCGTGAGGAGCGGCGGGTGTCAGTGCCGCCTGCCAGACTGCACGCAGCCCCGGCGGCGCCTCGAGATGCTATCTCCAAAAGACACTTGCCTAATGTGTTTGCGCCTGACAGATTTGAGCATTAGGCAATTTGTACAGCGCGGCGATGTGTCAGGGCGCACATCACTCGCTCCGCGTGCACGTGGCTCTTGCTTCTGAGCTGGTACCTGGGCCCGTCCCCGCCGTGCTGCCCAGGGATTTGATAACCAAACGCGCCGAGTGAAGCCCGCCGCGGACGCGGTGCAGCAGCGAGCCGTCAAATCTCCCCCTGGGCTGCCGTGGGGGTCTGCCCCCTCCCGCTGCAAACACCTGCCACACTCATTCGGTGTGGGGGCAGCCTCATCATCCTCGCTGAGGGCATGGGACGGGCGTTGCACCTTGGCCTAGAAGCCAAGAGGAGATAAAGCAGAAACTGGGGGGGGAAGCAGCAACCGCGACATGGAGAAGAGAGGAAATCGCTAGCTATTGATATACGCGAGGCATCAGGGAGTGCAGGAGGTGGGTAAGGGGAGCTCAAGACATGAGGGGAAACCCATGGCCAGCCGTGCTAAGGGCAACAAGGAGAAGGGATTTTTTTATGCATGTTAGGAACAAAAGAGGTTCTAGCCAAGGGACTGGCCTGTTGTTAGAGGCATGAAATCAAACTGATGATCATGACACAGAAAAGGCAGCAATGATGTTTTCCCATCTTTAGCAGGAAGCAGGCTGATGCATTTATCACAAGAGGATGGTGAAGTACTTCCTGTCCATTAGTGAGGAGGTAAGGTAAACTTTCCCAGGGATAAACCTCTTTTTAAAAAAAGCCTACTGGATAACATGCAGCCAAGAGTTTCAAAAGAGCTGGCCAAGATCTCTTCCTGGCCCACTAATAATTTTAATCAGTCAGTCTTGAAACACCATGGAAGAGTATTAACACCACCATTCACGAACCAAGCATGAGGACTTTGATAGATAGGCCAGTGAACCCAGTATGAATCCCAGGGCACAGTAGTAAGAAGCTGGTGCGAGATTATCAATTGGTCGAGATGTCAAGGGTGAGACGTATACTCAGTCGATGGCAGGCAGCATGGCGCTACGGGACAAAGGTATTGGCAAGCGGGTCTGATTTCATTCTTGGGTGAGGTTACAGGTTTGGCTCATAAAGGTAACTGCGTGGATGTGATGAACGTTTGGCAGGTGTTTGGCTTCACATCGCATGCCAGTCCAGCTAAAAGGTGTTGCTCAGCGAAAAGCACGTGCTCAGGGGTGTCAGCACTGCCCTCCCTATCGCGCCTGCGACCGCAAGCCCGGAGCTGAGATGCCCCAGGAGCTCGTGGCTCTCGTGGCCTGGCTGGGCAGCGGGAGTCCAGCACATCAGGCCCCACAGGAACGCGCTGGAGCATCGTTCGCTCGCCCACCTCCCTGGGACGTTTCCAGGTGGAGCTGCCCCCTCGCCGAGGCCGCGCCGGTGGCTTGGTGCTGTGAACACGCCGGGGTATTAGGGGCTTCGTCTCCTCGCCCGGAGGCATTCAGGACTCCTCGGTGACATTTCCTGTCCGGCGCCAGAACACCTGATTGTCGCGGCTTTTGCTAAGGCCCGGCTTTGTCAACCATGAAATTATATGACTCTGCCTTGACCTTAGTTTCTCTGCAGTTAATATCTCCTGCGCACGACGAGCTGCTGCTCAGGGCTGTTTGTCTGACGGAGGCAGTCGCTGGATCCCGCTCCGGTGCCTCCAACAGACACCTGCCACCCCTCGCCCCTCGCCAGCAGCGCCTGGCAGCCACAGCAAGTGTCTGCAACCCGCCTGCTGGAGCCCCGCTGGACGTGCTTGCGCCCCTCGGGGCAGGCAGGGCAGCCCCTCTCTGCACAGCCCTGTTCGTTTCATCCGATTACAGTCACGATGATGCATCCTGGCACCGGCTGCGGCTGCACCCTGCCCAGCCCTGGCTCTGCCCCCTCCCTGGAGCAGGTCCTGGAGACCTGCCTGGCTGCGGGGATGTCTGGGGATGCTCCAGGAGGCCTCTCCCTTCCCGTCCTCCAGTCCAGAGGGATGTCAGTCCACTGTATGGGGACAGGGGAGCTGGGAGCCACATGTCTGGTACAGCAGCATCCTGCAAGAGCACTCCCCAGGCCTCCGCAGAGGGCAGGGACCCGGGCACGGGCACGGGCACGGGCAGGGGTGCTCCGAGCCCAAGCGGCTCCCAAGAGGAGCAAGTGCGGGCACCCCAGCGAGCAGCTGTGATTGAGGATTTTGTACTGGGCAAGCTCAGGAGAGAGCCAGCACATCCAGCCACGTGGGCAACACCACGGGGCAGAGTCTGTCACACCTAACCCCCCCCGGGTTTTCCTGCCACTGCTCTGACACCCCAGAAGCACCAGATCTGCCGGGAAGACTGATGGAGACAGAGTGCTGCTGGCACTACTGAGTTAATTGGAAACTTGAACAGAGCTTTAAACATTTTTATAATGCATTTAGGCCTTTTTGGCAGAATTATTGCATCTTTTGGTTTCCATTTCCCATTCACATGCATTTGCGCGACTGCATATAGAAAAGCCGTGTGATCTTGGCGCCTGCCTTTTCTTTCTTGAAAACATCTTTTTGGGGTGAGATTTATTAAATATTGTAATCAGTTCAATGCTGGCAGCTTAGACGTTTTCTGTAATAGCCCAGTTAAGTGTGGATTAGATTGAAAATCCCTGCCTCTGAACTCTGTGCAGCAGCATTTATAGGCAGCATTGCAAAAATTAAAAGCTTCACCAAGTGGTAATTACTGCGCTTCAGAGGAGAGAGACTGATGCCCCAAGTGACTGTCGGAGGAGGTTTCCAGCCTCACCCCTTTCTGGTAAAGCTGCAATGTGCTCCCTCCCCGGTGGGTTTGGATTTGGGCTTGGGAAGCGTGACCGACCGAGTGCAGCTCAAGTGCTATTGA
Source organism: Gavialis gangeticus (assembly GCF_001723915.1). Classification (NCBI taxonomy): domain Eukaryota; kingdom Metazoa; phylum Chordata; order Crocodylia; family Gavialidae; genus Gavialis; species Gavialis gangeticus. The sequence goes on from NW_017729016.1 coordinate 7,379,146, forward strand.
TTTTCATTTTATTTTGGAAGGAGATAAATGAGCTAGGAGGCCTCATGCCTTGCTACCAGCTGAGGGCTGGGTCAGCATGCTGCCCCCGACGGCAACGGGGCACAGCGCCCTCGGTCCCCCGCAGAGGCCGGGCGCCTGCACCCCAGCCTGGCTCAGGAGAAGAGGCAGGAGCAGGAGCAGGAGCAGACAGCCCTTCCCCACCCAGCACGGCTCTCCCTGCAGTGCCCCGGCCTCCGCAGGGCCCGCTGGGCTCAGCACTGCCGCACACCTTGCTTTGCAGAGGCTTTGCAGCCATTTCTACAGGGTGTCTCTGCTCTGCTCTGCTCTGCCCTTCCAGAGAGGCCTGCTCTGCAGAAGACCCCGGACCCTGCCCTGTCCTGCAGCATGCACCACGGCTTCAGGGCGAACTGCTCCTCGTCCCTTCCCTGCAGCAGGCAAACCGCTCTGTGTGCCCTGCTCCCAGGCCTGGCGCTGGACAGCCAGGCCCTGCCACCCGCAGCCTCTCCAGCCCTCGCATGCACCGCCTACCGCACTGCAGCCGGGAGCGAGGGAGCTCGCCCCCTTTTCTAAACGAGCTCCCGCAGCCCCCACCTGCTTCCAATCAGCCTAACGAGCACAGGTGCAGCTGTTTCCCCAGGAGCCTGGGCCCCGCATGCAAGTGGCCCTCCGCAGCACCCTCCCCAGAGAGCCTGGCCCCCCTGGGCTGGGGCGACACAGAGCCGGGTGCTGTGCCTGCGGCTCTCCTGGAGACTTTCGCGGGCCCAGGATTTTGGTTTGAAGTCGGATGCTGCCTGATCCATGTCCTGGCTCCTGCAGGCTGGAGATGCTGCGTGCAGGCCCGATACGGTGTCACTGGGGCTGTGAGGGGCCGCAGGAGGAATTTTTTATTTTTTTACATCAAGCTTAAAAAACCAGGAGATGCCCTTCCTTGCCTGGGTGCTGCCAATGCCCCCCACCCCAGCCTCCCTGCCTGCCCACGGACTGGGGCAGGGGTCAGTCCAGGGCTCAGCACCAGCTCCCGCACTGCTACCGGGCTGGAGGGGGCAGGGAGCGGGCAGGGGACGCGGAGCCAGGCCAGAGCAGTGGGCGCCTTGCCAGGCGAGGGGGCGCGACGGGTCCCAGCTCCCCCCGGGCCCGGCTTCCCCTTCGGCGCAGCGATGTTCCCAGCGGGACTCGGAGCAGCAGCCCCGCGGCGCCGAGCGAGCGGGAAAGCTGAAAGGCTGCACAGCGCAGCTGGGGCGGGATCCAGGATCCTCAGCCTTGCAGCCGGGGGTGGATGGGGCTCGGATGTGAGAGGAGAGGGGCTGCTTGCCAGGGGCAGCTGGTGCGCCGGTGCCAGGCCTGCGCCGCTGGGCAGCGCTCTTGCCGGACACGGCGCAGGGGCTGCTACCTGGCACCTGCTGCGAGCGTGATCTGCCCCTGTCGAAGGGCGCTTTGCAGGTGTGCTGCCCCTGCCCGCGTTTCTGGCTGAAACAGTGTCCAGAGGTGCTTGCGCAGTGTCCCCCGCAGGCGTCTGAGCCGGCCAGGAGCTTCAAAGCCGGGGAAAGTGGAGAATAATAAGCCTTGGGAGGAGAAGAAGACCCCCAGGTGTGTGGAGGAAGGAGCCGCAGCTGAGAGCGGTGTGCGCGTACAGCTCGCTCCATGCACGCTGCGGCAGGCCTCTGCCACGTCCGGTGGGGTCCAGCGCACGTAGCGACGGCAGGAGGGAAAATCCCTGGTCACAGTTCAGGCTTCACGCTGCGAGTCTCCCGCTGGAGACGGGCACACGAAGGCAGAGGCGAATCCCTCGCCATGCCCCCCTGCCAGGATTCATTGCAGGCAGGTGCACGTGTGCAGCCCTCGGTAGCTGCAGCGAGCTCCCGCCCGGAGCAGTTCGAGTCTCCCTGTCGGCAGAGCGCCACGGATGCCAAGGCGAGCCCAGCCAAGCGCGGCTGGCGCGCACTCAAGCACCGGAGGAGCTGGCACGAGGTGTTCCCTGGACCGGCGGCATTGTCATGCTGCCGCCCGCGTCGTGGTGCCTGGCGAGCCGGCGCAGCGGGACGAGTGTTCAAGCTGGTGTCTGTGCCCCGACCGGCCCCTCCCCTGCCATTTTTGGGGTCGGTGCACGGATCCACCCCTGCGCCGCCCGCTCGTTAGCAGCTGGCAGGAGCTGCAGTTGCGACCAGGCCTGGGGTTGCAGAGCTGCAGGCTGCAGCCTCCCCCGGCGACGGGCTGGTGCTCGCGGGGCTGCCCTGAGCCAGCGCAGCCGTGGGGGCCCCTCGCCACAGGGGCCTGGGGTCGCAGCCTGATGCCACGCGGGCTTTGCCGGCCGAGTCTCTCACCCGTTAGACCACGAGAGCTGCTGGGTCAGACCCCAGGACCTCGGTGCCCCATCCCCTGCATCGCAGCAGCTGGAAGGGAGAGTGACGGGGTCCAAGCAGGGTTTAGCCCTGCTCCTCTCTCCCTTGCAGCCTGCGGCATCGAGGGTCCAGGCAGGGCTGTTTCAGACGCCCGCCGTGCCCCTCGCTCCCTGCTACGCTGGCAAAAGGAGACGCTTCTCCGAGGATGCAGGCTGCCTCCTTCCCTCGGGGCTGCGGCGCTGGGACCCAGCTCCTCCTAGGCCCGTCGCTCAGCACCGGTCAGCAAGCGTTTTCCTGCTGGATGATGGCAGAGCAGGGGGTTCCTGTTGTTTCCTCTGAAACACTGGAAAAACAGCTAAGAAAACGGAACATTTTGGGGGCAAAACATCCGGTTTCCATTAAAGAATAAATAAAGCTCGCAGGGGCTTTTTGACTGGTTCCAGCATTAGTGTGTGATGGGCACCGCTGGTCTCATTAGATGCAGGGCTGTTCTGGTGACTGTGGTTGTGAGAGGTCACCCGTGGATTGCTGCCTCCTGCCCGTGGCGTGCGCTGGAGGAGAGCCGGGCTCACGGGCTCGCGCAGGACAGACGCGTCCAGGCCTCTGCTGCGGTGCTTGCACCGGGAGCGGGCCCAAGGCAGGCACTTGGCACGGGGGCCGTCCCAGCCGGGCAAGGCCACCAGGGCAGGTTAGGCCCTTGCTGTCTTCGTGCCCGGCCCTTTTCCAGCTGGGAACGTCTGGTTGAAGACGCTCTAGCAAGAGGCCTGGGTGGGGGGGAAGCCCGCGGCAACGGGGCAAAGTGGCTCAAATTCTGCAGGGAGAGTTTAACTGAGCGGATCTGAAAGAGAGGAAGGTAAGACATGAGCAGCGCCAGACCAAGGACCCGTCTCGCCCACCGCCGGCTCCCGCAGCAGCAGGAGAGGAGAGCAGCCCTGCGAGGGCCGGTACCGCGCACGGGATCGCAGAAAGAAAGACTGAGGTGCTCTGCCGGAAACGAGCTGTTTCCTCTTTTAAAATTCATGAACCAAAACGGAATGGAAGTTAACAAATAAGGGATCCCCTATTTGCATATATCACCTAGACTACTACACTGCTCGTTATGAATTATTTAGCATAATGCACTTTAACGTCA
>NW_017729016.1:7387616-7393395 GCF_001723915.1 Gavialis gangeticus
CGGCTCCCACAGCAGCAGGAGAGGAGAGCAGCCCTGCGAGGGCCGGTACCGCGCACGGGATCGCAGAAAGAAAGACTGAGGTGCTCTGCCGGAAACGAGCTGTTTCCTCTTTTAAAATTCATGAACCAAAACGGAATGGAAGTTAACAAATAAGGGATCCCCTATTTGCATATATCACCTAGACTACTACACTGCTCGTTATGAATTATTTAGCATAATGCACTTTAACGTCAGCCCTGTTCACTCAATGGCCTCCTCCGAATGAGATGTTTATGGCAGAGAGCTCAGTAACAGCAGGTCACTGGAAATGTAAATAAAAGTGGCACGGGGAGATATATGGAAGCATTTATTTGTATTGTTCTATTACTGTAAAAGTGCATTTGTGAAGGATAGTTGCTGGCACGTTTCCATCTTGTTGGAAAGACCTGGTTAGAAAGCAACTGCTCAACGTGATCGCACGGGTCTAGCGCTCCCGGGACTCGCCTGCTACCAGCCCTGCTCTCCTGGCCCCTCCGGACCGATCCCCACCTGCAGCTGCCCCTGGAGTCGGTGGAGACCCACGTGTGTGCTGGGGGGGCGAGGGGGCCATGCTTCTCAGCCTGGGCGATGCTTCTCGTACACCTGGAGGGTGGCTCCAGCCCAGGGGTTGGCCCCCAGGCCGCATTTCCATCACGTTTCCCAGGTTTTCTCAGCTCCCTGGAGCAAAGCAGACCGACTCGAACGGGGAACCGGAGATTCCCCCTTGACTCCTGCAGCTGGCGCGGTATGTGGCGCTGAGCCTAAGTGCCCACTCGCAGACTCAGGCGACTGCGCCAGAATCGGAGCACCTCGAGCAGGTTGGATGCTACCGAGCGATTGCACAGGACAGCTGGAGCACGTGAGCCCAACGCAGCGACGCTGCCTGAGTGTGCAGGGAGCCTGAGCCCAGCCCTGTGCCCCAGCCTCCCACTCAAGAGCCAAGCCCCCCGCTCCGTGGGTGCCCAGCTAACCCCCAGACAGGGCTCACCCACGCACCCAAACCTAGTTGCTGGGCTAATTTTCAGGAACTGTCTAGTGATCCAGCAGGGAGACAGCAGACGCTGGCAGTGCTGTGCCCGGTGCGCTGGGTGCAAGGTCAGGGCTGCCCAGCTTTCCAGGGCCGAGCCCACCGGTGCTGGCTCCAGCCAAATGGGCGACCCCCAGCTCCCCTCAGGCCCAGCGGCCACGTCGGTGCACGCTACGCGCCCCAGGTCACGAGAAACACGTTGCTTGCCCAAATGCAAATCCTTTTCCCTTTGCTGGTTTGCGGAAAGAATTTGAACCGTCTTTGATTTGGGTCAGTGCAAAAGTCCTTTTTAAATAGGAACGGGAACGTGCGTTATCCGCCCCGCTCCCCCCAGGTTACTGCCTGCCCTGGCCTGCCTTTCGGTTCTGTAATGCAACCTCCTCCCCCGTCCTATCGATCTTCGTTAGTGCAGTTCGTCAGCTCTGAGACTGCCGAAGCGTGGCTTCCAGCTCGGCGGGCTGCTGCCCGGCCTGTGACGGCGCCAGCGAGGAATATTCAGGAGGTCGAGCTCCCAGAAGCGGTGTTAAAAGGGGGGCCTAGCACTTGCCTCTTCCCCAGGTGGGAATCACGTCTGTATAATTCTGCCATATTCTGTGAATTCAGTCTGTACGAGAAGGATTAAAATGCATCGGGAACCAAAGTGCTACCTAACGGAGCGACTTGTTAGCCTGAAAGCCAGTAATCCCCAGGGACTGTCTACAAAGCAAAGGCAAAGAGAGGAGAGAGCAGCACTATCTCATCTTGCCTGTCTAATGCTCATCTGAAAAAAAAGATGCCTTTCTAGCCACATTTACACCCAGAAAGGCAGCAGCTGGGTCAGGCGAACATTTTCCTGGCCTTTGCACAAAGAAATCTCCGACTAGAGAGACTGTGCAGACAGGGACCAATTTGTTAATCTGTCACCGTGATCTTTTCCTCCCCGCGCTGGGCAGCCTGTCGCTGCGCCGCGCTTCCCCCAGGATGGAGGCAGGATTGGAGGGGGAGAGGTGACCCCTGCCGAGAGCCCGGTTCAAGGCCATGGGGATTCACGCGAGCCTTGTCCCGCCCGCGTGGGGGACGGGACGCGGAGGAGGGCACGGCTCGAGGAAGAGAAACCCACAAAATCAGAACTGGACGGTCACTGCGCCACTCTCCCCGGCCCCGTCCTCCAGCCCTGCTGCCCTCGCAGCCGGACGGGGGCGAAGTCCCGGTCCTTGTCCAGCTGCGGCTGGGCTGCCTGCGACACCTCCCCTGAGCTGCGCTCCGGCAGGCTCGGTGTTGGGCCATTTTTGGGGCAGTGACTGCAACGCCTCCCCTTGCGTGGCCGGCATGCAGTGCTGCGTGCGCTACAGGGGTCCCGTGTGGGTTTCAGCCTCCCACACCGGCCCTGCTCCATGGTACTGGGAGGAGATCCGGGGCCAGGACATCCTGGTGTCTCAGGGCATTGCAGGGGGTGTCTGCTGGAAAGCAGCTTCCCATGGCCCATTGTTGTGGCCTCACAGCATGCGACTCGGGCTCCGTCACGGGGGCTCCGGGCCTGCACAACCCCTCGGAAATGCGGGCAGCGCGTTGCCTGCTCTCGCCGCCAGCAGCACCTGCTCCGGCAGCCTCCAGCAAAGGGGCTGGGAAAGGCGCTGGCCCTGCCGGCTCAGCGGCGCGTCTCGCTGCTGCGTGGAGAGACCCTTGCAGATGGGGCCTCACCGGGACACGTGCGGGCAGCACGGCCCTGGGGAGCCCATCGGGCACGTGGGGCCGGCTCCTGCTCGGGGAAGATCCCCAGCGAGTTGTTCTCATCAGGATGCTGCTGCTTACGCAGCTCAGTCCAGCAGCCAGGAGAAGGGTTGTGACTAATGCTGATAAAACCAGCCTGAAGGTGCCTGGCAAGGGGGAAATAAAGCGACGTGCGTTGTGGGTGACGACAACCTGGAGCCAGGTTAAGCAAGCCAGAGCAATCTGCCCTGGCTCTCTGGGCATACGCCGTGTCCTGCTCAGCCCTCCCTGCCCACAGCTGGGCTCCGTTTTAACCAAGCTGCGGGGAAAGGACCGCAGCACCCGAGGGTTTCCTGCACCGGAGACAGAGACACAGGCCTTGGCTGGCCGGGGGTCTCTCAGCCGCAGCCAGGCAGCTTGCACCAACAAAGCCAGGGTGAAGCGGAGGAAAGAGCCGGGTCACACACGGCTGCAGGTCCTGCTGCCGGCCACTGTCCGTGCACGATCTCCCTAGCGCCCAAGCGCCCGTAGTGCCACGGGGAGCGGTCCCGTGGGCTCGGAGCGTACCAGGCTGCCCCCCCGAACCACCCTCAGCCACACATGCCACACATGCGAAGTAATTATCACACGATAAACATGACTCGATGACTTGACCCAATAACATGACACGATAAACTTGACTCTCCAGCCATAAAGACAGCCGACCAGCTCTAAAGTCAGTGCTTGAAAACGTGCAAGAGCTCTGCAGCTGGCCTCTCCCCAGACCGAATTTGCACGCGCAGCCGGGCCCCCAAGTGCCAGAGCAGCTCTGGCCACGCTCGTGGGTAAGTGGCCAGCGACAGAGCCCTGTGCCGGGTTACACCGATCGTCAGAGCACAATCGCCCCAGCGAAACCTCCTGGCGCTGACGAGGATTGCTGGGACAGTTTCCTTGGCTCCAAGGTGGCCTCCCTCCTCTCAGGGCCCGCAGGGGGGAAGGCTTTCCCCACCCGGCTCTGACGGGACTCAGCAAGGAAGTCTCCCATCCTCGAGACGTGGCGGTGACACCCCGGAGCGGGGGCACCCCTCCTGGCCTCGTGGCGGGCAAGGGAGCTAGGTGCCATCTCTGTGCCCCCGCGCCTGCCCGCGGCGCAGACCATCCCGGAGTGGGGCAGCGTGATGCCGCGCGCGACGCCCCCACATCCTGCCCCCTTTTGCTGCATTATTCATCAGCGCCTCCGCGTTAAATACGGCTCCTTTCACACCGCGATCCAAGAAATATGAACTGGCCGGAGCTGGCAGTTGCTAACCGTGTCCTCTTTGCGGCTTGATTTCCAGGGCGGGATTTATAGTTCTCCCAGCGCTGGGTTATTTGAGTCCTGCGTTGCTGCAGGGCCAGGGCAACAATAAATTTCCTTCTCCCCCTGGAACATGTTCTGACCGTCTCATTTTCTAATAAAGCGCTGAAGCTGGAAGCAACCTGCGCTGGCAGAGGCACCTGCGAGGGGGCAGTTTCAGCCGAGCTGATGAGCCTCTAGCCTGTGGCTGGAACAGGCCTTTATGGGCAGCACTTTTCTTTCCAGAACTTTATTGATTAATTATCTCTCCCCTGCCCGGGAGCCCCGTGGCCTGGCTGAGCAGCAATGAGCCCTTCCGGGGCGCAGGCAAGCAGAAGCTTTGCCGCAGCGCTTTGGTCCCCGAGCGAGGAGAGGAGCCCGCCAGGCCCCCGTGATGGATGACCCCGCGCCGTGCCGACGTGGCTGAGCAGCCACGGTTTGCTTTTCCGTACAATATTGATGAACGTGGATGAGGGGCAAAGGGCAGCACATCCAGGGTCTGAGCTCGGTGGTGGTCTGCTGCGGTCAGCGCTGGATGTGGGCTTGAGCGTCCCATGCCAACCAAGAAATGCAGAGCTTGCGCTGGCCAAGACCCATCACGGGGGGCTGGATGTGTTCAAATCGGTGGGCCCGGATGAACGTCATGCACGGGTGCTGGAGGAATTGGCCGGTGTCATAGCAGAGCCACGGGCACGGCTGCTCGAGCGCTCGAGGTGCTCCAGTCAGGTCCTGGAGGACTGGAGAAAGGCCAATGTGGTCCCTATTTTCAAGACGGGGAGAAGGAAGGAACCAGGAAACGATAGGCCAGTTTATCTCACCTCCATCCTTGGGAAAACTCTGGACAAATCAGTAAGGATCACGTTTCTGGGAGCCCAGCAAGGGAAAGGAAATCAGCATGGATTCATTGCAGGTAGATCCTGCCCGACTAACCTGGTTTCTTTTTATGATCAGGTCACAAAATGCTCCTTAGACGCAGGAATCGGGGTGGCTGTCACCTACCTAGGCCTCTGACACGGTGTCTCATTCTGTTCTCGTAAATACACTGAGCGGCTGTGATGCGGATGATGGCACGGTCAGGTGGTAGCGAACTGGCTCAGGGGTCGCACCCAGAGGGTGGTGGTGGACGGGTCAGTGTCGACCTGGGAGGAGGTGGGCAGTGGAGTCCCCCAGGGCTCGGTCCTTGGACCGGTGCTGTTCAATGTCTTCATCAGTGACTTGGACGAGGGCGTGGAGAGCACCCTGGCCAAGTTTGCAGATGATACCAACTTACGGGGCGAAGTTAACACACCAGAGGGTAGGGAATGAATCCAGGCGGATCTGGACAGGTTGGAAAAATGGGCAGAACAAAATAGGCTGCCCAGCAAAGACAAGTGCAAAGTGCTGCCCCTGGGCAAAAAGACCCACCAACACACGTCCAGGCTGGGGGATGACCTTCTCAGCAGCACGGCAGTGGAAAGGGATCTCGGCGTCATAGCTGACTCCAGGATGAACACGAGTCGTCAGCGTGACGAAGTCATCATCAAGGCTACCCGCGCTTTATCATGCATTAGCAGCTGCGTGATGAACAGGCGCAGGGAGGTGGTGCTCCCCCTCCATGGAGCACTGTGTCCGGCTCTGGGCGCCGCGCTTCAGGAGGGATGCGGAAAACCCAAAGAGGGTTTGGAGGAGGCCACTCGTATGGTCAGAGCCCTGCAGGCAAGGCCCTACGAGGAGAGACGGAGCGACCTGGA
>NW_017729016.1:7398395-7416760 GCF_001723915.1 Gavialis gangeticus
GGAGGGACGCGGAAAACCCAAAGAGGGTTTGGAGGAGGCCGCTCGTATGGTCAGAGCCCTGCAGGCAAGGCCCTACGAGGAGAGACGGAGCGACCTGGATCTCTTCAGCCCCCGCAAGACAAGGCTGAGAGGGGATCTCGTGGCCGACCATGCATTCACTGGGGGAGGGCAGCCGGGATTCACTTGGGCACTCCTGGACTAACTAGGAACGAGGGCCGCAAACTGATGGGGAGCAGATTCAGGTGGGACGTTGGGGAGAACTTCTTCGCGGGGAGGGCTGCCAGGATCTGGGCTGGGTGGTGCTCGCCCCCACCCTGGGGGTCTTCAAGAGGAGACTGGCCAAGCACCTGGCTGGGGTCATCTGACCCCACCGCTCTTTCCTGCCCAGGGCAGGGGTCGGACTCGATGACCTACTGAGCTCCCTTCCAGCCCTAACATCTACGAATGTATGAATCGCGGTTTGGAGCAAGGCCGTCTAAAGGAGGCACCGGCCGTGCACAGGAGCTCCGCCACGCACGTCCCTGCTAGAAGAAGGGGGTTTAGCGTCAGCAAAGCAAACACACCCCGAAATCTCCCACGGGGCAAGGGAGGCAAAGCCTGGCACTTCCACGCTGCCTCCCACCTTGCCCTCGGGCGCAGAACCGCCTCCACCTCCCACCTGTCCCGACCCCACGACCCCGGGTCCAGTGAGGAGCAGCAGTCTGGGTCCTGCTCCCTCCGGGAAGAGGTGCCGCGGTCCCCGCCGTGGGAGAGCAGCCTTTGCACCAGGCCGTGCCGAGCAGGAGAAGGCGGCCGGTGCAGGGACGTCGCCAAGTGAACAAAATCCCCGGGGACCCGCGAGCGTCCCGGCAGGTGTGAAACCCAGCCCTTGAGCAGCCAGAAGTGAGATGACTCGCCCGGGGATGGGCATCGTGCACCCCGGCGCAGAGCGGCGCGATTCCTAATTGCCAGACGCAGGATTTCCCAAGAGCTGCGGCTCTGTATTGGGTTTTGAGACAATCTTCCCCTGTAAAGAGCATGGGTTGATGTGGCATCAATTTCTGTTCTCATTACAGTAGAAGAATCAGGCGCAGCTCGAGACTTTTACTGGCTGAGCTGCCTGGTGAGTTACGGCCGGGCTCTGCATTGTGGTAATATGATTTCTCCAATATATTCTGTTTGGATTGGCAGGTCAGTCTAACTCTTTCTCAACTGACTGATAAAGCACTAGACAGGGGATTAGTCCTCTTGGAAGCTAAAGAAAGAGGTAATTTGGGTTGTTTATAGCCTGCAGGGGTGGAATCAAAATGTAGAATACGGAGAGAGTCAAACTTTTACAGCGCGCGGCACGGCCATAACTCAGCGCCCGTATCAGACACTGCAATCCCGGGAAACGGGCTCCCGTGACACAAGGCTGTAAAGACAAGAAGGATGACAGAAATTAATCTGTTCTCGGGACAAATGTCGTAATGAAGCAGGAAACGCCACAGAATTAACCCACCCCTGGCTGCTCCAGCACAGGGCGAAGACTGCGCCGACCCCTTCCTGCCGCGCCGGGCCCGAGCCGGAGACCGGCAGAGCCAGGGCAGCCGTTCGGATGCGGCCTCATCCCCAGTCCTGGCCTGGGCACCCCCCAAGTAGCGCTGGGCCGGATTCTCGTAGGTGTGAAACCGAATTGCTGGGATAGAGGTAGAGAAACGATGGTTTTAGCCATGCAAACGCAACGAGGTATCTGGTCGTCTATTCCTGTAATTATTCCTGATTATTAAATGAACAGCTGCCTCCAAATACGTTTGCCACAAACTAATTCAGTGAGTGCATGTGCCTGAATATTCATGTCTCCAGCACGCAGCATCGACTTTTAAGACGTTTTCATTGTGGCTTTAAAAGTTAATTTATCTTGACAATTTAAACAAATACACTTCCGTCAGCTCTCGTTACTGCTCCAGACTTTAACATTATATTTGGCAGCAGGAAAAGGTGCTCTTGTCCCTGCTTTGACATCCAGTCACAAGCCAACACTTCCAATGGAAATAAACATCAGTGTTTGTGTTGATTCAGGCTTCTCCCATGTCTTGTTCGCCAGCCTGACAGCCCCTCTCCGCGCGGCGGTAACACGATGTGACACGGCACAGTCTGTTTGTTTTAGCATTTCCACTGATTTTTGCAAACCTCTGAAGTAACCAGGAAATAACCAGCCCTTCCTGAATGCTAAAATATGGAAAAGATTGGCTCGGGAACCAGCCACTGGGCCCCACCCAGCCTGCACGGCACGCAGGTGACCAAGGCCTTGTAACATATGATCGGAAATTGCTTTTATTTGTTTTAACCTCTGTCCCAAAGGGAGAAGAACAGGGCTCGCACCGCACGCCTCCCGGGCAGCCCTGGCAGCCAGGGGAGTCGGGAACGCCTCTCGCTGCATCCTCGCCAGCCCTGTCCTGGCAGGTCTGGTGCCAGGCAGCATCGTGGAAACGGCCCTGGAGCCCCAGGGTCTGTTAAAAACTCCCTCCCGGGTCTCAGGTTATCTCCCTCGCCCGCTAGCACCACGCTGGGCACCAAACAGCTGCCTGTGCTGGACGCGGCTCTCTGCAGATGCCCAGCCGGGCACTCAGGCCGGCCGCCTGCGCTGCCCCGGGACACGCTCTCGCCCCAGCAGACCGGGGCAGGGGCAATGCCAGAGCCCAGAGCCCCTGGCTGGGACGTGGCTGCGTGCTCACAATGGGAGGGACGCCAGGCCGGCTGGGCTGGGCACAAGGTGCCACGGACGTGCAAGCCCCTGCCAGACGACGAGCATTGCCTCTCGTCAGCCATCGTCTCTGGCAGCTGCGAGTTTACACCTTTCTCCCTCCTTCCTTGCTGCACCATGAGCCATCTTCCTGCCTGCCCTGCATGCCCCAGAGCGAGTGGCTCTGCAATGCCACCCTGCAAGAAGGGGTGGGAAGCTCTGCCAGGCAGACGGCACTCCTGCCTCGTTGCGTCGTGTCGTGGGGCCAGGTGAGGAGCGATGCTTGAGCAGCTCCCTGCCCGCTGGGCAGCCCTCGGAGGCAACGAACTGCCGCTCGTCTGCAGACTCCTGCCCGCTGCTCAGATGAAGCTGAGCTGCTGCTGATAAAGGGGATATTGTAATAACATTCACAGCGTGGCCCGGCACTTGGCTTGCTTTTAAAAAAAGAAGAGAATTGGGAATGAATGCAAGCAAGAAGCACGGGCTGGGGCCAAGCAGAGCTCTCCCACGGTGCTGCAAGCATCGCCGACTGCCAGCACTTTACCCCGGGCTCCCGCAGCACCGTGGCCGCGTGTGGTACCGGAGCTGGCAGAGCCCTTTGCACCCGCGAACGTGCTGGGATTTACACACCGACTGCAGGGAAACAGCTTCTGTTCAGGACCGAGCTGCCACCCCCAGACGCAGCAAGGCCTGGACGTGCCTGCCTGAGCCCAGAGGCGCGTGTCGGTTTGGGGGGCACAGAATGAGACACGGGAATAACCCCCGTCACGCGTGCAAGCACCGTTGGAGAATCCTGGCACAAACAACCACCACTAGGAACATTTTGAACCTTGTTACAGAGGCAGGAAGCGAAGCGAAGAGACAGCCCAGGCGTTTGAAATGTAAAGCGTGAAGCAAGGCTTTTATTTTAACCGCGTCCCCCGTTCCCTGCCCCTTTTACGGCAGAGAGGTTTTATAGAGAACGGGCCTGTCTGACAGCTGCGGGGCTGGTGCTAAAGACGGTGAGAGTCGTGCTTTCGGGGATGGGGAAGCCGGCCGCTCTGCTGCTGCTGGGCCTGATCCAGAGCAAAGCGGCGCCGGTGCCCGCTGGGCAGCAGAGCAGGGGGCACCGCCAGAAACGCGGCTCCTGTTTCCGGTGCCAACTCTGCTTGGAGCCGCGCTGCTCTGCCCTCGCTCCTCTCTGCACCCAGAGCGAGCGCGCTCGTCCCGCCACCCGTGCTCGAAGGCCTTGCGTTGGGCTGCCTTTCTGCTCCCGCATCGGATGGCTCGTTCGTCTGGACTAACCCTGCTTCTATCCTCAGCAGGGTTATCCTCAATGGCCCGTGCTGCGCTACCCAGCCTCGGAGACCTCTCAGTGCAGACCTGGCCCCACCTGCCCGGCACCTGCAGAGCCCTGTCCGTGCCCGGGGCCCCCGCACACCGTCCAGGCCCCCGCCGCTAACGCGGCAGCTCCTGCAGGCTGCGGGGGCAAGGGGAGCGGTTTCGGGGAGATGCCCAGGCTCCGCGGCAATGGGGCATCGTGTGCCCTGGGACACGCGACGCTCGGCCAGACAGAGCGAGGACAATAAACCGCATTATGTGCAGGGAGAAACCCACCGCCAGAACACGCCACGCGCGCGGCAGTCCCCCATAAAAGCCACCCGCTTCGAAAGCTTGCACTGAGGAGAGCATCCTCCTGGCCATGGCCGGCCGCAGAGCAGCTGCTAACGAGTGTGACTGTCTGAAGCGTTCGCACCCAGGGTGTTAGCACAGCTTGGACCCATTGTCCCTGCTCCCATTTCCGTCTGCCAGACACCCCTCTCCGACGCCCCGTGCTCCGAGACCTCGGCGGCTTCGGGGTTCGCGCTGCAGGCACAGGCTCCCCGTCCCAGGGACTGTCCTGGTGACCTGCTCATGCACACGCTTCACTGAGGCCCGAGGGCCAGCCAGGCCCCATCCCTTCGCTCCGCATCCGAAACTGGTCTGCAGCCCCGAGCCCCCCAACGAGCCCCCTCTGCACCTCATCCCCACTGCTCAGCCCCACGGCAGCTCCTGTGCAGCCCCAGTGCTGGTCCTCGCTTGCCGTCGGGGTCTCCGGGCTGGGGTCTGCCCTGAGGGGAAACTGCCCAGGGGCACAGCTGAGCAACCCTCCCATGCCAGCCAGGTCTGGCTCCCATGCCGTCCTGGCAGTAGCCCAGGCCACGCAGCCTTGCAGAGAGGCTGTTTCCTGGGCACAGGAAAGCAAGGAAGCCAGGCACCAGCCCCCCCGGTTTTGCTTCCCTGCACCGTGAGCGTGGGAGGAGAGGAAGCCGATGGCTTTATTTCTCTCCAGCTTCTGAGCCGCGTATGGATGCTCCTTCCCCAGACGGCAAGCGGAGAGGCAGGGAGGTGGCACGTGGGATAACGTGCAAGGCCTCGTAGCAAATCTATCTCAGGTCACCAGCGAGATGAGTCCGCAGGTCCCCGGCTGGCCCCGCACCAATGCTCATCTGCTGCGCCATCGCCGCCGTGCCCCTAAGCTTGACCAGCCACTCGCGCTCGGCAGGGGCCTCCGGGTGCGCAGCCGGGTTCGGGCAGGTCGGCGCGGCACAGGGTCCCGGTGCAGTGTGCACAGAGCCAGTCTCTGATCCTGGAAGTGCATGGCATGGCCAATGCCTTTTAAGAGTGACCAGAGTGCGCTTCGGGCACTAATTAGCCCAGGAGCGAGGTGTGGCCTCTACATCAGCCCTGCCTGGATAAATGCTGGAGGCTGCAAGGAAAGAGGAACGGGGAAACCCTCTCAGACCACTTCCCTCTCCCTCTCGGCCCCTGCCGCTACATGACGCAGGAGACCGGGCACGACGGACCTGGGGTCTGACCCCGGACGTGGGCAGGTCTTGGGCTTGGCACCCTCCGGCTCCCCGCCGCCACGGGCAAGCAGCCCCAGCGCTGTGAGCAGGGGAGGGCAGCACCGGGGATGAGCTCGGCGGGCTAATCGTCCTGGCGGGGCACAGGGTCAGTGCTGGGCCAACAACCCCTGGCCAGCGAGGGTCCCACCGAGGCTGGACCCAGGTCAGCATCGCACCCAGACGCGCCGCCTGCCTCCGGCTGAACGGACTGGAAGCTGGTGCTGAGAAATGCTCCCGCTTTCTCTGTCAAGGAGCAATAGATTAAAAAGCTAGTTAAAAATTCATCGAGAAGAGACAGGGGTTCCCGAGCACGAGCGTTAATATTTATAAAGGGGATGTTTGCTCTGTCTCAATTATCCCAAAAGCCTGGTACAAGCCGACGCGGAACAGGCCCGAACGCGGGGACGTCTGGGGAAACCGGCTTCCTGCGCCGGCTGACACAATGCGATCGCATCTGCAACGTGTGCAGCCAGTTGATGCCCAACGAGTTGTACAGCGTAAGCAAACAATTGATTCCCGGCCTCCTTTTATTTCCGAGCAAGCCGCCAGAAAGCTGCGCCGTCTCTTCCCAGCGCAGGTAAAGCCTGCTGGTAAACAAGGCCGAGGTGGGGGCAGGTCCCGGGCTTTCATCCGCCTGCGAACAGCAGCCGCTTTGAATGTTTCCAACGCCCTTAAGCAGTAGCTGAATAATCACCAATTCCTCCGCTGAGAAGCCCTCCCCGATCCCGCTGCCAGCGGTCACGTCAGACTGGCTCCTGAGTGTCAAGAGTTTTTCTTCAGCCGAATGGTTTATTGCTCTTACGCTTTGTCTGCTCTGATGCTGCTAGCCTCCCCTTGATGTGCACCAGACAGATGAGACAGGGATCTCTCCGCGAGCTAGCTCCGGCGCTCGCCGGCACTGCGGCGGCGAAGTCAGCGGTGCAACCGTGTGTGTCTGGGCTGAGGAGCGCGGCGGCTGCTCAAATCGTTCTCCATCCCCGCTGGAACTAATAAGCTGCTCTCCCTTGCATGGCGCCACGGGGTCCCCAAGCCGTGCCCCACGGCTGCGTCAAAGCGAAGCTGAAACCTGTCACGGCTTCACTCCCAGGACTCACACTTAGCCCAGGTGCCCTGTGGGGGCTAGCACGGATGCCCGAGATGGGCCCCAAGCCGTGAGCATCCTCTGCCCGGCTTTCAGCTGGTGCCAGGCAGGGAGCTAAGCTGGGTCCCGGGGGTAGAGACACAACCCACGAGTGCTGCGCACCCACACGTCCAGCCACTGGGCTCCCACCATCTCCATCTCCAGGGCTGGATACGTGCAGCCCGTGCCGGCAGCGGGGAGAGGAGGGCGCTGTTCACACATCATTACATGCCCGTATCCTTGTGCGGTGTGGGGGTGCACTGAACCCCCGGGAGATGCACACAGCTGGGCAGGGCCACGCGTGCAGGTGGACAGAGAGCCAGTGCCGAACACGGCGTGGCTGGAGGTCCCGAGGGCTCTGCCTCGTGCCAGGCAGAGGCACCGTTCCTGGGTGTACAGACAGCGTCTGGGAAGAGATGAAGCTGCGCTAGAGCGTGCTCCGGCCCAGCGGGCTTGCAGACAAGCAGCGTGCCCGTTGCTGGTTACTGCTGGGAAATGTGCCTGGCACGTGCCTGCCAGTGTGATTGTGAACAGCAGTGACGGTGTGCCGTAGCCGGCCGCGCATGCGGTGCCCGCTGCAAGGGCGGGAGTCAGGCCTGCACGAGGCTGCGTGCAGAGCCTCCATCACTGCCTCCCTTCTTCCCTGTTTGTACCAAGGCTGCATTTGGCAAGGGCTGGCAGGCCTGGTTTGAGAGCCGGCTGCTCCGCTCCAGCAAGGGCCTGGCTCCTGCAGCCCGTGGCACGCAGCTCTGCTCCAGCTGCACCCTTTCTTCCTGTTCTCTCTCACACCCTTGTGCACACATGTGTGCTCACACGAGCTCCTTCCACACTCGTCTGGAAGCCAGCTGGGGTTGCAGTATTTACACAGAGCCAATAATGCCTGAAGAGCTCGCCTGCCTTTGTGCAGCTTGCTTCTTGACTGTCTCCCCATCCATTTGAGATGCACGGCACAGGCTTGTTCTGCTGCGGAGATTATTGACTGAATATCAGAGGAGAAAAGAATTACATCTCCATGAACTGTGATAATTATTGCAATAAAAGTCATAAAAATGCATTTCCAGCAGCCCTCCTGGTTCCGCGTTTGCCGCGCGCTTATTGGATTTGGCGCTTGTTGTTCCGCATTTCTTGTGCCCGCCGGCCAGCAAGGGAGGTGCCCTCCATCACCACGTCATGGAGACATGGGGCTGGCAGGGAGCCGCAGAGCTCAGACCTGCCCAGCCCTGCTAACGGCAGGATGCGGCCCGTGCAAACCAGCCTACACGGACATGCTCTAAACGACATGGACTGCCATCAGCGGGTGACCCCGTGTGCTCGGCCTCTGCTGCACGGAGCAGGATCGCCTGCCCTGGAGGTGGCTGGGGATGCGTAGCAGCAGGGCCCAGCCCTGCACCCACTGCGGGGGGGAGCCAGGAGTGGGGGGGCAGAGGTGCCAGTCGCAACAGCACAGGGTTGATGCCCCCCCAGGCACCGCCTGCCTGGCCGCACCAGGAAGGCTGTCCTGTCCACGGCACGGCTGCTCCCTGCACCGCAGCTCCTGACAAAGGTTCATTCAGCACCGCAGCCCCCTGCTCCCCTGGACGGACCAGTGCAGCTGATGCCCCTCGCCCCGGCCTCTGGGCTGGCTCTGCGGCAAACCCCAGAGCCCTTGGCAGAGCCCAGGGCTCGTGCACGGGCTGCAGGCACGGGCGAGACGAGGCTGCAGAAGCCCCTGGACGGAGGGGAGGCGGGAGGGCAGAGACCAGCCTGCAGCAGGCGTGGGGAGGAGAGATGCTGAAGCCACTGGGTCCTGACCTGACCCCCAGCACCAGGGGATGGGCCTGCCCAGTGCTGGGTGCCCAGAGCCATGCAGTGCAGGGGCTGCCTCTCCCGCCGCAGCAGTGTTTGCAGTGGCAAAGTGCTGCGATTGGGCTCGCGGTGCCTCCTGCGCGTCTCGCTGCTGGCAGGCACGGCACTGCCGCCAGCGCCAGTCTGGCGCCACTCCCTGCAGGCGGGCACCGCTCCATCCCACGGCGCGGACCCGAGGGAGGTGGCGGTGGTGCCGGCGTGTGGGCAGAGCCAGCTCTGCTCTGACAGCTTCTGCTGCAGATAAAGTGACTCCTTCCAGCACGCAGAAGAGAGCTGGGAAAGGGACCAGGAATAGCTGGAGAGCCCCCAGCAGCGGCTACCCATCCCTGCTGGAAATGCCTTGGTTCCCCGGGCCATTTCACTGTGATTGTATTTCCCTAATGACATGTGATTTGAGCGGTGCAAAGCAGCCATATTTTACATCCCCTCTCTCGTGTTTAGCTTTCACCAGAAGCCATACATTGTGGACTGCAAGCTGTTTGTATCCGGGCTTACATATTAATTGTACATGTCCAGCACTGACACTCATTACCGTGTAATTTGGACATTGTAATTAACCATGTAGACACTGTAATGCATTGCATTTGGAAGAGGTGCATCCAGTTAATCTGACTAATAACATGTTTTCATTTAGCAGCACGTACTGTATTTCCAGTGAGTGAATTAATGGCATGTTAACCGCTCCCTTTTGCAACAACATTTGGTATAAAGTGCATTAAAAATGGATGTTGGTGTGATGGCTTTTGCTCACAGCTTGGCGCAGGGTCTGGGGAAGCACTGCTGTTGCTCCTGACATCAGAGTAGTTTGCAAATGCAGGCGAGGGGCATTGCACCAGACTCGGGCTCTAGTGTGGTGATAGCCCCCATTCCCACCAGGCCAGAGATGTGGGCAGGTGCTCTCTGCCCATGCAAACTCCCTGTGCTGCCATAGTCCTGCCTGCCGGCCTCCAGCCACAGGGAATAAAAACCAGCACAGCACCGCGAAGGCTTCGGCCAGCCAAATGCACAAGCTAAAACGGGCACGGCTCCGGAGCAGTGTGCCGTGCCGCGGCCTGCCTGGGGAGAAGACGTGGATTCCTCCTGCCCGAGGCAAGCCAGCAGAGCAGCTGGGCAGGGATCCCACCCTGGGCGCTGCGCCTCACTCCTTGCTCCCTTTGGGCACTTTGGTCCCTTTACTCTCGGTGGTGGCAGGTGAGAGAATGGGCGCTTGTACGTGTGGCAATCAAGGAGCAATGGTCTCTGGATGCGGCAAGGGAGGTTTCAGTTGGATATTAGGAAAAACTCCCAGTAGGAGGGTGGTGAAGCACTGGAACGGGTTACCTAGCGAGGTGGTGGCATCTCCATGCTTGGAGGTTTTGAAGCCCTGGGTGGACAAAGCCCTGGCTGGGAGGATGTAGAGGGGCTGGTCCTGCTCGGAGCAGGGGGATGGGCTAGATGTGACCCCCTGGGGTCCCCTCAACCCTCTTTTTATCGGAGTCTGTGGTCCTACGACCTCTGTACATGGCCCAGCTGTGACCGTGCCCGCCCCGCGGTGGAGAATCTGCTTCATCGAGAGCCCTGTTTCAGCTGGGATTTCACTGGACGCCTTTGTCTCCACCATAAAAGCTGGGAAATTAAATGCCTGAAGTCTTTTTAACCAGCTCGAACAGAACAAGCAGCATGGGAGCCTCAGGACAGCACTTTGTACTTCTCAAAAGTGCTTTTCCTTCCACTTTCAATTTGTGAATGAATTGAGTGCTCCTCAAAGCGGAAGAATAATGGCACTGGCCTGCAACGCCTCGCGCCCGCCGGCTCCAGCGGCATGCCTCGCAGCTGCCTCTGCTCTGCGCCCTCCTCCACCACCGCAGCAGCCCAGACCCGGCTCTGCCCAGCGAGCCCAGCGCAAGGTGCCCTGGTGCCTTTGGTTGCACCGCGGTGCTTTGGGGTCTGACCCGGAGAGCTGTAAAAGGGGGTCCGGTGCCCAGGACGTGGTTACCAGAGACCCCTACGCGGACCCGGCAGGGGAAAAACCGTCCCACAGCGGAGTCCTTGCACCGTGGCCGGCTGGACCAGGACTTCCCCTGCACCTGCTGAGGCCTGTGCAGCCAGCCGGGCCGGCGCACGCTAGCAGCTCACTCGGGGCAAGTCACTTCTCTGTGGTGCGGGACACCCTGCCCGTCGGGCCTCGGAGCCTGTGTGCTATCCCAAGTCCATGTAGGACTGGCTTTATTTGTGCAGGGCAGGGGCAGGACACACGTGTGACACCACAGTGCGGTGGGGCAGAGCGTGCGGGCGCAGCGGGGCCAGGCTGGGAGCAAAGAGCAGAGGTGCACGGGCGCTGCGATCGATGGGGACTCGGCAGGGCACGGGTGGAGCCCTGGGCCCAAGAGGGCAGGTATGCTACCGGCACCGACGTGCACCGCAGCCCAAGTCCTCCGTCCCAACCCGCCAGGTCGCCTGCACCGAGCGAGCCTGCGCGAGCTCGTGGGGACAGTGCGAGGAGCGGGTCTGACTCCTGCAGTCCTTTCCACGGCTGTTGTCTGTAGCCTGCCAGATTATACGTGAGCTTCCTGGCCTGCGGGTGCCGGAGCTGACCTGGATGCACTAGTGACCACAGCGGTGTGGGGACCGCCCAGGGCTGGACTAGAGGCCCTGGGGACCCAGTGTCCCGGGAGCAGTGCATGGGGATGGGCCCGCTCGCTGCCCCACACCTGCGGTCTGCCTGTTCAGCGGCTTTTCCCGCGTGGGGCCTCAGGGAAGGATGCTGCCCCGCACCCAGAGACAGCCCGTGCACTGTCTGCAGCCCGCTGTTTCCTCACTGTTGAGAGGAGGCCACGGCTGCTCCACACAGCCAGGGAGTTACAGCGGCTGCCTGTGCGCCCCGAGAACGGGGACGTTTCTCCAACCCTCTTCACTGCTGCACATAAATCCTGCAGGACCAAGACCTCCACCGACTGACCCCACACCACGCTCTTCTCCCCGGCTCCTGCCCCGCAGGCTGCGCACAATGGCAGGGCCTGGGAACCTGCGGGAACTTGCAGCTCTGCTTGCAAACAGCCCATTAAAAATCCCTTATCGGAGCATCATGGAGTATTCAGGCGAGAAGGGACCTCAGGGGGTCGCATCTACTCCAACCCCTGCTCCAAGCAGCCCCAGCCCCAACTACATCATCCCAGCCAGGACTTCTCTAGCCAGGCCTGAAAAGCTGCCAAGGATGGAGAGTCCACCACCACTCTGGGCAGCCTGTTCCAGTGCTTCACCACCCTCCTTGGGACAAAGTTTTTCCTAATATCCAACCTCAACTTCCTTTGCTGCAACTGGAGACCTTTGCTCCGGCTCCTCTGCCCCGTCAGCCCTGCGCACTCCAACTCCTGCAGGTCCCTTGCAGGGTAACGCTCCCCTGCAGCACCCAAGGACGGGAGCCCGTGCCGGCGGTCTCAGAGGTGGGGTCTCAGGGACCTCAGACCACAGGGGCCTTCCCCACAGCAGCCCCACAGCACTCCCTGGAGCAGCCGCCTGCCCCAGTCCCCCAGGGAGGCAGGTCTCCAGCCACTGCCAGCCCCCCCTTGCAGCCTGCAAGATGGGAGGGAGCCCGGGCAAGCTGCAGGGTGCCAGGTCAAGCTGCCCACCTCCCATGGGGTCCCCCAGCGGGCAGCTGGGCTCTGAGTGAAGCCAGAGGGGAGGAGAGGGCTCAGGGTCTGCGTGGTGCCAGGGCATGAGCTGCAGGATGGGGATGAGCCCATGCGCCATGGCTCGGCTGCCCCAGGGCCAGGCGGGTGATGCCGGGAGCAGGCTGGAGCCAGGCTTGTGCGATGCCAAGAAGGCCTCAAAGGGAGACAGAGAAAGGAGCAGGGGGAGGGAAGGGAAGGGCGAGGGTCCCCAGGATGGATCCAGCCACACTTCAGTGCAGGGAGGTGGGAGCCGAGGGCCCCGACGCTGCAAACAGCCGCCTGTCGTCTGCCGCGGGATGCTGGAGCTGAGCCCCGCAGCACGCCTGGCCCGTTGTGGATTATGGCATTTCAGGCTGCATCTGATCCTGGGTGAGGAATTTCTCTTTATACCAAACTGTCTATTCAAGTAATAAAAATAGGCTTTTTTTCTCCTGTAAGTGCAACACTTTTCATATTTTTACTTCCAGCTGTCTAGATAGTATTTCACTTTTTTCATTTCTAGTGCTCACTCTCAGTTATTTAATGTGAATTTCTAGGGCATGGTGCCCTTAGCAGACATCAGAGCCATATAACACAAGAAATCAGATATATACCGTTCCAGGGGAAGGCAGGAACAAAAAGACAAACTAGGCTCTTAATACATATGGTGCTTTTGATTCATGGAATATAGAAAATTGTATTTGATTATATCTGTAATGGATCCTCATAACTTTAGATTAGGGTTATGCTGATGGCCCAACTAATGGACAGTTTATTGCAGGAATAGATTTCACCCGATCATATTTTTTTCCTGGTATCAATTACTTTGAATGCTTAAATGTCTCATTTCTCAGATGTTTATTGCTCAATTTTCTTTTTTTTTTAAAAAAAACACACCCAACCCTGGCATTCCTCTGCTGTAGTCGTAGGAATCCAGAGTCCCTACGTTTCCAGAATTCAGAAGCAATTGTCATCTCGCGGGCGCATGGGCTGGGATAAGATCCATATTTGTGGTTTGCAATTACTGAAACGCTCCCAGGATGAATGTGGAGGAGGGTGACTCAAGTTTGGGCTTTCTTAGCAGCTGTTTGGATGCAACTGTAATCTATCTATCTATCTGCATGCCCATCCGTCCATCTGCATGCCATCCATCCATAGACTTGTTTAATTAACCTGTTTAAAATTAAAATAAGGAAATCCTGGCCTTGCAGCATGTGAGATAACTGCAAACCTCGTGCTGAAAGAGAGCTGAAGGAAGGCTGGTTTAGGTGGGAGGCATCTCGTGTTCAGTCCCTTTGCATTAGCATGTAGGCAAAGACCATTATCCGGGGACTGGTAGCGCTGCTGTGGGGCCGCCAAGGGAACGTCCCTCGGCCCCTCAGCGGTTGTAGCATGGTCCGTACTGATGAGAACTGGTGATGCCCACGTCCAAAAAGCCCGTTCGGAGAAACTGAGGCTGCAGGGATAGTCCTCCCGCTGCCACACTGCACACCTCCACCCTCATGATCTCCGAATGATTGCTGCTATTTACTTCATGAACAGAGACGCTGCCTTCTCCAAACTGATGCCTGTCATTCAAGCCACCGCGCGCTGCAGATTTCCCTGAAGAGCAGCAATCCCCAATTAGGAAAGGAAACAAAGCTGTCTCGGGCGCCGGTGAAGCGTCGGCCGGCTGACAGGTGTCAGAGCAGAGGCGGCCCCGCAGGAGCCGCTGGCCGCGGTGACGAGCGCCTGTCACGCCGTGCAGGGGAGGGCTCGAAGTGCTCAGCGCCATTTTCCAACGTAGTTAATCATTGTGGAGAGATGCGCGGGCAGAGGATGCCTCTGTGCCATCAACCCCGTGTCCCATCACAGCCCCCGCCGCGCCCGCCGCCACGGGTGCAACTAGGATTTAGGAGAGGGGGAGCAGGTGGTGAGGGACATCGTCATCACATTGGACTATTTTTACGCAGTTAGAAACCAACTAGAAGAGTCACTAATGGGTCGGGGACCCGGGGCTATGAGCTTCATTTACAACTGAAACAGAAATGAAAAGAAGTTCAGTGCAGTGAGTTAGGAACAACGTGCAGGGCTGTGAAACAGGAGCTTGGTGACCAGGAGCAGGGAGCAGGAGGCGGGACCGTGGCTGGCTGGGGGGGGGGAGCATCCGGCCCATTAAAGAGAAGAGGGTTGTTAGCACACGTGGCATGAAGGGCTGGGAAGGGATGGGGTAGATGATGAGCCGTGAAGTCGCGTCACTCCCTCAGCACCTCCTGCATAGAAACATTGCTGCAGCTTCCAGGCAGCTGGCGTTAAACTCTGGCGCAGCAGGAACCAAAGGGGGTGCAAGTGCCCCAGGGCCCCCCTGAGCACCACCACCATGCCAGTCCCTGGGGAAGCCTCCTGTGCCGGGGGTCTCGCTGCACCCTGATGATCCCCTGCGATGAGGACACAGCTTGCGGGGCTGCCTGCTCTCTCCTAGCATCCCAGGGCAGCTCCTGAGCAGACCCTAGCACAGGGACCTGGAGGCTGTTACGCACGCCATGCAGCCGCAGGGACCGAGGCAGACCTGGGGCCTGAAACGCAGGGCCCAGGGTCATGCTACGGGCGTGCAGCGGGCCCCTGCCTGCAGGATTCAAGTTCCAGAAATCGTGGCGGCGCGGAGCGCAGGTGGCCCGGCACGTTCAGTCGCACACGGCGGCACGTTACTGCCTCGGCAGGGAGAGAGCTCGATCGGCTTATTTTTTCATTAAAATGCAAATTAATTTAATAAAAAGGAGAATTGTAAATTAATGAAGCAGTTAACAATTCGACATAATGCCGAGCGAACGCAGTGCGGTAGAACCCGAGTCAATACCCGTGCCCACTCCCCGAGGGGCCGGCTCCATCAGTCGCTCCCGCACTGGCCTGGGGATGGGTTGCGGGTCGTGGCATGCGGATGTCTCCTTTCTCCGGCCCAAAGCAGCCAGGCCACGGCTCGGCAGGGTGAGGAGGCTCCACCACAGCTGCTCCAAGAGAGCTTGTCCATGCACTGCAGGGCATCCATTGCGCGCGGGCCAGGGAAGGCAGCCAGGCCAAGGTCTCGCGCCGGCCCATCATGCTTGGTCCAGCCTTCCCTCAGCCTGTCGTGTAACGGGGGATGCTGGCAGTGCCGGAGCCCGCGCCTAGCCCCAGCGCTGCCTGCTGCAGCCACAGGCGCCCGGGCACTCCCCACCTGCGCGATTGTGTCTGCGCCAGGCTCTTGCACCAGACAGCTTGTCACGGCATTGGCCCGTGCCGCAGGGCAGCAGGAGAGGACCCGGGTCTTTGCTTGGCAGCTGCTTTCTCTGCGGCTCCATCTGGACAGCTCGCTACGGCCTGGTCCTGCCTGCGAGGCTGCATCCACCATTGCTGTGCGATGGCAGGCGATGAGAGCACGTCCGGGGCAGTAATTGAGGGTGATTACTGTTTACTCGTAGTGGCACTTGATGAGGCAGGGACTCACCTCTTCTCTTCATCCCCGTCGCCCTGGGGATGAACCACAGCACCATTCAAAGGCTGCAGTCGTTAGCAGCAAAACCCCATCATTAAATCTCGCGGCTCGTGCGCATACTTCATCCAAGCCCCATCAAATATGGATGGGCCTGCGTCAGGGCAAGCAGCGCATTGCAGCCAGCCCAGGCCACCGCTGGGAGGGGAGGGGAGGGGAGGGCTGCAAGGGGCACAGGACCACTTCGGTGTCCCCCAGCCCAAAGCAGGATGTCATCACTGGGTGGCACCGAGCGCTGCTTATCCCTGCCCGCTGCCCCCAACTCAGCTTGGATCCCCGCCGCTCTCCCCAGCCCTCCTCCTTCTCTGACGCTGGGTTTAATTGCGGGTGAGGACGGCTCTCAGAAGAGATTTACCAGCCTGGGCCCTCTGTCTTCATGCAGCAAAGAGAAATGGTGTTTAAAGACTGATCAATATTTGCAAGCAGTGGGAAAAATGGGCCGCAAAGGAGGTTGCTGGAGGCACTGCCAGCCCACGGTGGGGCCTGGCGGCACCTCCTGCAACGTTGTGCCAGGCCAGGTGGTTCGTGCACCGCGGGGAAGGGTGCTGGGACGCGTGCACTGACCCCGGCAGGCCCACCTGTCTCCAGCAGCAAGGGACTGCCCCCTCCCAGGGCACCCAGCCGTCATGGCCACCACCCCGCCGCACACGCTTGGTGCCGCATTTGCTCTGCACCAGGGGCGGCTTGCTCGGAGGGCCCCCAGGCTGCTCGGTGCATCCCAGCACCGCCAGGAACCCCGATGACAGGGGCTTTTGCTTGCTGACAAGGAGGAGGTTTGCCACCAGCCTCTGTCCAGAGCAACGGTGCACGTGCTGGGGCCGGCACTCTGCCAAATGGTCCACGACACTGTCCCGGTCATCCTGGGGCGCGCCACGAGGGCTCCTCCGACTACCTGCTCTCCCCCCGCAGAGCTGTCTCTGCCCCCGCTACGCGAGCGACTGCACTCCCTGCCGTTTCAAGGCGCTGGTATAGATTATGACATATAAATTCTTTACGGCTCCTTCCCAGTGTCTGAACTTTGATTAGGAGCTGGACGACCTCCGTTTCGCGAGCATCAGTCACGTCCAGGGGAACCATCCTTGTTCAGCACGAAGATGCGGGGGCTGGCGCGAGCCTGCAACAAGTTCTCCCGGAAGTTTCTCTTTGGTGATGAGTGTTTGAAAACCGCACGGAGCCGGTAAGCATGAGGCAGCGCGTGCTTCTGCAGCAGTATCCTTTGAAACGTCAGCGGTTATTGTGAATGCCAATTCTTCTTCCCACCTTGTGGCAGGATGAAGATACCCCACTCAATTTTCATCAAAAGCACATGAAAGCAATCAAGGCGCCTGGAGTTTCTATGGAAATAAAGGATGCAAATTGGGATTGCGTGGTGTCTTTTTTTTCTCGAATTTACCCATAAAAATGCAAATGCCCTTCAACGGATTCTAAAATATTTGTCTTGCACAAAGCCAGGCAGTGTCTTTAGGGAAGATGCTTTTGTCCGCTGGCACTCGCAGAAAGAGATTCGACAGCTCAGGCAAAACGAGCCCATCGCGGCGCGGCCGTGCTGTGGCAGAGGAGGAGATGGATGGCAGGATTGTTGCTGGGTCGGGATTCGCCCTTCCCGGATCCTCCCGCTCCCCACGAGCGGCTTCATCCCTGCCCCACTGCACGGTGCGCCCCCTCTCCTGCCCCATACGCCCCGTTTGCCTCCTATCCCACACTGGGTGACCCCCTGCGCTGGCCCCGGGCACCACGGGGCTGCGCGTGAACCAGGCAGCAGACCCGGCCAGAGACGAGGTGTGGGCCCAGCCGGAAACGCCGCCTGCAAGTGCTTTGCCCCTTGCTGGGCCCGGGGTGGTTCCCTTCACTCGCCCCTTTAGCAGCAAGGAGCCGCGGTGCGGGTCTGCTCTTGGGGTAGCCTGGAGACTCCCGCAGCTCCTGGGCCTTTTATAAAAGTGGCCCATCTCTTCCCAGGTAACGCTTCATCGTCCCTCATCAGTCACCTCTTTTATAGGCCATATCTTGGCCGACGACTTTACTTTTCATGCAGTAAATTCCTCCTGTCTGGAGGCCACTTAACCTTGCATTCGGGGGCTCCCTGGGTTTCTGTAGAGCTTGCTGAAATCCGCACGGCGACGCGGTGAAGCTACAGGGTCCTGGCATCCCATGTAGCCTGCCCTGCCGGCAGCGTCCGTGCACCTGGGATCCTCGTTACGACGCCCTCGGGAAACGCCGGCACGCGAGGAGCGAGGCTGAGACACTGGGCAGGCCAGACAGAGATGGCAAGGCCGTGTCCTGCGCAGAAAAGGAAACAGCAAGAAGAGCAATGGCCATGGAAGATGAAGGGAAAAGGAAAAGCAGAAACCCAAAGCTGCGATGGAAGGAGGCAGCCAGGAAGGATGTGAACAAGCCAGGGCAAGAACAGAGACCGCAGCGACCGGAGCAAGTGGGGAAGGGGAGAGCGGACAGGGGGGCAAGGAGACGGTCGGTCTTCAAGTAGCAGGTGAGTGCCAAGAGGAAGGTTATGGACTGGTCTGGGTGTCCCCTGGGGATCGGACAGGAAGGAGGAGGTTTACATTGCAACAGAGAAGATTTAAATTGGACCCCAGAGCCCAGCACAGGCTGCAAGGACGGGAAACCCTGGAACAGGCGACCTCGGGCGGTGGTGAGACCTCCATCCCCGGGGCTGCAAAGAGCAGGCGACAGCAAC
>NW_017729016.1:7421760-7433245 GCF_001723915.1 Gavialis gangeticus
TTGCAACAGAGAAGATTTAAATTGGACCCCAGAGCCCAGCACAGGCTGCAAGGACGGGAAACCCTGGAACAGGCGACCTCGGGCGGTGGTGAGACCTCCATCCCCGGGGCTGCAAAGAGCAGGCGACAGCAACACCTGACCCTGCCCAGCACCTCTGGAGGCCCCTTCTGCCCTGGTCCCAGGACCTGCGTTTTCCAGCGTGGCAGTCCCCGGCTGCGCCCCCCGCGTGCCTGGGTCTGAGCACGGAGCACCCCTGTCGCTGGCAGGCAGCGGCACCGGGCGTGCACCTGCTAAGGACACGGCGACGGCACCGCTGGCAGTCAGTACTGACCAGAATTAATGACGCCCCCTCGAAACGGAGAGCTGGTAGGATTCCAGGAGCAGAATAGTCGAGGCTGCGGCTGCATGATTTTAAATGGGCAATTAATTAATTGTGCTGTCACTGTATCCACCTGACAACAACCGCTAGATCAAAGACCTGAGCAGAGATCAAAATGATTAGCAGATCACTTTACTTACAGCTGGAAGTGCCAATTAGGTGCAACAGAGAAGCCGTCAGGAAGAGTCACTTCCACTGGCAGCTCTGGCAAGCTCTCGCCCGGGGATGCGCTGCACATGGGCGAACGATGCCCTGATGCTGGTGCCCTATGCGGGTGTGCAGGGCACCGTGACCCGTGCTTGGCTTTCTCCCCGCCAGTGGCCACACATGGAGATCTCCAGGATCATGCACGTGTCTGGGACGTGCAGCTCATGACGAGCACAGGGGCCAGCTTGGCCTCCTTCTGCCTCTGTGCTTTCCCAGGAGGACAGACCTCAAACAGCTGCAGCAAGTCCCCCAGGTCAGAGCTCTCCTGGGGACACAGCGCGCATCCTTCCAGCAAAAGCCCACGCATTGCATGCAGGCCAGGGGGCTGGCCCTGAGCAAGAAACATGCCCTTGGGCATTAGGAATAGCACCTTAGGGCCCCTTCTTCTCAAGGTCAAGGTTCAGCTACAGGCATGGTCCTGAAGTCTTCCTGCCTTGAAACCTGAGTCCTCACATCACTCCTTGTCCCTTTCCTGGACCTCAGCCCTGGCTGTCCCGATGGAGAGCAACACCCAGCCCGCACCCGCTCACCAGGACAGCGTCTGCACCAGCTTTCACACCTGGTCTCCTCTGCACCGTGCTTTTAAGGTGCACTTAGAAGAAAAGAGGACAAACAAGGAAAAGCACATTTCAGCTTGGATGCAACAGCGGTTTCTGAGCACTTCCATGCCAGGACGGCTATCTTATTTAGTTAGGGTCATCCTCCACGCGTTAGCAGGGGCATGCTATGCAGACCGCCAGGTTGTTAGGTTATATAACAGCTTCTCCTGTCCTTGCTATCCATGAATGACGGTTGTGACCTCCGGGCTCCTATTCATCCCCCCAGAGGGGAGCAGGGCAGGGCTGTACGCTGCAGGAGGTCTGAGTCTCCGGAGGTTGCTCCTTGAGTCTCTCCAGGATCCCGACTGTGCAGCATCAGCAGAAACGCTGGTGGTGGTGGTGCTCCCGGACCGCGGCACAAGCACGGGAAAGGCTGTCACCGAGGGACAGGGTCTCTTGAAGGGCGGCGTGTCCTCAGCCTTGGGCTGGCCTCCCTTCTGCAGCCGGCTGACAGAACAACATCTCGGATGCAATCGAGCAGCAGCGTCCTTCTTGGAGATATACTTCAGCATGTTTGTCCTGGTCTTCTGTTTGTCCTATGCTTTAATTTTTCTTGTTAATCGACTCAGACACTGTTTAATTCCTCTGTTTAATCCAGGGAGACAGTGAGGCTGCAGGCACTGTCACTCTCCTACCATCTCAAAATCACACCCAGGCCTGCGATGGTTTGAAGTGCCTTTAAGCAGTGAAGGCCTATGATGCTGCCAGCTACGGCGCTTTTAAAGATCCACCCAGCATTGAAAACTAAGAGGCAGGAAGAAACGGCCAGTCTTCAACGTGGCAGAGGTTATTGGAGAGCAGGGGCAGGAACCTCCATCATTTAACACACTGACCAACAGCGGGGCCTCGAGGCAGACCACGGAGGTCAACAGGGAATTACTGACTTGGGTAGCAAAGGCCGCGGGGAAGGTCAGAGGTGCCGACCCTGGGGACCAAAGGTCTGCTTGTGGCCAAGAGCAAACCCATGCAAGGGTCAGACACATGGAGCTGGGCTCTCGTGGAGGCAGACGTTAGGCAGCATCAGCGGCCTCTTCGGTGGTCTCACAGCAGCCAGTGCGAGGCCTCCCCACGTCCCCCCTCGACAGCAGTCACCGCCAGGCTCAGCCCGGCTGCTCTGAGACGCCACGAGATGCGGACGGCGGCGTCCCCGCCCCGGGCCCTTCCTTGCAGGAAAGTGCTCGCTGTTCTTGGCTCAGCGACGGTGAACAAGGAGCCATCTGTGCACAGGGAACAGCGCTCAGAGCCCCACGCTGCCGCCTGCCTCCTGTCTCGCCCAAGAGCGCCTGCCTTCAGCAGCCAGGCGGCTCTGCCTTGCCAGGGTACCACGACATGATACACGAGCCGCGTCTGTGCACCCGGGGCCCGGTCGGCCGCGCGTCCTGCGTGAAGAGCGGCGTCCAGGCGCAATTCTGCGGCGTGTTCATCGGGACTGGGAGTGATGGATCCTGATGCCTCCAAATGGGCTTTTGGCCGCACCGCTTCTCATTACGGTTTATGGGTGTGTAAAAGGAGTGGCTACAGACGGAAAATGCCAGTTGAAACAAGACCACGCAGGGACCGTTCTCATGTCTCCCCAGAGAGTTATAAATGTCTGGGATCTTCAGTATTTGCTCATTTGAGGCATTTTCTTAATGGCTTTGACCTTTGTGGATTCGTTGCAGACTCCCAGCATATGAGAATATATGTGCAAACAGTCCTGGGCGCTGTGTGTCTGCACGAGGCTCCTGAACGATTCTTCATGTCTTGCAATATTGCTCCCAGGACCAGAGCGCCGTCACACCTGCTGCAGGCACGTAGTGGCGCATAACCCAGAGAGACAAATACTTGCTAGTCAGAAGGCAATAAAGCTCTGCTCTTGGAGACGGCCTCTACCTATAGGACTCAACAAGTGGCAAAATGAATCAGAGCAGGCACCTGGCAGGAGCGTGCGCCCAGTTCTGCTTATATAAGTATGGCCAGTGGCATTCTCGCCAAAGGCAACCCCTGCCAAAAGGGAAATCGTTGGCACTTATGGGAAGAAGCTCTCTTTGCCTCGAGACACCGGAGCAAGAAGCCAGGAGACGTGTCATCAGAGCCGAAATCAGACTCCGGCGCTTCCCCCCAGATGCAGTCAGGAAGCATCTCTGTGCAAAGACTGACTCAGAGTCTGAGCAAGACAGATCAGACAAAGCAGCCGAAGCTGCATGGACACGATCCAGCGCGCGTGAAGAGCTCCTGGCCTGACCCCCCGGTGCTGCCAAGCTGATGCACCCGAGACACGACGTTGCACCCGCCCGGGGCAGGGCGCTGCCCGACACGGGACGCCTCATCCTTCGTCGTGCCGGGGAGGGACCGACGGGCACCCTGTGCCGGTGTGCAGAGCCAGCCATCAGAGCACACCACGCCAGCCCCACGTGGGCTCACACATGGGCACGGGTGCCTGTCGCTGCCTCGTATCCAAACAAGCCCCCCAAAAAGCCACTGTGGCCTGTGCCGATTTCCTCTCATCAGTATTCAGCTCAGCACCAAAATGTGAAGGACAAAATAGCTCCTGAGAAATAGGAGCACGAGGGATCGGGGGAGACAGGAGCCATGAAGAGCTAAAACAGCTCCTTGCCGGCGTGGCAGCTTCCCCACGTCTCTCCCAGAGCTGACGTGTGACAAAACGTGATCACAGCATGCGCTGTGCTGCGATCCTGTGGCCTGTGCATGGTTTGGGGGGTTTCTCTCTGCATTTCAGCACACAACTGGCTC
The DNA here is from genome assembly GCF_001723915.1 of Gavialis gangeticus. Taxonomy (NCBI): domain Eukaryota; kingdom Metazoa; phylum Chordata; order Crocodylia; family Gavialidae; genus Gavialis; species Gavialis gangeticus. The sequence goes on from NW_017729016.1 coordinate 7,425,679, forward strand.
CAACACGTGCTCCCTTGCCCCAGCCTCGCTGCCAGGCTCCGATTTCTGTCACGCCGGGCTGCCGGCATGGAGGGCACCGTCTCCACTCGGGCCGCGAGCAGTTGCAGCTTTCCCCCCGTGGCCGTGGAGAGAGGGGCACCGTTCGGGCCTCCGCCCGTCCCGGTCCCTATCACGGGACACCAGGGAGAAAGCCACACCAGGAGGCAGTGGCATGGGGAACGTGGCATCTGGCTCTAAGGCGATTTTACTCCGTGGCTGGTTTTTATCAAGGAGTCGCGGCCTGGAGAGAAACAGCCACAACGGCCCCCTAAGAGCCCAGGCACAGCCACATTGGCCCCTCGGGCCAGAGCAGCGGTGCATCCTCACGCCCTGCCCGTGGTCCCGGCTCCCGGCTGGGCTTTTCCACGCCAGGACGCTGTGGTTCCCTCTGGCTGAGGCCTGCGCCCTGCTGCAGTCCCATTTCCAGGCCCCCACGTGGGACCCGGAGGACACTGACAACACGGCCACCGACTGCCGGCGACCCACAGATCCTAGCGGCTTCGCCGCGATACAGCAGACATCACATAGTCCCGTGTCGGGCTGGCCCAGGACCCGGCGTGGGGCAGTGCAGGCCCTCGGGGGTCTCAGCTGGGGCCAGCATCTAACATCGCACGAGGGGCCGAGGCGCGCGTGCTCTGGGCCCGAGGAGCGGCGAAGGTGGGCACGAGGGGTCCCGTCCACGGTGCACGGCTTCTGCTCTGTCGCAAGCGACACTTGGCAGCCGTGCTGAGAGCGCCGTATTGAAAATCGATAGGTGGAAAGCGCTTGAAAGCCAAACCAATCCCAATATGCAGTACGGCAGAGTTAATCATCCCAAATTAGCCTGATAACGGCACCGCACGCTGTCCTCTGCAGAGGAAATCGATGCGGCTGCTCACCCCGCGTGCGCACACTGGCACACGCCCTGACACACCGCACAGGGAGGCCGTGGCCAGCGAGCACGGACGGTGCCACGGCACGTGCAAGCCGCCCCGCCGAGGCGGGTACATTCAGCTGGCAATGCCCAGGGCACGTCCTGGGGCCAGTGCTGATGTGCCACCTCCCCTCATAGCTGTGCCAAGCTGGAGCAGTGGAGCCGCAGCAGCTCTGCACCATTTGCTAGGCACTTTGGTGAGGTCTTTGGGGAGCCGGCAGCACCTTCCCCGCTGACCGGAGCAGTGAATCGCTGCTGCACCGGAGTCGGTGCTGCCCTGATAATTAATCTCCTTCCCCCTCCACAGACTGAATTCATTACGATCTGGGTTGCAGGGCCGGGGTGCGGTGCTCTGCAGATCTACCGGTATTAATCACCCCCAGCACAGAGGAGGCTGCAGTTGGGGCTGGGATAGCAAGGAGCCATCGGCCCTGCCACGGCGCTTGTCACGGTGGCAGGGTGCCCAGCCACGGCAGCAGCTCCCCAGGGATGACAGGAGGGGCCGCGGCGCCATCTCTGTGAAACGCAGCCTGACACGAATCAGGTGGAAACAGGGTGAAATCTCTGGGCACGCTCCCAGATCCTGGCAGTCTCGTTATTGCTGTGAAGAGCACCTGCTGTCGGAGCCGATCCCCCAAACATCCCTGCACCCTTGCCACACGAGGGGAGCAAACAGCTGCCTGCCCCTCGTCATGGGTGTTTGCAGCTCACGCTCGTTACGGGGCCTGGTGACTTCTTGCAGACTGGGAGCTTTGGGAAGGGGCTGGATTGGGAATCGGGGAAGGGGCTCGGTGCCAGGGAGCGCAGAGCCTGTCCATGCCCTACATTAGGGGTGCCCGTGCGCAGCCCTATGGGGACATCCCAGGAGCGGGGCCTGGGCTCGGTCGCTCCTCGCACTGCACTTTTGTGCCTCTTGCTCCGCTGCAGGAAGCGTCTCCTCTCGGGCCAGTCGGCCTTGGATTTCCCCCTGCCTGCCAGTCCCAGGGGCTGCAGCCCCTCAGGCTGGTTGCTCGAGAGGAGCACAGGGAGAGCCCAGGTGCGTTATTGCCACGGGGAGCAACAACGCAGAGTTTATCCAACATCAGTGAAGTCATCGACAGTCTCCCTGCTAGGGAACGGAGCAACGCGTGCCCCTCCGCCTCCAGGAGGTACATCCTGCCCGACCAGCGCTAACACCCGGGCAGTGCCCAGCTCCTCCGGGGAGAACCGAGCAGGAGCTGCGCTGACACGTGCAACCCAGGCAGACGCAACCTGCCAGCTGCCGCGAGCACCTGCGACCTGCTGCCATGTGCCAGGGTGCCAGCACACATCACGTCAAGTGTGGCCGGTCACGGCGTGGCAGCTTGACAGCTCCAGAGAGCTGCATTTGCCTTTGCAGATGGCCACGGTGCCTGGGGAGCTCGCAGCCCTCCGCAGCAGGGACACACACAGGACATGCGTGTACTGGCACTGGGGCAGAGAGGATGTCTCACCAGCTGCCCCTGGCAGACCCGCGGGACAGGCCGGCCTCTCTGCTGGGACCCATCATGCATAAGGGGCAGTTTTCTCACCTCTGAGCAGCCACCGAAGGCCCCTGGAAAACAACCAACAGTCTCTTTGCAAGTGCGGTTGGCCCCAGGCCGGCACCCCGCACAGATCCCATGCACCCAGAGGTCTGCGGGGAGAGCGCTGCTTTCCAAGCGTGGCCCCCACCGGCTTCCTGCTATCGCGCCCGTGCCAGAAACACTGGTGATATCATGTCCAGACAACAGCAGCATCCGGTGTGCAGCAAACCAGACGCTTCTGACATCCTGAAACCTTTTGCAACCTCCCTCGGGTTAAAGCCCGCGGAGGAAAAGCAGACGGACCCGGGCTCCGCCAGTCTGCTCGTCTCATAAGGCTGCCGAGACCAGCGCCCGGGCTGGGAACGCATTCATTTCCCACATATTCCCAGTAAGCTAATTTATCAAACCGCAACTTTATTAACAGCACAGGTGAAAAGCAGGGAGTGGATTAAGCCCCGATGTAAGTGTTTATTGATCTGCACATTCCTGCGACTCTGTGTGTGACACACCAATAAAATTAAATAATATCTTAATAAAATATCTGGGTAATTATGTCTGCTTCTCCCCGTGGATGTTCCCTTCTGCAGTGTAATTAAAACCCAGATGCACCTTAACCCTTCCATAACCCTTTAACTAACGACTCGAAGGATGGAAGCCCCTGGCAGCTGCCTAAAACCCATCTATTCCCACGTAAGCGGCTTTCAGCGCGCTGGGCCCCGTCCTCCCGGGCACCCGGCTCTGCCTCGAGGTCCACAGACCTACCGCTGGCTTTCTCTCTCCCTGACTCCAGCGTCTCACTGTTCTGCCTTTTCCTGCAGGTTTTTTGGCCTGGATATTTCAATGATTTAAAAAAAGAAGAAGAAATGGAGGACGGAGGTGGCTCTGGCTCTTCCCGCCCCACGACTGCAGCCTGCCCCTGGCCAGGGAGGAGGTGAGCTGGCTCTCGGGCTCGGGGCTCTGCGCTGGGCGGTGCAGAAGCCAAGGGCCAGGCCTGCTCCCGCCGGGGGAGTCATCCCAAAATGTTTAATCCTGCTGGGATGACACGGAGGGAACGACGCAGCGTCTCCCCGACGCCAAGACAAACAGCGCTGACACCAGCAGCCGCGATGGCCGCACTGTGCTAACACAGCTGACACCTGCCCGCAGGAAATCATTTTGCAGGGGAGGAGAGGAGCAGGCCGAGCCAATGGGGCTGGAAGGAAACGTTTACTCAGAGATATTAGATATGTATTTTAAAAGCAGGATGATTCAAAGCAAACAACATCTCATCGGGGCCTGTCGGCTGCACTGTGCAAAGACTCGGTGTCACGATGCCCGGGGATGTGGCGTTTCCCACGTAGTCCTGGGCACTGGAGAGGGCAGCGCTGGTCCGTCCGGAAGGTGAAGCCAGCCCCTGCCCAGCGCTGCGCAAACCCCACTGCATGCCTGTCACGCGGCCTGCGTGACCCGCGGCCGCAGCGAGGGGCAAGGATCTCTCTGCTGCTCCGTCCTAGAAGCAGGCGCAAAGCCAGACCTTGGCGCGGCATCGCCCCTTCCCGCCGCCTCCCGTGCATGGTCCTGGCCCTACCCCTTGCCATCCCCTCCGGACCATGCTTGCGCGGCCTCCCTGGTCTGGCAGTGAGGACAGCTCCAGTGCCCCGGGCCAGTCTCCGAGCCCACGGCCCTGGTGACGCGCTCAGGCTGGTTGCCCTGCCAAACCCTGTGCTCATCTTGCTTGGTGCTGGCCCATGGTCCTGGATGCAGCCAAGGCCAAGTCAAGGGGATGGGCAGAGGGAAGTGGCCATAGCCCAGAGGATCTTCTTCCACCAAAGACACCTGCTGGGACCTGACTTACGGACATTCACTTCTTAGTGCGCTGCCACCCGCCAGGTTTGGGGAAGGGCGTCTCCGAGGCAGATGGAGGGGACAGGCCCAGCACCTGAGGCCCCCCGCCCCATCAGACCATGGGCACAGGCGGTGTGAATGGGCAGGTGTGCACCCAGGATCCCGACTGCGACCTGACCAGCGCAGGAGCAAGGCAGTGTGCGCCCCTGGATGCCCCCAGCTGTAAGCAGTGTCCTCGCTGTAGCTCCGCTCATGTCTGACGCGCAGCAGGACGAGGCCCTGGAGCCCTCCCCGTGCGTGCACAAACACCAGTGGGATGCACCCAATGGCCCATTCGCACGTGGCTCACGGTGGCTGCGCAGACATCGGCGACGTGGCCCTTCTGCTACGTACCAGGGGCTGCTCGCATTGCTCCCAACCCCTGCCTGCCTGCTGCCGTGCGAGCAACAGGACACGAGCTCTGCAGCCCAGCAAGCCCTGCAGGTCTGGGGTACACGAGTGCATGAGAGCTGCAGGTGAGGGGCATCTTGCTGCTGTCCCCAAATCCTGGCAGAGCTGGAGGCAGTCAGAGCTTCGGGATGGGCAGGGGAACCAGTCCCCCGAGAGACCCGGTCCGTCAGCCAGCTAAGAGGGAAACCGAGCCCGAGCATCTCTGCTAGAACTGATCTGAGAAGTCGGCCCTGACATGTCCCTAAGGGAGCGGCTGATTTATTGCTGCAAATGCACAACCCAATATATTATTCTGTAAGTCTACATGGGGGTTGCGCTGAGGCGGGTGCAGACAGGTTCCCAAGAGCTCACGGCAGCAGAGACGAGCCCCACGAGGGGGACAAGACCCGCCAGGGAGCAGGGCAGCTGGGGGACAAAAGTAATGAAGTGTGGGCAACTCAGAGCCAGCCGGGGCAGTCCTTTCCACCCCTCTCCTGCCGGGGAGCTGGTGGCCAGGCCAGCCTGGTCTTTGCAAGGGAACCCGTTCTGCCTAAGTATTCACCAGACAGTGCCTCTGCGGTTTTAGGCCTTTAGCTTTTTACGCTTTTAAGCTTTTAGCCTTTTAGAAAACCGCCAACACGACGCTGAGCACTGGACGCCAACGAGAAACCCCCGATCCAGACTGTTTTAACTGATGTTACCATGGTGCTGGTCCCCAACGCCGGACGCCGTCGCATGACGATGAGGACGGCCAGCCGGGACCTGCCCTGTCGGGGCACGACATTGGGCCGTTTCCAGGCCCCCATGTGGGACCCGGAAGACATTGACAACACGGCCACTGACCGCCGGCGACCCCCAGATCCCAGCGGCTTTGCCGCGATACAGCGGACATCAAATAGTCCCAGGTGGCTGGTCGTTAGCACATCATCAAGCATTCATTGTTTTTGGTGCAATGTCTTAGTGGTGCTGGCTCCTGCTCCCGGATGGTCTTTTCACACAATCATGGAAAATTTGGGTAGGAAGGGACCACAGGAGGTCACATCTGGTCCAGCGCCTGCTCCAAGCAGGACCAGCCTCAACTACATCATCCCAGCCAAGGTTTGTCTAGCCAGGTCTTAAACACCTCCAAGGATGGAGACTGCACTGCCTCTCTGGGAAGCCTGGTTCAGTGCTTTACTACTGTCCTCATGAGCAAGTTTTTCCTAATATCCAGCCTCAACTTTCCTTGCTGTAGCAGGAGCCCATTGCTCCTTGTTCTGTCATCTGCCCCCACTGAGACCAGCCCACCCGTCAGTGAGTGTGAGCAGCCCGCAGGAGGGAGCCCATGGGTGCTTGGACCCTGCGGGGCATCGGCACCGGGACAAGCTGGTGCTCTGGGCGTGCAGAGTCTGCTTGGCCACGTGCCACACGCAGATGAGTACACGCAGAGCAGCTTGGAGCAGCAGACCCTATGCTCCTCGGCTTGTCTTAGCAGCTTATCTGTCCACAGACCAAGACTGCGCCACAAGAGGCAACACCACACGGGGCTTCCCAGTCTGGGGCCTGCGGCACCAGGGCATGCGCCATGACCTGCCCCAGCGCACGATCAGCTGGGCACCGGGAGAAAGATGCATCCGCGGCTCGGTGCAGCCAGGCCCCACCAACAAGCGAGGGAAGCAGTAGAAAGGAAAAGCCCATGCCTGGAAACCTGCTTCACTCGAATTCACAGGGTCGCTCATTTGCTTATTATGGATGTTCCCAAACAAACACTCTGGTAAGCAATTATGCTAATTTGCATACCTAATAAATGGGTATTTGTGTGTTTGGATACAATCACCAAGTGGCTGCTTTAATTGCATGCAGAAGAGTCTGGAGTCTCTGCTTATTAACTCTCCCTGAACTCTGTAGATGGCTGTGCGCTGTACTTTATCGTGCATTAAAACACAGTCGTTAAAACGCCACTCTGACATTTTACACCTGACTTCACCAGCACTAGATCATCCGCCGGCGGCTGAGAGTGCACTTTTCACACCTCGCCTTTCTCAGAGCCCCAGAAACCCACCGGGACGCAGGCAGCTCAGGACAGCAGCAGCCCGGCCTCGCATGGTGCAGCCCATTAGCCCCGGGCGTCCGTCCCGGGATAAAGAGCCCTTCAGAGCCGCCCAAACTCCTTGCTGAGCTCCAGGCTCGGCGTGCTGGCGTTGTGCTGTACCAAGTGACCTGGAGTCTGTGGCAGGAAGCCACCTTTGTTTCTCTCCAAAATCTCTGCCCTGTGACAATGTGATGAGGACGGGCCCAGCAGAGGAGACACACCTTTACCCTCTCTCTTTAGGTAACCGGAGCTGGCTGCAGTCCTGAGGGGGGAACCTGCTCCCTTTGCCTACGGGACTGGTATCACCTACCTGGGTGGGCGGCTTCTACCTGGTGGGCTAGAGTCTGCCCGGCAACTGGTGATGGATTTCAAATTGGTTGGCCAACAGGTGTTGGCCTCCATTGGACCAGGTGAACGAGGTCACAGAGGCTATATAAATTAAGGCTGCCCAGGAGGAGGGGGCAGCAGCCATGCAGGCGGCTCAAACTTAGAGAGGAGCTTGACCACTGACAGTGACCACTGCCTGCTAGAATTCACTGTTCAGTGCAAGGTGGCAAAGGCAAGCAGTCAGGTGGTGGCCCTAGATTTTAGGAGGGCGAACTTCAACGAGCTAAGGAGGATAGTTGGAGAAGCGCTGAAGACTCAGAAGGGAGGGGAGCCGGGTGTCCAAGGGGAGTGGTCGCTCCTTAAGGAGACGATCCTCCAAGCCCAGAGGAAGGTAATCCTCAGGAGGGTCAAAGGGGGCAG
>NW_017729016.1:7433550-7437248 GCF_001723915.1 Gavialis gangeticus
GGCTAGGGTCTGGAACCAGCTTCCAAGTGAGGTGGTGCAGGCTCCCACCTTGGGGGGTTTTTAAGAGGAGGTTGGATGACCACCTTACTGGGGTTGTTTGATCCCAGTGCTCTTCCTGCCATGGCAGGGGGTCGGACTAGATGATCTGCTCAGGTCCCTTCCGACCCTAGAAACTATGAAACTATGAAACCATCTGAAATGGGCTCTCTCCCCCAAAACGGCCTGCCTCCAGAGGGGATCTCCAACAACCTCTGGATGGTGCTTGTGAGTAAGCTACTCGAGATCTGGGTAGATATCTAGCTGGCAGCAACTCAGATGCGTGATCAGCCAGATGGTTTTGCTCGATGGGATTCCTATGATATTGCTCTATCTTGTACCCTATTTTCACCCTACCCCTGTAATCAATACAGTTCTCCTTTGTGACCGGTGTAGGATACTTATTGAGGGGTGGGTCTAAATTATGCCTAAGAGGCCCCTTAGGTCGGCAGACTTTCCTTTCCTAAGGGAGACTTTCCTTTTTGGCCCCCGATTTTGAGGAAGTGCCCCAAGTGCTTGTACTGGGTCGAGTACCTGTAGGACTATTAGGCCTGTGTTTCCCCGAGGACACAGGACCGAGACAGTCCCCTCTCAGGGTGGTGGCAGCTATGTTACCCCCAGGCTAGCGAGTGTGCTCCAGGAAGGGGGTCAGCTGGACACGAGGCGCCCCCAGGAGACCCTCGGGGCCTGGAAGGTAGTCAGGCAAAGGGGGGTGGGGGGCTCAGCACAGGAGCGCCCCCTACTGGCCCACCACAGAGTCACCATGCAGCGCGAGAGACGAAGGATGCTGGGGGAGCTCTGCATCCTCTCCCGCCAGCTGTCAGGGAATAATGAGAAGAGACCAGCGAGTGCAAATTTGCAAAGCCACCTCCACGGCCTTGTGGCAAACACCCAGCCATGGATCCTGGCTGACGCACGCCTGCGGGTGTGGGGCCTGCAGAGAGAAGGTGCCGCATCGAGCAAGAGCTCCGCATGGTAACGAGCCTCCCCAGATCCCGTCCTCCCCCCAGATGGGTGGCCAGGGCAGACCAAGGCTGCTGGCCTTGCTGCATTTCAAGCACAAAGCCGGGCGAGCAGACCTGGCACAGGCAGCACAGAGAGGTCCACCCACCCCCAGACAAATGCCCCTCCCGGGCCTTGGGGCAGCATTTGGGCATTCCTGCAAGGGCACACTCAGCACGTCCAGGGACCTTGAACCAATGCCAGCACCACGACGTCCGGGCTGGCCTGGCGAGGGGGGAGCAGGGATGGAGCCAGCTGCCAGCAGCCGGACAATGTGCTGCCTCTCCAGGAAGAGACTGGTCCTGTGAATTAAGCTGTCAGTGTGGAGGTGTGGGGAGACAGGTGCCAGGAGTGCGAGGACATTAACACGGGGGACCAATTAACAAGCCATTTACTCCCTTCATTTACATCCTTAATGGGAAAATCAGATCTCATCCTTGCACTGGAGCATACTCCAAGCAGAGCGACTCTGCCCAGCGAGGGGCAAGGGTTTCAGAGGCTGCGGATCCAAAGCCACTGCTTGCTCTGCCTCAAGAGCTGCAAAACACATGTATGTGATGAGCCCCTGCCGTGGCTGCTGGGAAGCCTCGGCCCTTCCCTGCATGGTCCTCGGAAACGCAGAGCAGCTCCTGTCCCTGCACAGCAGCGGTGCTCCGGGCCTCGCGTGGGGACAAGGGAGTGAGGAGCCCCGTGATGGTCCAGAGGACTGTGCGGACCCCGACACACTCTGCTGTCAGCACAGTGGTGCAAAGGACCTGCACCTCGGGCAGCTCAGCACATCAGCACAGGTCATTCTCCAGCACGACCTACAGAGAGGATGCTTTGGAAATGCCTCATTCAGAGACCCGGGAGATGCCGTGTTCACTCTGTTTCGAAGGCAGGGCGGATGGACTGCCCCAGCTCCTTCTAGCATTGACTGGCTGCTAATTCAGGAGGGGCTTGGACAAGCTTGCTAGTCTGCAGCTCTCTGGAAAAGGCTTTGGTTAGTTGCAAAATACCCAACATTGGTCAGCAGCACTTCAGGTGCCTCCTGCTCCCTTCATCACTATTCCAGGAATTACTGGGGGGACAAACAGTGAAACACCCGGTAATGTGCAGCATCAGTGTTGGGCGGCAGAAAAACTAATCCCAAATGTGTCTTTGTCCCCAACACTCGTCCAAAGTTTCCGACATCAGTGAACTAAACACAGCACTGGCTGCCAGAGCAGAGGACAGTGGTCCCCGACATGCTTCAATCCAGAGCCACTCTGGATTTGCAGAGGGAGGGGACCAGTGAGGAGAACTGGCTCCACTGCCTGATAGCAGCTGAGTCCTTCGAGACAAACAGGCCAGGACACGGTCAGAGAAACGGGCATCCGCACAACCGCTCTGCACCACGGGGCTGGCACGGGCACTGCTGCGCGGCCAGAAGGCGACGGGCGATCGGGCCCCGGTAGCACCCGTCAGCTGCAGGTTCATCGAGGGACGAGGATGGCGCGGGAGATGGCTCCGGCTCCGGCAGTGCTTCATGGGAAACTGATTTCTGCATCCGCGCGTCCCCCTGTGGGTGCAGTGCTCTCGCCATGGGGCTGGGAGGCGCTGATCAGCTCAACGAGCTGCCGATGGGATGATGCAGAATCCTTTCAATTGGTTTTCAGCCGCTGCGTGCGCGGGCACTGGGGGGAAGCACAAGGTTGTGCTGCTCCTGAGCGGAAAGACAACGAGGCCTCTGCGTCTACGCTCCAGAAACAGCCCCCGCTGCCCCCCACGCCAGGCCTGGGCGCCAGCCAGGGAAGAGCCTGACCGCTTGGCCTGCCCGCAGCGCCAAGGAGGGACAGGCCAGGCAGCGGCACAGACTCGGCAAAGGGCATCAAGGGCCACCTGGGAGCCCCCCCGCTGAGCCACGGCCAGGGAGGCAGCAGAGATGCAGCCCCAACGCCCACCCTTGCCCAGACCCAGCTGGCAGCTCCTGGCTGCCTGCAGCTGCCACGCGGACGCAGTGAAAGGAGGCTCGCTCCGCTTTCCCCGCCAGCCCCAGGCCTTGCATCCTCCCCTGCAGCTCCTTCTCTGGGGAAATGACCCCAGCTGCTTCCCATCAGGCAGCTCAGAGCCGACAGCCCTGCTCGGTCTGCAGCTACGGAGCAGGCAGAGCCCCCGCCACGGGGCCAGGCCAGCGCCCTGGCAGGGCTCGCCCCCTGCTCTCTCCAGCAGCTCCGTCTCCTCTCCGGCCTCCCCGTCTCGGCGTCTCCTTCTCCAGTCGCCCCGCCTGGGGCTGGGCCTTGCTCCCCTTGGGCTCTGGGGCATCAGCATCCGCAGACCGGCTCCTTGGTTGCTCGACGCTCCCCCAGCCGAGATCCTCCCCGGTCTGCGGCCGAACACCAGGGACCCGCTCCTCCCCCATGTACAAGCCAGCCAGGGAAACCGAGGCACGCAACACTACTGTAACACGGAGGCACGCAGCATTGCACATGTAGCACAAACACACGTCGCTTTACAGTCAGGGTGTGATTTTCTCTCCCAACAGAAGGGCCAGAGCCGCAGGCGGGTAGGAGGAGAGGCGGCCGAGAGCCCCAGCCCCAGCCCCGCTGCCAGCCTGCTCCCCAGGAACAAGGCGCAGCGGCCAGAGCTGTGAAGTGATCCTATTTCCCTGCACAGCTGGAAACAGCAGCTGCAGCGGGCTG
>NW_017729016.1:7442248-7442757 GCF_001723915.1 Gavialis gangeticus
CCTTGCCCAGACCCAGCTGGCAGCTCCTGGCTGCCTGCAGCTGCCACGCGGACGCAGTGAAAGGAGGCTCGCTCCGCTTTCCCCACCAGCCCCAGGCCTTGCATCCTCCCCTGCAGCTCCTTCTCTGGGGAAATGACCCCAGCTGCTTCCCATCAGGCAGCTCAGAGCCGACAGCCCTGCTCGGTCTGCAGCTACGGAGCAGGCAGAGCCCCCGCCACGGGGCCAGGCCAGCGCCCTGGCAGGGCTCGCCCCCTGCTCTCTCCAGCAGCTCCGTCTCCTCTCCGGCCTCCCCGTCTCGGCGTCTCCTTCTCCAGTCGCCCCGCCTGGGGCTGGGCCTTGCTCCCCTTGGGCTCTGGGGCATCAGCATCCGCAGACCGGCTCCTTGGTTGCTCGACGCTCCCCCAGCCGAGATCCTCCCCGGTCTGCGGCCGAACACCAGGGACCCGCTCCTCCCCCATGTACAAGCCAGCCAGGGAAACCGAGGCACGCAACACTACTGTAACACGGAG
>NW_017729016.1:7447757-7458049 GCF_001723915.1 Gavialis gangeticus
TGGTTGCTCGACGCTCCCCCAGCCGAGATCCTCCCTGGTCTGCGGCCGAACACCAGGGACCCGCTCCTCCCCCGTGTACAAGCCAGCCAGGGAAACCGAGGCACGCAACACTACTGTAACACGGAGGCACGCAGCATTGCACATGTAGCACAAACACACGTCGCTTTACAGTCAGGGTGTGATTTTCTCTCCCAACAGAAGGGCCAGAGCCGCAGGCGGGTAGGAGGAGAGGCGGCCGAGAGCCCCAGCCCCAGCCCCGCTGCCAGCCTGCTCCCCAGGAACAAGGCGCAGCGGCCAGAGCTGTGAAGTGATCCTATTTCCCTGCACAGCTGGAAACAGCAGCTGCAGCGGGCTGGCCCCGCTCCATCTGTCACGTATCCATGCAGGGCCTCCATGCCTCCGCATCCAAGCCCTGGCGGCAATCACGGCCTGGCACAAACGTCCCCCGCGCGCAGCGCAAAGCCGCTGGGACCCAGGCTGCAGGGCAAGGGCCGTGCTGGTGGGGCTTTCGTGGCATCCTTCCTGCGGGCAGGTGTCCTGCGCGGAGATCCAGGCCCTGCAAGCCGGGTCAGGCTCCAGCAGGTGCAGTGCTGCAGGAGCTGCAGCCCTGTCTCAGTCAGCCACATCCCCTCGGTGCTGCTTTGCACCAAAGACGGTGTAAGCAGGAATGCAGGTGACAGGCCCTGCAGAAGGGGTGGGGGGCAGGAAGGCCGTCCTGGCCTCCACTCACGTCGGGACCTCTAATGAGCTACTGGATTTTCCCAGCGCAATGAGAATGTCTCATCACCTTAATTAAAGAATAACCCCATTAGCTACTGCAGATTCCTGGCCGGGCTCGGAGATGGATGGGGGGAATAAAGCTGGCTGGGTGCACTGATAAATTGCCGCAGCCTCGTGTGATCGTCTGAAATGCTGTCTGGTGCCCGAGGCGGGTGCAGATCCAGCGCCGGTGGCCCGTGCTGCATCGCTGTCCCTGCCCGGCGCCGCGCCCCGCCCCGCGGCTCTCCCACCCCTTGCGGGGCAGCGCACGGCAGGGCAGGCAGGGTCATTGCTGCCGGACCCAGGATAGCCCTGTGTGCACGGGTGGGAGGGACAAGGTCCCCGCATGCCAGCTGCCTTGGTTCGTCCCCCGGGGTTTGCCAGTGCTCGTGGAGTACGGACGGGCAGCGTGGTGAGGCTGGCAGCGCAGGGGCGCCCACTCACCCACCAGTGTCCTCAGGGAAAGGGCGCTGCCCCGCTGTTGCTGGACACCCACACTTCTGCAAGGGGAGCAGGGGCAAGGGGCCATCTGCCTGCCTGCTTCAGAGGAGGCAGCTGGCGTGTTGGACCCCACTAGCAGTGCGGTCATCTGCAAGCCGTCCATCCCCGCCGGGGTCCCGGGCGCCACAGCGCGTCCCCTTGCTCTGCTGCGTGAAGCACCCGCAGGACACGGGCAGGGACATTCCCTGACACTGGAGTGAGCGCAGGACAGCGACGGGACCTGCCCTTGGCTCGCTCGCGGACCGACGGCGACCTGTTGGGGCTGCAGGATCTTCTCTGCGATATAGGTGGGGCCACGGGCGAGAGCTTCGTCCTGTTTGTGGACTGAAGTGTGGTTGGCACCCCTCAAAGCCCGGCTGCAAGGAGAAAGTCATGCAATAAGTAGTGCTACCTGGGGGGGAGAAATGCCCTTTTGCTGATGGTAAAGCAAGCGAGGAGAGGAGGGGAGCACTGAGCCAGCTACCCGGGCTCTCCACCTCAGAAGCAGATGCAAGTGCTGGCATGGTCCTCGGTGGGACAAGCTTGGCTGAAGGCAGGCCACAGAAGAAGTGTCCCGCTCCACACCCACTGACGGCAGTGGGAGCTCAGGGACCTGGATAAATGACACCCAGAGCTGTCACGAGCTGCCAGACAGCAGCCCCTTCTCTCTGCCCCGCATCTGCCTGTAAAGCAGTGCTCAGGGGCGATGCGATCGGCGCCAGAGCGGCGTGCGGGGTGTGACAGGCCTCGGAGCCAGCTAATAGAGGCAGGCGTTCAGCGGCGTCCGCACAGCTGCCCAGGAAGAAATAACCCCTCAATCCAATTAACCATCCTTTGGGCTGGCCCCGGCCTAGCAGATGCCGCGTATTTGCGAGATGATATCCATAAATGGAGCGGGGCCACTCCGTGCAGCTCCAGCTGCTGTCGAAAATATTTAATAAATTCTGGGATATGAATCACTATCAAGGACCCTGAACATTAATTTTAGTCACAGTTGGCCACACTGTATCACCCTATAAACACCTCTCCAGTTTCAATTAACATTTCTCTATCTCCTGTCTCAATGAATATTATATTTAACTAATTTAAGAGGATTGGTAAAGATAGTTTTCACACTTCACAGGAAAGCATAATGAAATAATTATACCTGTACCTAGAAAAAGCATGAGGATATTGCATAAAGAGCTTTAAAGTCATTTAAAGTAGAAACTTCTCTGGAAGACCTTTGTGCAAGCGCTGGCTCTGGAGCTGCTGTGCAGGTATTCGTGGACATCTCCCTGGGCCGGTCCCTGGGCTCCCGCGGTCCCCAGCACTGCAGCACCTCCACAGTGCTTGGGTGGATGGAGACCCCGGCCGTGCTTCGTGGAGGTCTTTGCTGGTCCCCTCGCCCTCTGCCTGGGATCCATATAGCCAGGTGCATGCCCGCAGTTATGGGGCAAGGCTGGGCACCTCTCTGAGAGGCCCCTCCTTGAGCAGTGGGAGCAAAGGACCATCCCTGGCTTTCACCAGCTGAGGGAGGCAGTGGCTCAGAGATGTGGCATCGGTAGGTGCGAAGGGGCACTTGCTGCATCTGTGCCTTCTCCATCCATCCTTCCTGCCCAAGTGACCAGAGCTCTGTGCACGCAGCCGGCAGGACAAGGAGGTCGGGATGGATTAGCTGGACGGTGCTGCCAGCACTGCTCCGGCCGTGGAGAGGGCAAGGGAGCAGCAATGCCGTGGCCCTCGTGGGAGACTCAGCTGCCGGCGGGTGGGCCCAGCACAGCGTATGCGTTCCCACTGCTCCATGCTCCGTCTGCCAGCGCTCATCAGCAGCCTACGATGAGCGTCCTGGGGCGGGCAGGGAGAGGGGCTTGCAGCGCGGTAGCAGCATCAGGGGAGGGCAGAGCCCTGCAGCCCCTGCCCACGTTGCTGGGGGAGTTGCTTCCCAACAGCAGACTCGCAACCAAGGACCGAAGCACGTCTGCAGCAAGCATCGAGGAGAGGTGCCAGTGTCAGGGGCAGAGATCACGCCCGGGAAGGGAGCAGGTCACGTCTCCAGTGGCCACCCCTGAAATTCTGGCCCAGTCAGACCCGAAGGAGCTTATGATGAGCTGGCACCCACCAGCGAGTCCCGCGGGCACAGACGCAGGGGCGGGCAGAGGCCGAGCACCCTGGCTCGTCTGGTCTGCTGCTCGGAAAAGCACCTGCCAGGACTGCTCCATGCCAAGAGCGGGCGAACGCGACCCAGCCGCGACAGCACCGAGGGGAGGGGAGACCCAGTGCAACAGGGATGCTCGGAGCCTCGGGGAGCAGATGGTGCCACGCTGGAGCTCGGGAGGGAGGACGGGCCGAAATAACCAAGCTGCTAATGAGCAAGCTCAATGCATGCTCAGGGCAGCTCCAGTTTCGCAGCGGTGCCAGGCCCAGCGTTGCACAGCAGGGTGCAGAGGACACCGCTGCTAGCTGCAGGCCGGTGGCACAGACTTCACTCAAGAGGCACGAGCTGCCAGCAGCGCCTTCATGAAGACAGGGTGCGAAGGGCCGGTCGAGGTCCGTGCAGGATAGCGGCTGGCACCCACAACAGCTGGCGAGTCTTGGGCTTCTGGCCTCTCCCAGCGCTGCCTGCAGCACGGGAGTCGCGGCGTGGGGTTGCAGGGCCGGTGTCCTTAACATCGCGCCATTCTTTCCCTCCTGGCTCCAGACAGCAGGGAGCGCTAAGGGCTGGGGCACCCCTACACCCCTGGAAAGCTCTCCTGTCCCTCCCCTCTCCCCGGGGAGTCCCCTCCTGAGGAGGCGATGCAAGGACCGTGGAAGGGACGGCACTTTTGGGAACTTGGGACAGCTGCTTTGCACCCCTACGGACACCCAGAGTGCAGGTGTGCTCCGGGGCAGGCCACCACTGCCACCGTCTGCAGCGGGTGAGCCCCCGCCTTGTTTCCCCCTGCCCCAGCGTGCCGCTCTGCACCTCACGAAGCAGCACGTGCTTGGGTCCATGTGAAGACCGGAGGCAGCAGGACATCTTCTCTAGCGCTAGTGGAGGCTCAGCCTCACAGCTGCCTGCAGACAGGTCGGTGTCCAGCCTCATCACCTCCCAGGAGATGCTTTTCACCGAGGCCCACTGCGCTTGGAGCAGCCGGGGTGCTGGCATTTGCCCCCGGGGCAGTTGGCCGTCTGGGTCGCTTTCTACCAGCACTCCCCAGGCTGGGCCTGAGACGTGCACCAACCCTTCATGCTCGCCTGATGCTGCCAGCCGGTTCCTGTGCAGGAACACGGTGCCTGTCACCCTCGGGACTCGGTTCCCCGTGACTTCACGGTCCTGCCGTTTCCTATCTCGTCTAACCAGGGCCCATTCCAGACGCGGCGCCGCACGATGACCTCCTTTTCCAGCCTGTCTGCTGGAGGGCCCCTCTGCAGCGCAGCCGTCCACGGGTGTGATCACAGCTCACGTGGGTGTGAGCCAGCTGCTGGCTCCAGGGCTGGAGCGTCTGCGCAGGGAGTCTGGCGAGTTGTGTCACCGGCGCCAAGCCCCTGCTGCGACCATGATCTTACTGATGCCCAAACAAGCCCGCTCCAAGCTGGGACGCCCCCTCCGCCCGGCCTTTCCCCGAAGCCCTAGGAGCTGCCCTGGCTTCCCAGCATTGTGGCCTGCGCCGATGCTAGTGCTACTGCTCGAGGCCACATATGCAGCTCCCCCTGCCAGCGACGGTCTTTGCCCCTCATCGTTGACCACAAGCCAATCAGTCCTGGGGCCATTTGCAAGCGAGCAGCACCCTGGTCTGCCTCTCTCAAAGCCGGGCGTCACCCTGCCCGTCTCCCCCAAGAGCCGGGAAACCCGGCAGTGGTGCACAGGGCGCCGTTAACATCTGGTGCAGGCATCTGCAATGTGGACCTCCTGGTTGCTGAGGCTGTAATAAATTCCTGGGAGGAAGCTGCTTTGACTGCGCAGACACGGAGGGAGATTGATTTCTGTTTGTCCTCGCCCAGGCTTTCGTGTCCAAGAACTTCTCACAACAGTGCCGAGCTGTCAGGCGGAAAGGGGCTCCGGCGGGCCACCTGCTCCGCTCCGAGCCACAGGCATCCTGGAAGGATGTTTTCCCAATCTGCGCTTCGAGCCGCCGGTGACGGGGCCCTTCGCCAAGGCCTCCCCGCCGGCAGGAAGCAGGCTGTCCCCAGGATCGCTCGCTCCCTCCCTTTCTCTGGCTCACAACAGACATTTTCGAGCGGCTGGAGCCAGGACACCGGGCCCTCTGCCACCAGGTTTGGAAGTATGTGCAAACGCACACGAGTGCATAGGTGTGTCCACACACACATGTACACATCCACAGCCCTTTGCGCGTTTCCTTTCCCCTGGCAGGCACCGGCCCGTGCCAATATTTAATACAAGGCCCAGCAATCACCGTTCCCTGGGGGTTGGGCTCATGCAATCATGAAGCAAACGGGCTTTGGCGATGCCCAAGGTGTCTGGCACCTGAAAATGGGGACCTAGGTCCCCCCTTATGAGCGTCCTCTGGGCCCTTCCATCTTTGCAGGTGAATGCAAGATGTCAGATGCTCAGACGGGGAAGATCCTGGCACCAGTTTGCATTGGCGTGAAAGCTTCGACAGGTCCTTTGCAGCGATGAGTCAGGCCCAGCGTGTTTTCGCCTCGACTTGACCAGAGGAGGCAAGAGCTGTCGTCACGCCCCGTGCTCCTGCTACCCCTGAATTACACCTCTCCCCATCACAGCAGAAGCGAGCGCGCTTTACCTGCATCATTGCTATAGCTATTTTTAATACACACACATTAGCCCAGCAGGAACTAAATTCCCTTAAACTGCCTTCTGCTGAAAAGGAAGCTAGGAGGGGCTGACTGATCGTTTCCATCCACTTGGCACTTGCAGAAATGCAGAGAAGAGACAGAAAAGGAAAGAGCCATGCGGGGAAGGGCTGGGAGAGAGCCCAGCCTCGCCGGGCAGGGCCAGGCCGCCGCAGGAGTCACCCGTGCATGCAGCAGTAGTGGCGGCGCTCGGCCCCCCGGGAGCACAGCTCTGTGCGAGAGGAGTGGCTGGAGATTAGCACTAATCACACGCTCATGCCACGCTGTGCCGGGGCTGTCAGTCTTGTGATGACTCGGAGGCAGCTTGTGCGCCTGAGCCGTGCGGCGAATGCACCCCGAGGGGCACGGGCATCCGCGCCGGGAAGCCCTGGAGCAGGATGCATGAGACACATGACCGTGGACTGGGCAACAGTTTCCCGGGGACGACCACGTGTCATGGGGGCAGGCCTGTGAGCTTCACTGCCCGGGGCCTGGCAGCCCCCGGGTGGGGTCTCCCATTTCAGGGTGGGACTGGTCTGACCTGCGGTGCGGCAGTGAGTCACGCTCTCGTGGGGCCGTGCCCCGAACACTGGGGAAGCGCCGCAGCAAAGCGCCTGTTGCTGCAGGGACGCCGGCCCTCGGACCACGGCAGCTCTTCGCAGCCGCGTTTCTCTCTTCCAACTCCTCTTTGTGCTGGAGAACGGGCAATCACCGCACTGAGTCACCCAAGACGGATGCCAGGAACGGTGGGAATCCGCAGCTAATTAAAACACAAATCACACCAGCCCGCATCTGGGGTTTGGCTGCTCCACGTGCAGCCCTGCTGTGCCAAGCGGCCAGGCCCTGGCACCTCCCTCTCCGCGGCGTGATATGAGAGACAGCCGAGTGCACGTCCCCGATGAGCGGCACTGGTCTGTTCAGCCTTCGTGTCATTATTTATTTCTAGTAGAGTCAAGCCTAGAGGCGCTTGTGCACATGCCGAGTCCGGCTGGGCCTGGGCGCTGGGAGCTGTACGGACACAGCGCATGGACGCTTCCTGCCCAGAGAGCTGGTGATGCGGGGGGCGGCAGGGGAGGGCAGGCGGGGGGCTCGAGGACCCAGCAAGCCGGTCCACTGGGGCGTCAGTGCACCAGCAGCCACCAGCATCAGCCCCGGGGTGTGGAGCCGAATGCAGAGGGGCCGTTCTCATCTATGGACCTGAAACGAATGGAGTTATGCCGAGATACAGGGCTTGTTTCCATGCGCTACACAAAACACCTGTACGCTAGGGGCGAGGGTTCTCCAATTGGCGGTGATTTGAGAGAGAGATGATATCTCTCATCCTGCAATATCATCAGCGATCCATCTTCCCGGTGACATCTCCAGCCTGGCACGTTCTTGCTGATTAGAACCTGCAGCAAACCGCGGTCCCTGCACAAGCGATCCTGGAGCGTGCGCGCAGCGTCCTGGTATCAAAGGCATCATTACACCCTCATGACTCAAATCAGCTCAAAATAAATGTATCACTTGCCTTCCTCTGCTGTGGAACGGGGAACACCTACCCGTCTCAGGGAAGATCTATCGCTTGCAGGCCCTGAACAGTTCAGAGCACATATGTTAAAGAGAGAGAATAATTTTTTCCTGGTTAGATACCAGCACTTTATTGGATAAAGTTTAAAATCCTCACCCTGGCTCAATCCATCTGTGCAAGCCCTGCTGTACTTCTGCATTTCCAGCCTGGCAAGGAGGAACATGCAGAGAGAATAGATAAAGCATCTGCCTTATTTGAATTTCACTTACACCCTGTAATTCTTTGCAGAGGTCAAGGAGAAAGTGACAGGTGAAAAATGTGCTTTTGAATCAGCAACCCAAAGGCTTAAGAAAATACATTTCCATGCCATTAATACCCTGGCTGTGAGAAGAAAAGCAGGACTGGCCTGCTGAATCAATTGCACGGCGTGCTGAATGGCGCGGGCAGACGGCCGACCCCGGTGCAGGCGGGACACGGAGATCGCAGGCATGGTGTAAACAGGCCGCTTTAGTCCCGGCGTCAGGCAGAAAGATCAGTTCTGTCCCCTCAAACTGATAACCCCAAGAAGTAGCATCTGAGCCGGATGGAGCCGTTTGAGTTGAAATCAAACGGCCGGGACTCGCAGAAGGACGCGGCGTCAGGCTGGAGACTCAGGGAGAGCCGCGATGGCCTGGCGACAGCAGACCAGGCTGCTTTGCAAAAACATTTCTGGGATTATTCCACAGACTTCGTAGCCTAGGATTCATCTGCTGGCAGAGCTGAGGCTGCACCAGAGCTGTTCTGCATATGCTTTTTCTTTTTTTTTAATTAAATGTCGGGTCTCAGACCAAATTAGCCAAATCCATTCCAAATTCCATTGACTGAGCCAGTCATTCAAATCTAGGTGGCACTACCACTGGCAAGCATCTTCCCTCCCAGTCTCTTCAGCCTAGGGCTTTGGATACTCCCAAATCCATGGCAGGCATCCGCTGTGCTGACCCAAGCCTGCTGGTCTTGGCGTTCACAGGCCCCTGTGTCTCGCTTGCCCTTAGCCAAAAGGCCAAAGGAGCAGCTGGGGTAAATCCCCCATCTCCATAGGACAGGCGTGTGGCCGAGATCCTCCCCTCAGGAGCCGGTAGTAGACTCTCTTAGGGGGCTGCGCGCCGTGCATTTGCAAGGTGCCCTTCAAGGGGATCTGACCTCTGCGGGAGCCACCTCCAGGCACTTCCGCTGCTGGGGTGACCGTGGTATTTAAGCCGTGGCAGCTGTTCTGGTCACCCTGCCCACGTGCCCTGGCACCCTCTCTGGGAAAGGGTCCCAGGCACAGCAAGGACGCACAGGATTTGCTGCTGCCGGGTCATGCCACATGGGCTCCAGCTGCCCTGCTCTCCTCACCAGGCCTCTGCCATAACGCGCCTGCCGCAGTGCACCCGCCCGGCCGTGGCCATCAGCATTTCGCCAGCAGGGCCCGTGTCGTGCAGCCTGACGCCCCTTGCGACGCTCGGTCCCAGTGTCCTCCTGGGAGCTCCCGCCGCGCGCGCCAGCATCCAGCATTAGTAGTAGTTAGGGAGTTGCCTTAATTAGTGGTTGAATAAATGTAGCTGCCATTCCTGTTCTGTATGAACAGAGCAGCATATTGCAGTTTAAGATGCTGGGAGCTATAAATAAGCGTAGAATTCACTCGGAGTCTATCACACAGATTTACCGAGTTCAAAAGTTTTAATTTGACTAATTAGATCAAACTTTCTTCCTGCACCAGGCTGTGGGCTGTGTGTATTAATATCACTTACCAAGGACTAATGAGAGCGGCTGAAAACGTCCTGAAAGGAGGCGACAACAAGCGCTCACTCCCCCGCGCAGCCTCAGCGGCAAAGGAGGATTCAGACCAGCTTCAGGAGGGAAGTGCCCAGTCCAGGGCAGTTTGCAGTGATTTATCACGTGCAATCCTTGCAGGGAAGGGCGGTGAGGCCGACCCTCGTGCCATCACTGGGGGGTCCTTGCATTCTGGCAGTGCAGCCTGTCCGGGGGGTCCTGCGACAGCGATGGGGCCTGACGGTCTCGCTCACAGCTCCAAGCCATCCAGGCTGAAGTTAGACGATTCCCAAGTCTGCGACCAGCTCCCTGTCCCAACACCACTACCTGGCCCAGGCAGCGCTCCCGGGAGGAGAAGGAGAAGGAGGCTCTGACGCACCTCTCCATCCCCACCCTGGAGCAGCTCAGCCAAGGTGGGCTGGCAGCATCAACCCCGTTCTCCTCCTGGCACAGGGAGCGAGTGCCTGCCGGAGCCCATGCAACGAGCCCTGTGCCCAGAATAAAACTGAGTCCCGGCTCTGTCCTATGAAGAGCGTCTCCCCCAGAGCCCGAGACGTGTCCAAACCGAGCCCAGCCC
The DNA here is from genome assembly GCF_001723915.1 of Gavialis gangeticus. Classification (NCBI taxonomy): domain Eukaryota; kingdom Metazoa; phylum Chordata; order Crocodylia; family Gavialidae; genus Gavialis; species Gavialis gangeticus. The sequence continues at coordinate 7,457,648 of NW_017729016.1, forward strand.
CTGGAGCGCACCTGCGGAGACCTGTAGCCCGATGGCTGCAGCCCTGCGGCTGGAAAGGCCCCTTTGCGCAGAGGGCCACGCTCGCATTTCCTGTTGCCTTTGGCAGGGACGGGGGACGACCGACCCAGTGGCAGCCCCTTGCTCTCCCGCGGCCTCCTGCACTGTTCACAGGGGACGGCGGGCACTGCTCGCACCGTGCAGTCAGCAAGCTGCACCTCGGAGGCTGTCACGGGGGGCCCGGGGACGTTGTCTCCCCTGGGGTAAGGACCGGGTCCCCCTGCTCACCAGGGCTGTGGCTCTGCGGGGTTCAGTGCTCCCCGGGACCAGGGCCGTCCGTGAGACACCTGTGCCCAGCGAGCTGCAGAGCCGCAGCACCTGCGCAGGCCGCTCGGCGCTCAGCGC